>NW_024346150.1:35297-555976 GCF_902729225.1 Pteropus medius | reverse complement strand
TCTCCCATCACTCGTCTCCTATAGTCAGCACTCTGTTATTCTAATTCCCTCTCTGGCACGAAGTCCCATTACTCTAATCTGAACCCCACTGCTGTCACTCTCTTTCTCATATGTACACAGCTCACTATGACATTATATATTCATAATTCAACACTCCCATGACTGGAAAATCAGAATATGCACTCATGAAGATGCAGCATTTCTTTAAGAAATGAGTCTTGGAGTACTCGTCTCCCTCCTTCATGAACCTTGTTGGTCTTGGGAGCCAAGAAGAGGGTTCAATTACCTTGGCTACAAGCTAAATGGAGAGAGAGGACATCAGAAAGATCCTCCCAACTGTGTGGGGAATGAGACCCTGGGTCAAAGTGAAGAACCTGAAGAGCAACACTCCCTGAAAACAGAAGGGGCCAAACTCATATCCCTACTGTCCTTGGATGAATCAGGGCTAAGTATTTACCAGGGATGGTGATGGGTATCCCAGCAGCAAGCAGATGCAGGAGAAGGAAGCTCTGCAGAAACAGAAGCAGGAACACAAGGCTAATGCGCTCTGCATGCAATAGCAGAAGTGGGAAGGCCAAGAAGGTGAGGGCTGTGACCATAGCAGCTGAGTAGACACTCCCCAACTTATAGGCGGCCACAGTCAGGGGGCCCTGAGATTTGCTTCTCTCCAGCCGATCCCGGAACTCCTCCTGCATATGTCGGTAGATTTGAGGAACTACATAATCCAGGTCAGCCTGAGAAGTGGGAGGGCCTGAGAAGGGGGTGAGGACAGTCCTGGTCCTTGGAGCACCCATCGTAGCTTTCACCAGCACTGTTACAGGCCTCCAGAGCAACAGCATGAGCCCTGAAGCGGCCAACCCTGCCACAGCCCTAGGCAGCACAACTGACGCACCAGCAACCAAGGCCCGGAGACGTGGGGGTGCTTCATCAGCCCCTGATGCCAATGCCCAGTAGGCAGCAGTGCCCAGCACCATTAGTGGCAGCCCCCACCGCACAAAGAGCACAGGGGGCTCAGGGCTTTTGAGATTACCATAGCGGCGAAGCCACAGGCGCACAACAACTAACAGGGCCACCAGCGCTCCCACGCAAGCTCCATACCACAAATTCTTGGCTCGACCACCCACAGTGGATGCCAGGGGGCTCAGCCAGGGAGAGGAGTGGCAAACAGGTGTCTCTTCAGGGCAGCGATGAAAAAACTCAGCTAGCCTTATACACAAAAGCAATGTAACTCCAAGCCCCAGGGCTTGCATGCTATTGTGCCGTGGCGGGGCTGTTGGGGTTGAAAAGCCAAGGCGGGGTATTGTGAGTAGCTTAGGCGGTAGCAGTTTGCCCTCCCAGTGAAGCTGGGCAACCAGGAGCAAGATGAATGAGCCCAAAAGGAAGCGGGTGGCCCTGGCCTCAGCTACAACAAAACTATCAGAGAATAAAGCAGCAAAGCGAATGAGTAGGAATAATAGGACAGGCCCAGGGATGGGAAGCAAGGCTACCAAGGGCCTCTTTGACCCCCAACCAGCCCAAGCTTTCCACAGAAACGGCACAAGGGAGCCCACTGCAGCCATAGCCCCTAGAACTACTGGATCCAGCTTCAGCCCAGTAATTGCTAGGAGTCCAGCACACAATATGACCCCAGCCAGACCCCAGGCCACAAGTACTAGGAGAGGGCAAAGGTAGAAGCCAGGGGATGTTGCCCACTGGGATACAAGTAGGCAGAGAAAGCAGGCAGCAGCCAAGAGAGCAGCACCCCCTGCCATGCGGACCAGAGAGAAACGAGCCCAAGACTCAATGCACAAGGCCCGAACTCCTCGCAGGAATTGCTGCAGCTCAGTAATCACAGTCTGTAGTGCTGCCTCGGCCCCCTGGGGGCTCTGCAGAAGTCGCTGATAGTCAGCAGAGGCCTTGGAGAAGAGATTATGTAGCCGACGAAGTTCCGTCACTTGGAGGTCTTGAGTAGCAGCTGAATAGGTGTGAAGAAATCGGGACACCTGGCAGAAAAAGTCAGAGGCCAAGGGGAACAGGTCAGATATAAATTAGAACAGAGTCAAGGATAGGTATTACCAAAGGGAATACTTAGAATCTGTCCAGAAGATCCAAACTGTCCAGGACAGGGGAGAAGGAAGGGATAATGGAAGGACATGGCTACAGAGGGTGGGATTAAGACTGAACAAAGGACAATACAGTATGTCACTATGCTTCTCCCATGCCCACCCCAGCTCTGTTCCCTGGAAGCCCAGACCATTATCTACCTGCTGGGCATTGAGATGAAGAGCTGAGGCTTGGGCCAGAGCAGAGGAGTGAGGCTGGGAGTCTTCGACCTCTGCAAACAGCTCAACTATCACTTCCCCAATGTTCCCAAATGGGATGGGCAGGCCCAGCAGCAGGGCCAGTGTAGGCACAAGGCTGACTTGAGGAATTACCTCTGGCTCCTATAAAACAAGGACAGGGATTAATAGGTTAACCAAAGAGCTGAAGTCAGTGTTTGGGATAGAAGACATAAGGGCGTAGGTAGGAAATGAGAGTGGGGGATGACGAGGGGGTCATGAATTTGGGGGCGTAAAACAGAGGCATCCACAAAGATGCTGTGATCATGATGCAAGCTGAATACCTGGAGGCAAAGCACACCTCAGGCCTCACCTCTGGAGGTGCCCTGTGGAAGAGGGCTGTGGGACTGTACAGAAAAAGTGCAGCCGAGATCTCCAGTTCACTGTCTCCTCCATGGTCCCCATTCTTGGTCATCCCATGGTCCCCAATCACCACTAGCAATGTGTCATTCTCTAGACGCTCCACGACTCCCCTGGGGGCCAAAGAATGTGTCAGGGGGTAGGGACAAATAAAGGTTTTTCTCAGGTGCCCATTCACTCCCAGCTATAACTTCCATTAGTAGGGCCTAGACCACTGGCAGAGAGATATCTCTTCAGTAACAACCCTACTACCCAAAGCCACACACTGAGCTACTCAAGATGGATTAGGCCCCTAGCTTCAGAAAAAGCCCTAGAGACGACAGACTTCAGCCAGGAAAGAGGCTCCAAGGTAAGGAGTTTTTCTCTTGGGACCATGTAACCTGAGATTCTCAGACACAAACCAGATCTCCCAGCCAATATCCCACACTCACTGGATCACTTGGTCCATTTGGCTAAGTTTCTTGGCCATTTCAGGGTGGTGAGGGCCATGCTTGTGGCCACAGTGATCCACACCCAGGAAGTGAGCAATCAGCACGTCCCATCCACCACTGTCCACTGTGAAGGGGAGAACACTGAGCACGGGGGACTAAGGCCCACTCCTCAAACCCAGCCAGGCTCTGATGCTCCTAGGTCTAGGGACACAAGCCCAGGCCATCGCACCCATGGGAAGCTTAGAATTTGTGGACTAAAATAGCCCTCCCCAGCTCCCAGTCTTAGTCAGGTCTGCCTCTGGTCCTGTGCTCACTGGTTGGGTAGAGGTGTTCCAGAATGCCATTGTCCACTGTGTGTAGGTCTCTGACATTGAAGGATGGGAAGAAGAAAGCTTGTGAGAAAGCTCCAGGAAAAAGATCTTTCCAGGTATCATCTCCCATGAAGACCACACGCCTTCCTGCAGGGACATGAGAGTGGGTCAGAGACTGAGCACGAGTCAGGACAGGAGAAAAGGAGAGGAGGCCCTTTAAACACTCATCGGAAATCTCAACTATGCACCCTAAGGCACAGAAATCCCATCCAGCAATTCTTTATCCTTCAAGGTCTAAAATTTTCTGCCAGGAAGCTTTCCTTTATAACCATACTCTACTCCTTGTTTCTACAAATGACTCTGCTAGTTCTGTCTCTGGCTATCTCTGCTGCTCAGTATTTCCTGGGTGTATATTGTGTTTTCCAAGTCAGTGAAAGAACAGGGCCTGACCCTCTGCTCTCTCCTCCACACTTTTGAGGGTATCCAGGCCCACATTGTCTCTTCTCTCCCGCCCCTTTACTGAGAGTGCCTCAAAAGGAAAACCAACACCCCATGCAGATTAGAAACTCCAGAAGGACAAAGCCTGGACCTGTGTTTCCTGCATGCAGGGGCCTGGTCTCTTTCTCCTCCCCTGTCCTCTCACAGCGTAGTCAAGCATGCAGCTGGACACCCTAAGTTCTGGCTCTCTGACTTCTAAAGAATTTGCCAAAGTACTTCTGGCCTCCAGGAGGCCCAGACTGACCTGCACTGATGAGTTGCTTAATGAGATTGTCTTCCACTATGGCATAGCTGGCAAAGTTACTGCCGGCATCAATAAAGGTAGGCAGTGAGCCAGTGGTGAGGGCCTTGAGGCGCTGCATGGTGGTGGTTGGGGGATCAGCCTTAGATTGGTAGAGCCTGGCGTGGTGGGGCTGAATCTCAAGGATTCTCTGCAAGGAGCCCAGTTTGCCCAAGAAGGGCAGGGAGACAGAAGTCTCCCCAGGAACGTTTGAGCGCTGTGGCTGGACGAAGTCAAATCTCAGAGCATCTATCAGCACCAACACAAGCCGGGAGAATCGGGAATCCATCCAGCAGGCCCTGGGCTCCCTTTGGCTCCCCCATGGCAGGGACCCAGGGCCTGGGGGCTCTTGGCAGCTGCTATGGTTGGTGAGCTCCAAACGGGTGAGTAGGAAGCCACTGGTGAAGAGGGCAATGCCGGCGTAGAAGAGGAAGCAGATCCAGACCAGGAAGAGCAGCACTGAGATTTTCTGCATCCTGGTGGTGGCAGGGGAGTGAATTCATCACTGTGGGGCAAAGAACCAGTGGATATTCTGGTGCTTCAACACAAAGCCCAGCTAGAATCACTTCCTTTTGGAAGCCTTCCTGAAAATAAACAGTTCCATGCTCAACCCAATGCAATGTTCCTCTCCAACAGTTTTACCATTTTTCTGAAGGAGAGATCCGTAGACTATGGACACCAACCTGGAGTGGCTTTTTAAAATGCTGATTTCCAAGCCCCATCCCAGATCTACTGAATCAGGATTTCTGAACTGGAGCATAGGCATTTACAAGTGGACTCCAGGAGATCCCAATGATGAAAAATACAGTCCGTGAGGGAAACTTATTCCAAGTCGTAGACTGCTCTCTGACAGCCTGTTTCTCCTCCTCTCTCTTTCCCAGTCTCAACACCCCTGCGGTGGCCAAGGCTCGCGGCTACTGGAGAACCCTGCGGACCAGACTGACAGTGCCGCCAGACGGAGACGGAGAGGAGGAGTCACACTCCGCTTCCGGACAGCTGGGATCGCCAGGAGACCAGAGGCACGACTTCCCCAGCGTAGCACGTCAGAGGCGCGGGGTCTAAAGTCGGTTTGGCCTCGATGGGACCTAGTCGTACAGATAGCTCTGCCTCCTCCCGGGGCTTCCTGGCCCCCGCCTGGGCACCCTGACCCCGGTACTGGACACGCTAAGCTGTGAACTGGCGGGGGAGGTGGGGGACAGGAATCCCTTACTTCGGGGAGACCCTGGCTCACCTTGAACAGCGGCCCGGAAGTGCAGCCGAGGCGCTCGCTGCCTGGCACCACAGACGCGCGCGCTCTGGACAGAGCGGCCTGTTGGGGCCCCATCGCCATCTGCCGGCACCTCCGAGGAAGTTCGGCAAGGAGCGCAGTGCAGGCAAGAGGTAGAGTTTAATGGAAGATAATAATAATTTAGAATTCGGGTCAAGAGACTAAGCTAGAAGATGAGTTCAGGGAACCACTGTCCGTTCATGGTTAAGACTAAGAACTAGGCCTCTGGAATAAAAGTGTTTAAACCTAGCTCCTCCACACACTGTCATTATTGGGCAATATCTCTTCTGTAAATTAGGGATAATATTTATTTCCCCCTTTTCGCTTAGCTGACTCCAAGTGATAGATTTTATTATTCTTCCTCTCCAAATCTCTCACTGAATCTTACAACTCAATAATAAAAAAATCAAAAACTCCAATTTAAAAATGAGCAAAGGATCTGAATAGACGTTTCTCCAAAGAAGCTATGTGAATAACAATAAACACATGAAAAGATGCGCAACATTAGAAATACTAGAGATACCATTTTAAACCCACTAGGATGGTTATAATCAAGAAGACAAATAACAAGTATTGGCACGGATGTGGAGAAATTTTAACCCTCGTACACTGCTGTTGGGATTGTAAAATGGTGCAGCAGCTTTGGAAAACGGTCTGGCAGTTCTGCAAAAGGTTAAACATAGAGTTATTATATGATCCAGCAGTTCCACTCCCAGGTATGTACCTAAGAGAATTGAAAACATATCCACACAAAAACTCAAATGTTCATAGTAGCATCATCCATAATAATCAAAAGGTGGAACCAGTGATGAATGGATAAACAAATGGTTTGTCTATAAAATGGAATATTGTTCAGCCATAAAAAGTGATGCTACTACATGGATGAACTTTAAAAACATGCTGAATGAAAGAAGCCAATCACAAAATGGCACATATTATATTATTCCATTTATATGAATATGTAAATCTACAGAGACAAAGTAAATTAGTAGTTGCCTACAGCTGGGAGTGACTAATAGATACAGGGTTTTTGTGATGGGTTGGAGATGGGGGAGTGGTGATGAAAATGTTCTAAAATTGTGATGGCTGTAATATAAGAGAACTAAAATGTTAAATCAAGCTATATTTAGAGAATGTAATATGCTAATCAGCCCTGCAGCCAGACCAGGAGGAAACCTGCAGTACAAAGGAAGATTTCTGCTGGGATTGCTAACAAACCATTTCCCCACACTGTGAAGGGAAAACAGAAAAAGTCTTTAAGTGGGGCTCTTCACAAAATAAAATCATTCATTCCCTATGGCTAAAAACATGGGGAACCTATGGATCAAAGGCTCGGAATTGCCAGCAGCTACATATTCTTACCTTTTCTTGCTATATAATCTTAATCTTTTCTCACTGTATATATATCAAAGAAAAATGGGTAAACAAAGCTTTTAAACTATAATTCACAGAAACTGAAGAAAGATATATAATCTGAATTCCCCAAACACACTCAGGTTCTCTCTGTGCCTTTGCTCTTGTCTCTGTCCCTGTCTCTATTGTCTCTGTCCCTCTAAGTCTCTCTTACTTTTTGCCTCTGAGAGGAGACTATGCTCTGTCTACGGAGTGTTATCCCTTCTCTAATAAACTTTCCTTTTGACTCTAACTTGGGCATGTGTTTGAATTCTTATGCTCAGCCAAGGACGCTTTCTCAGTTCAGGGCTTGAGTTCCCCCACTTGGGGTAATTTGCCCTGTCCTGCATCAGTTGCACAACTCTGAATATACTACAAATTAAGTTACACTTTAAATGGGTGAATTGTATGTGAACTACATCTCAGCAAAGCTACTATTAAAAACAAAGAAAAAACCTCTCCAGTGGTTTCTCATCTCAGAGTAAAGCCTAAGTTCTTATAGTGGTACTATATATATAACCCTGTAAATCTACACACCAGCTCCCCACCTCCATCTGATTCATCTAGCTGCCACTTACTTCCTTAACTGTTCCATCCACTCAGCTTCTTTGTTCTTCCAGTTATGAAAGGCTTGCTCTGCCTCAGGGCCTTTACATTTGCCATTTCCTCTATCAGCTTTACTCCCAGATGTCCAAATTTACTCCCAGATTCCCCCGATCTCCATATCTAAGCTCAAATGTAACATCAGTGAGGCTTCCTGAAATCCTCTAATTAATATTACCCCACCTCCAAATTCCCCACCTTCCTTCCTTTCTTTAATTTCTTCTTAGCACAACTCATCAACATCTTAAATACTATACATCTTATTAATGGTTTGTCCCTTCCAAATAGAATGGAAGCTCATTGAGGGCAGGGAATTTTGTTTTCTTCATTACTGTATCTTTGGTGTCTGGCACATAGTTGGGGTTCAATAAATAGTTATTGAATGGACAAATGAATAAGTTCTAATTCAGAAATATGTTGAATCATTCCTCTACCTCCATCCCGATGGCTCCTTACCTCTTAGTTTGGGCCTCCTCTGCCTCTCTGGGATCAGCGAGGCAGCTTTGTCCTTCCAGCCTCTCATTTTTCCTTCAAATACCTTGTCTACATTGTAACAGAACAGCTCTATCTTAAGTAATGTGATTACCTTAATCTTAAAATTCTTCAATAGAAGGGGGAAAAAACCCTTATGAATCACCCCCTACCTTAAGGATAAAGTCCAAATTCTTCAAGACTCTTATCTCCCTGTGACTTGCCCCTTCCCATATAGTCACAACCCTTTAACACCCCCTACTCCATCCAGCCCCAGCATATAACTCTGAATGTTCCAACTTTTCCTGAGCTATGGGCTTTTGCATATTCTAGCCTCAAACCCTAGCTTGGTGAATGCATTAATTTTTCCAGCCTGACAACCATTTAAATAGGAAAATATATTTGCAAGCAATGCCTCCAATAAGGGGCTAATATCCAAAATATACAAAGAATGCATACAATTCAATAACAAAAAAACAAATAATCTAATTAAAAAATGGGCAGAGGACCTGAACAGACAATTCTCCCAAGAAGACATAAATATGGCCAACAAACATATGAAAGGATGCTCAACCTCACTAGCTACTAGGGAAATGCAAATCGAAACCACAATGAAATACCATCTCACACCTGTTAGAATGGCTGTTATCAACAGGGCAAGTGATGGAGAGGATGTGGAGAAAAAGGAACCTTCATACACTGCTGGTGGGACTGCAAATTGATACAGCCACTATGGAAAACAGTATGGAGGTTCCTCAAAAAACTAAGACTTGATCTACCATATGATCCAGCAATCCCTCTACTGGGTATTTACCCCAAAGACTTGAAAATATTTATCTGAAAAAGATAACATGCACACCAATGTTCATAGCAGCATTATTCACAGTGGCCAGGACATGGAAACAATCGAAGTGTCCCACAATAGATAATTGGATTAAGAAGATGTGGTACATATGTACAATGGAATATTACTCAACTATAAGAAGAGATGAAATACTGCCATTTTCAACAACATGTATAGATCTTGAGATAATCATGCTAAGTGAAATAAGTCAGATAGAAAAAGCTGAAAACCACCTATCACTTATATATATGTGGGATATAAATCTAACAGCAATAAACATGACAAAGATTCATGGACATGAACAGTAGACTAGTGTTACTGGAGTGTGGAGCGGGGAGGGAGAGTGGATGGGGTAAAATGGATCAAATATGTGGTGACAAAAATAAATCTAACTATAGGCAGTGAACATACAATGCATTATATGACTTATTATTTTGTTGTACACTTGGAACTTATTGGATTTTGTTAACCAATGTTACCATAATAAAAAAAAAAATTTTAATAAAAAAAGAAAAAAATTTTTTCCAGCCTGAGCTCAATGGCAGAGTTGGCAACTTTGCTGCCTTCAGGCTGACATGCTTCTGCCCCAAGAATCCCTAGCCAGAATTTTCCTCTATCACAGCCCTTATCACTTTGTATCTGTCTGCTTCCTTGTTTGTCTTCCCTCCTTGACCTGGTATTCTGTGAAAGCAGAGACTGCTGCATCTCAGTTGCTTTTGTAACCCATGTCTAACACTGAGGTTGGCATACTGTAGACATCATTAAATATTTTTGAATAAACGAATGAGTATCAGTCCCTGAAGACCCTTTAAGGATTCAGCAGCACTACCCTGCCAGGACAGTCTTTTTCATGAAAAATCCCCAAACGCCTGCTCAAATTTACAGCCCCACACTTAGCAGGAAGAGGACTATACTCCCCAGCTGGCAGTTCAGTAGATATATGCCTTAATCCTTCTACCCTAACCCATAGCTTTTCCTGAAGACAGAAAAGATTATTTCACATTATATCAGGTTCATTCTTGCTCACAGAGAAACTGATTCCCAAGACCTGACAGGACTAGAGGGTGGGAGTGGACACCCAAGGAAAACACTGGAGACTTACTCAACTTCGTTCAGGGAGGACAGTTTCTGGTTTTCCACTGGTGAGTTTATTACATGATTAAATTCAAATAAAAAAATAATAACCAAAATCTCTCAACAGAGAGGCTAGAGTCAGAGTTTGGGAGTGCTGCTTCCCTGTCCCCAGCCTCTCCAGCCAAGCCCAGCTCCATTAACTCAGCTTGACTCGATCAAGTTCCTCATCAAGACTTCCATTTGTGCCCTGGACATCTCTGCTGTTCCTGCTGGAGACTGAGTCCTGGGCCCCTGGTACTGGGGCTTTGGTGAGGGCCCCATACACACCCATCGCCTAAAGAGAGGAACAGAGAGAGCCATGAGGACATACAGCAGAAGGTATAACACAATCTATCAATAGCTAAAAAGAAGATGGGGCTGTAGTCAGTCAGCTTGTTTTTAATTTCTCTCTCTCTCAAACATCAGTCTTATAAGTTTTGGAGTTGGTTTTAGGAATCGTACAAACTACTAGAGTAGGGCCACTCTCAGAATACTAGTATAGATATCTTTAAAAAAAAAAAAAAAAAAAAAAAAAGATGTTTCAAGAGCTTCCTTATCTTCAGGGATGTGTGGGATATCTCATTCTCGGAGATTTGTTCTCTACAAGGAATGAAAAGAGGTCTAGGTCTCAAGGCGCTCTGAAGACCTCTCTGGTATATAAATGGTGGTGGTGGTAGTGGTCGTAGGGTGGGGTCTCAGTCTCTGCCAGGTTCTCAGGGCACTCTAACCTGAGCCACCATACTGGTGACATCACCGGCGTTGGAAGGCAGCAGGATAGTATTGGAGTCCTTGGCGAGTTTGGAGAACGCGCTGACGTACTGCTCAGCCACGGTCAGTGAGGCTGCTGCATCTCCATTCTGTGGCCACAGTAGGGATAAAATCAGAGATTACAGACTTAAGAGAAGGGGGTATGGTAGAGTGGGAGAGTACAGATGAAAAGTCAAGTTTCTGAAAAGATGATATGCAGATCATAATAAAAGCTATCATGTAATCCTGCTCAAGGGAACCCACAAAGGCAGGAACTTCTCCCGAGGGTAGATAAAAGAACCTCTTCCACTGTCAATTCCTGCCTCCCATTCCCACCAGGGGCCTCTCACATGTTGTGTCAGAGCTGCAGCCAGGATCCGAATAGCTTCGGCTTTAGCCTTGGCCTTGGCCAGAACTGCACTAGCTTCTCCTGGAAAAGAAGAGACAGAGATTGACCCCTGAGGTCAAAGTACCCCAAAGTTCCTGTCCCAGCACCAATCTCCTCTCTTAGGCTCTACTCTCTGCTGACCTGCAGCCTGATTTATTTGTTCAGCCTTTTCTGCCTCAGAGGCCAGGATCTGTGCCTGCTTCTTCCCTTCGGCCACGTTGATGGCCGACTCTCGAGTCCCCTCTGACTCCAGAACTGTGGCCCGTTTCCGCCGTTCTGCCTCCACCTGGAAGCCCCCAGCAACCCCAATCAACAAGTCAGAGTAAACTCTCATAGACATTGGCAACTGTACCTATCACAATAGGGAAGGGAGTCTAGGTCCCCATGCAACTAGAGCAACCAGAAGTCTTCCCTGGCCCCACCTGCATCTGCATGGACTCTTTCACCCGGGGTGGTACATGGATATCCTTGATTTCATAACGGAGGCAGCGGATGCCCCAGCAGTCAGCAGCCTGGTTGATGGCATCCACAATATTAGCATTCAGGGACTCCCGCTCCTGGAGGAAGTGAGATGTAAGAGCGGTGTAAGCTTCAACACACTCATGAGTCTAAGCTGAGAAGAGCCTCAGACTGATCTTAACCCCCGGAAAGGACTGACGCATGGCAAGCATGAATCTTCAAACCCTAACTCTGGCTCAGATCCCCTTACCCGGAAGACTTTGTCCAGAGAGAGTTTGCCAAGCTCTGATCTCATGGTTGTCTGAGCTAGCTGGGTGACAGCATACTCAGGGTCCTCCACACCATAGCTTGCCTGAAAGGAGCACAGATAGTGTAAGATGCTTAGATGTAAGATTTTAGTGAAGAGAGTTAACTCAGGAGCTGAATAAAGCAGAAGGCAGGTACCTTGTAAGGATCCATGATGCGCAAGTAAAGGACTCCATCAATTTGCAGAGTTACGTTGTCTGCAGATGCAGGAGAGAAAAGGAGGAAAGTGAGGCCTCAGGTCCCAATCAGCTCTTTCTCCTAAGCTCTAGATTTCCAGCAACTACATTCTAATGGCCTCAGAGCTCCCATGTCACCCGCACCCCTCACCAAGAGTCACAGCCGATTGCTCAGGCACGTTGATGACAATTTCCTTGAGACTCTGCACATATCGGATCCGGTCTAACACAGGAATGAGGATGTTCAAGCCCTAGGAAGAAGAGTCATAGGTCTTCAGAAGGATGGGGGTTGGGATCCAAGCTAGGCCTCAAGTGAGCAGGGAATCAACATATAACACGTCCAGAAAAGTAAAGGTTGAGGGCGTCAATGGTAGGGAAACCTGAAAAAATAGGAATGTTAGGCTGGGCGCCTGAATGGATGGGACAGTCAAGGGAATGGGAGCCAGCAGAGTAGCTTTCTCCATGCAGAGAAGTGGAGCTGAGAGGATAGGTAGGAGAGATTCCCAAGAATGGGACTTGTGGGATGCTAGGGCAATAGGAAAAGGCAGGAACATGGCTATGACAGTCAGAAGCCTAAGCCCTGCCTGGTTTGGCCTCGCCTGGGGACTTGCAAGCCAATGGTGAGGGCAAGCCCCAAGGAGGTCCCACTCCCATCCCCCAATGTCGTGAGGGAACTGGGCATCAGGCTGCCTAGGGGTGGGCAGTAGAGGTTCTTACAGGCTCCAGGATCCGATGGAATCTGCCCATTCGCTCCACCACCCAGGCTTCCTGCTGTGGCACAAACAGTACTACGGTGTTTCGGGGCAGTCCGGAGGAGGCGCGGCGCGAAGCACGGCCAGAAGTCTGCACGGAGCCCTAACGGGTAGACGAAGGTTGACAGAGATCCCAGCCAGCTGGGTACCCCACCCCTCTAGGAGCCTGTTCCAAAGGAATCTCCCTAAACCGCCACCCCAAAGGATCCTCTGAGAGGAACTCACGTGAGAACCATGACCTCTGACCTCAGTTCTCCAAATTTAGAATCCCTCTCCTTCTTAGCTGAGCACCAAGGTGATCTCTGGCCCAACCTTTGAAGAAGGTTGCCTCGTTCTTACCCTGAGCAAAAGGGCCCCAGTTCCCCGCGCTGCGCGTGCCAGCATTTCCCACAGCCGCAGCGACCTCCGGAACCAACGAGACGCGGAGCAGAGCGGTCATTCGAGAAGCCCGGATCTGAACTTTCTACCTCCTGTTTTCACTCCGCCGGATGTACTTCCGGCCGTCTTTTCTCTTTCTCTCTCCCTCCACCCCCATTCCACACTCAGCCAATCAGCGTTACTTGGCGAAACGGTGCATCAAGTTGTTCCTTGGGAAACTCAGACCTAGAGAGTGCTGAAGGCTGGAGTTCTTTCTTGTTCTTGCTGATCAAGGCCAAGATCCCGGACATGGTGTCCTAAATGAAAGCTATTTTCCATATGCAGATGGCCCCATACCACCACCTACTGAGTTGTTTACCCCCTCTCGAGACTCAGTTTACTCTTCTGAGCGTATAACCGCCCCATTCTGTCACCATAGCGACCAGGGGATTGGAGCTGACTCTTAGCCATGGTTGCCATAGTGACATTCTCTGGAAGTCCTTCTGTGTTATAAGCAGCCCTCCCACAGGGGACTGACCCCATTCCTGTTGCCATAGTGACTGGACCTAACATTACCCGGTCATTGGACTGAGATTTTCCCCTTCCTTCATTTCCCAGGGCATCATAGCTTTTTCTACCTCTTCCCAGGGCCTGATAGTCCCTGGTCCCCTTGCATAAAGTGTCCAGCACAAGCCCCAACATTAAGCCTTGTTCGGCGCATGCTACACTACAGACATCCCGGGTCCTGTGGCATATCCTTTAACAGACTTGCATGGTCAACTTGCATTTTACATATCAGGGCACTGAAGCTCAGAGGAGCTAAAATCATTAACAACAGAACCAGTATAAGAATCCATATCCACATTCAGAGAGTTCAGCTTTTATGGCTGAATTTTCCCTACCACACAACTCCATTATCTGAAAAGAGCAAGAGTAGGTCCTAAGAATCAGCAGAGTCTTACAGAAAACCTCATGGCCTCAGGCCCCTTATCTGGGAGAAAGGGCAGAGTCCCAGCTCCAGTTAAGATCCCCATTCCCATTCTCATTCCCATGCTCTCCCCAACAGAAAAAGTAGGGCTTAGCTCAAGTTTCCAAAAAAGAATTTATTCTTTTCTTTCTTTTCTTTTTCTTCTTTCTTTCTCTTTCTTTTCTTTCTTTCTTTCTTTCTTTCTTTCTTTCTTTCTTTCTTTCTTTCTTTCTTTCTTTCTTTTCTTCTTTCTTTCTTTCTTTCTTTCTTTTCTTTCTTTCTTTTTCTTTGTCTTTCTTTCTTTCCTCTTTTTTCTTAAAAAAAAAAAAGTACCAGGTACAATATTTTTCTTTTTCTTTTTTCAAGTTTCAACAAATGCTTGTTCCCCTCAGCCCAGCCCCAGGAGTCAGGGCTAAGGCTGGGTCAGAGTCTGGAGTGGGGAATAGGGTAATCGGGAACCACATGACTGAGTCTGAGGGGTGTCCCTCACCCCAGCTGAGGTAGGTGGGTCAGAGTCTGGCCAGGTGAGAGGAGGCACCCCAATCCTTGGCCCTGACTCTGCCCCTTAAACACCTTCCTCAGTCAGGACCCCAAGCAAGGAGACACAAGCAGGAAAGGGGCAACTAGAGTCTGGAGCCCTAGATGAGGGGCAGTTAACCCCCATGTGTGTGTGTATGGATGCACACTCTCTTTCTCACACACATACCACACACACACAAGCATGTGCGCGCTCACGCACACACACACACACACACACACACACACACATATAAGTTGTCTTTCAGAGAGGGGTCAGAGGGTAGGGGAAGTGAAGAAAATAGGAAAGGGCAGGAGAAGCTGAGTCTTTGGCTAGTGACTCAGTCCTTCTGGGATAACCTCTCTGCCCTTAGCTGAGGAGAGCAGTTCTCCCTCAGCCCCTACATCAGCCTCTTCAACTCTCGAAGCTAGAGCAGTATCTGAGAGTGGGAAAAAAGGAGGGGCAATGCCAATTGTCAGGTTTGGGAGGTTACCAAGGCAATCCAATTTGAATAAATTATAAATTAAAAATAAATAAAATAATAAGTGGCCCCTGCCCAGGACAGGGAGGCAACGCTGGCATGACTTGCCTGGGAACTTGGGACAACCTCCAGGTAGCTCTGGTTCCTCCCCACTACCTAAGCTGAACTGGGAATTCCAAAGGGGGGGCGGGCAGGCACGTGGAGAACCCAGAGTAGGGCAAATTGTGGTAATGATCAGAAGCTTTAAACACCCAAATAATCAATTTGGGCATGAGCATGGTGAGGGCTTTAATTCAAGCCTGAAAGTTCTCTTGCCACCTCTCCACATGTTTGCTCTGTCGAGGATGGAGCAGGATGGGCTGGTATGCGGCCCACGTGGGTGCAGGGCACTGGCAATCAGGGCAAAGGTGAATAACGTGGATTGTGAGGGGCCTCAGTCACAGCCTGCAATTCATAGGGGAGCCCTGTGTCCAGTTCCAGGCTCCGACGGGAAAAAAGCAGACGGATGTCTCCATGCAGGCTTAAGCGGCCTGAGCGGGAGCTCCGGAACCTAGAGAACAGGGTGATCAAAGTAAGGAGCCAGACAGTAGAGAAGCAAGATGAGATCCTATTCAGGGACGGGATACCTGAATTGGGGAAAGATACCTGGGCCTTCCCAGCTGTCCCTAGGCCCTGTTCTCACCTGAGGTGCAGCAAGTAGCAGAGGAGGCGGCGGGTGGGACTAGCATTTCCCTCCTCACCCACAGGCACCAAAAAGAGGCGATGGCGCAAGAAGGTCATGTGGGCAGCAGGCATGTCCGAGAAGTCAAAGGTCACAAGGAACATCTTCACCACAGTCTGGTTGGGGTTAAATAAGGTCTGGGGACAGGATAGGCAAGGTTGGTAAGGTTTAGGTGCTGTTTTCCTTTCCCCACTCCCATTCTCCCTCGGGGAAAACTCACCACTTGGATGGTGCCCACCTTGGGCACGCTGTAACCCTTCCTCCCCAGGGTGTTCAGGTCCACGACGCCCTGGGAAGGCCATGGAGCCATCAGCCAAGGTGGGCACGGAGAGAGCCCTACTCATCCATCTCCACAATCTCACTCTGGGAGCTGGCCCCTGCCCCACACTGGAGTTCTCCCTACCGCCCTGACTCTCTCCTAGGTGAGGAACACCTAAAGAATACTTCCTCTTCAAGAGCTGATTTTGGGTTGAAATTAGATCATACCAGGAAGGGAGCCGGGGCATTTTGCTCAGAAACATCGAAGAAGGTGACAGTGACAGGCAGCGTGACATGCTGGGGGCAGTAGGATCCACTAGCTCCAATCTCTGCCGTGAAGCCCTCTATGTGGCCAGATGGTGCAAAGCGTCCTCGCAGCAATGATTCCTGGGGTGGGAAGACACTATGAGAGAGACGCCAACTCTTTTCATTATCCATCCAAGCCACACTCCACCATCCCACTTCCCCCAAGGTACCCCAATCACAGAATCCAAGGGAAACTACCTCAAAGTTGCCCAACAGGGTACGGCTGACGGTGGGGGTAGGAACAGGGGAGGCACTGGGGGGGCTCAGCAGGCCTGGCCCCTTCCGGAGGCTTCGAAGGGAGCTCCTGGTAGGGGAGGGGACACACAGCAGGTTGGCTTGAGGTTTTCTGGGATGCCTGTTCATGTCCTTAGGCCCCACACTTTACCATTACCTAGGGTTCCTGCCCTGGGGTCCCTTACCCAGGGATAAGAAAGAGAATTACAGACCTCTGTCCCCATTTTCCAGAGACAGGGCAGAGGTAGAAGCTGTTCACTTACAGCTTCAGGCGACGGGCACCTTTTAGCCTCCGCCCCATGGGACTGCAGTCTGTTGGGTCCTGTGGAGAGGAAAGATTAGGTAAAGAGATTGGGTGAAGGCCAGATGTGTTTGGGAGCAGGGGCTCATCACAAGCTCTCATAGGAACATCTACTCAGGCCTTCACTTTTTCTCACACTTAAGAGTAGAACAACCCCAAAGGTAGAGGGTTGGGGTTAGGCAGAAAACGGGAAGGGATTTAAGAAGTCCAAACTTCCAGTTATAAAATAAGTCACAGGGATGTAGAGTACAGACAGCATAGGGAATAGAGTCAATAATCTAATAACTATGTACAGTGACAGACGGTTACTACTAGACTTATTGTGGTGATCACTTTATAAAGTACATAAATGTCGAATCACTATATTGTGTATCTGAAGCTAATATAATATTGTATGTCAACTATAATTATAAATAAATTTTAAAAAAGTAGACTACCTCCTCTCCTGGCTTACCAGCACAGGCTCCTTGGGCCCAGGCAGCAGGTGGCTCCAGAAGGGTGTGGCTTTGGCATCAGAACTGTTGGCAGCAGGAGGGTGACCCAGGGTTCCCCGGCGCCTCCGAGGGGCTGGCCCCTCATCCTCAGAGCTGACATCCAGGGCTTCTCCAGCAGGAAGCAGCCTTCGCTTGGTGGCGCAGGGGCCTGGAGGTCCAGGGCCAGGGGGTGTGTGCTCGGGACTGTGCCCATTGGCAGTGCCAGGGGACTCCCTAGGCCAGGGGCTGCCCCCATTGCCCACCCCAGCCACTGGGCTCTTACCCCTTATTTGTGCAAGACTGTGCAAATCAGTGTCAAGTGTGTGCAGCTGGCCTGGAGGGGCTTGCCCTGGGGACTCCCCCAGGGACCTCTGTCCCCCTAGATCTGGGGAAGCCCAGTCTCTGGTGTGCAAAGTATTGCAGGAAGCATTTGATGGGGACCAGGGGGGACTCTGGGCCACTGAAGTCCAAGGTGAGGTGGAGCTACCTTCTTGTTCTACAACACAGAGGCCATGATGGCAGAAATGCTGGCTGGCCACACCCAGTCCCAGCCCCAGCCCCTCTGGGCCCAAAAGCCCCACTGTAGATGGTTCTTCAGGAGGCAGTCCCTCTCTGGCCCCCAGCCCAGGGCCTCTCTTCAGCTCCCTGGGACCCTCAATGGGCGGGGCTGGCCGTTTCAGGGCCCTATGCAGCTCAGAGGTACCAGCTGGAGTGGAAAAGATGGATACCTGGTAGACCCCGGGGGATGTTGCCCCCCCTGCTGGGCTATAGCCCATGAGCAGGCCACCCTGGAGGGCCCCCTGCCTGACTGCAGGCTGCGAGGGGCCAGCCTCTGTCTCTGAGGATGGAGATGGCTCCGCCTGCACGTGGCGCATGAAGCCCCCACTTGGGTCAGGGGGGCCCCCCCCCACAGCCTTTATGCTGGGCCTGGGCTGGGGGGCCTGGGAACATCTGTGCAAGAGAAGAGAAGAAAAGGTAGTCAGAGGAATCAGTGAATCTTCTTCCCCCAGCTGAGTTTCAGATCCTCCCCTGGCCTGAAGAGGTGATCTTGCAGAGTCCTAAGGGTAAAGGTGTCCAAATCTCCAGATGGATTAATGGAATACAGAGGCCACCTCAGAACTTCAGAAAGGGTGACATGTTTAGCTTAGGTTTCTTACTGGACCTGCTCCCCCTCCCTCTCCCTGGCACTCACCCCGATGAAGAGGTCTTAAGCCTAGTTGTGTGTTCCCTCTTCCTGACTGATGCCTTGCTCTCCTAGCTTGCAGTCTGGTCCATGCCCGCTGCACTGGCAAGGTGACTGCCACCATTCCGTGCAGCTCCTGGGCTCAGCCGGACCCTGAGGAGTGAAAAACAGACATAAGCCAGGATCCCTGCAGTCAGTGGTAAGTCTCCTCTCCTATTGTGGACCAATAGGATACACCACAGGACATTTTCCTCCCATATGAGGAGCTCTTCAGAAACAGAAGGGGCAGTTTTGAGATCCAGGGCCCAGAGGGTAAAGCTGGGCTACCTAAGGAGTCATAGAGAGGCAGGTCTTGGCTCAATGTAGTAAGGATCTGATAAGTTGAGGCAGGATGACTACTTGCCATCTTGGGGACTCCTGTCCTGAATGGGAGGGGGAATAAGATACCCCAAGAACCAAGAGAACATGCCAGCTGAGAGATGGCCAGGGCAAGAATTCAGCCCTCTAGTCAAGGCCACCAAATTGCACAACTCTTCCCATATGTCTCTTTCCAAAGGGACAAGTACCACCCCAGAGCCCTAAGGGCAGAGATCTTGCAGAAACTCATCCCCCCCCACCCCAGCACTCCTTAGAGGTACAAACCTTAAGTCACCTCAAAGTAGGCCATTCAGCCTTAAACTCCCAATAGCCGCAGGCAGGCAGTCTGTCCCTTTAACTAGAGGCAACAAATCTAACCAAAAACAACTCTGAAGTGTTGGGGGGAGGCACTGCCAGAAGGCACTTTTCAGGGTCTACCCCTCCCCCTAGGCCCTGCAAACTATAGATAAGGCAGTGGCAGTCAGACAGCTGGAAGCAACTAGGGGTACCTTTCTACTCCTCCCAACATGACCAACACATATCCAACACCCAAAACCCCAAACCACTGTTTTTTTTGCCAGGGCACAAGAGGTCTTCACCGACTAGTCCACCTTCAGTAGCCCATGCTGGGTGAGGGGAATGTCAAGTTAAAGACTATTTTCCTTCATGGGAGGAAATACTGCTCCCAGAATCAAGTTTCTCCTCTGGGCAGGAGCCTGTGCTGCCTGACATCCACAATGCCCTTTCCCCTTCGAGAAATGCCCTCTGTTTGCCTCCCCAAGCCCTACCCTTCCTCCTTGGCTAGACCAAATGCCATCCCCTTCAGAAAGCCTACTCTGGCCACCCCAGACCACAAATCTCTCTCTCCTCTGAGACCTCACCTATGGCAGTATCACTATCTCTTGTAACCCAGTGACAGTTCTGCCTGCTCTGTAAGACATTTTATAAACTGACCTTCTTGAGGATAGGTCTGTGTCACACTCCACCCAACTTTAAGCACAGGAATAAGCACATACCAGCACTCAAAAAAGTAGAATGCAAGTCCCAGAGATCTGGGCAGCAGTCCTGACAATGCAGAGAAAAACTCCCAGAATGAGAGAAACAGAGATTAATTAATACAGGGAGAATCAGCAATAACAGAGGCAGGAGAGGAGGGCAGGGAGGGAAAGAAGATTTGCACCCAGGGATTGAAAAGCTCTTCTACACTAAGTTCCCATTATTGTGTCCCACACTAACCTAGTTCACCAAGTTCTCATTAGAACTGGGATCCCTAAGAAAATTCTGGTTCCCTGTGGGTGGGGTGGCTGGAAAGGGCAGAATGCCAATGGCAGTGTTGTCAGAGGGTACAAACTGTACTCTCTCTACCCCTCCTTTCCTCTACCCAAGCCATACAGATTCAGGAAGGGCCTTTTCCTTAGTATTCCCACCTCCAGGTCATTCCAGTTGGCCTCTTGAGTCCTTACCCTGGGGAAGCCAGGTGATGACATGATGCCCTACTTGACCCCAGCATGCCTGGCATCTGCTCATTACCCCAAAGCTCTCTCAGTTCCTGCCCTGTCAATGAAAAGCTCTAAGACTCACTTCCTTGCCACCTAGCCAGTCTGGCTCTAGACCATGGCTTCAAGCTGACTCATGGGGCAGGACTTTGGGGGAAGGGTAGGCCAAACCGCCTCTCTGTGCAAGGGGTAGGCAGTAGCTAGCGTCAGACAGTTGTGCCAGGCTTTGACTGGCAGACTACAGCTCCCAACATGCCAAAGGAGCAAAGCCAGCAAAAACAACAAGTCCCAGAATACCATGGGGTCTGTACCCTCAGACACCTGCTAGGCCTGGGAGGTGGGGTGGGTACTGGTATAGTTACAAGTTCCCAGGCTCACTCTCCCCTTCCCTTCAATATTAAAGATATCTATTTCTACACTGATTAAGGAGGATGGAAGGAAAACTCCTCTCCATGTGCTTTCTACCCTCATCCAGTTCAGAGAGAACTGCTGCCAGGGGCTCTATATTTTGTCCCTACACACATTCACACAAGCTAGGGGGCTTGTTTCCATGAACCACCACTGTGGGTAGGAAGGTCAACCTCTGCTCACTGCCCCCTTGGCCACTGGCCTAGAGCTCTCCACCCTCAGTAGAGAGGGAGCAGATCTTAGCACCAACTCCAAATTGAACCCGTCAGACTCACCCCGGTTTCTGGACTACTTATTCTGGACGATCCCCCACCCCCACTAGGATTTTCTCACCCTTCTCTCCTCCCCACAGCCTGGGACAGGCCCCATTCCCTACTGGAGCTTCGTAGATTTGCTTTTTTCCCCCTAGTACACACTCACCCCGCTCCCAAATTGGCTCCGCCACGGCGGTCGCTGCTCCGGGCCCCTCCGTCCCGACCCTCCCCTCGAATCCCGGGTCCACCCCGCCACGGGCCCCCAACCCAGACAAAGGGTGGCTCAGGCTGAGCCCTGATCTGCTAGGCTCTTTTCTGTTCAGCTTCGTGTGCAACACTAGCGGGCCCTGGCGCCCGCAGCCCTCCAGCCGCTGTTGCGCCCCTCCCCGCGGCTGTCCCTCCCCGTGGCCGCCCCGGCTCCGCGCTGCCGACTCTGCTGCCCCTCTGACTCACAGGCCATTTCCTACCAGCTGATGGGTCCGCCCGCCCCGCCCAGCGTCCTAACACCCCCGCCGCTGCCGCCGCTGCCGCCACGCCCCCCTCAGACCACGCCCTCCACGGCAGCGACCATGGTCATTGGCCCATCGGAGGCCAGCCTCCCCACGACCTCAAGTGTGAGGTACGCCCCCTCCAAGAGATGCACGCCCATTGGTCTGCCAGGGGGCAGGCCTACCCAGAGTCGCCCCGCCCATCTCCTTAACCCCACATCTGCCGGAATACAAAGCAGCTCCCCGCCCAGCCATTTAACACTTTCAAAGGCATAGGCCTCACACTTCTCACCCCCTGCCCTTCCTCTAATGAGGCTGGTTAATAAGACGTCCTAGGGCTTTCATAGACACAGCTGGACAACCGCCCAAATCAGCCTGCTTTTCCTACACAGTCCCCAAATATCCCCACTCTCATTCATCTCTCCTTGCTTTGCAAACCAGAGCTCCAGAGGCCAGAGAACTGGTGGAGCCTAGGAAGCTTCCTTCATGCCAGAGCGGATGGAAAAGTCCTGAAATGGGATCCTACCTCCTTCCATCGAGAAATGGTATTCTTTTCTTCTCTTACTCTATATTGATGTTCTTTTGCCTTCATTAGAGGGACTCCAAGGGCTCTTGAGATAGGGATACATTTTAATTCAGAGATCTAAACACCATTCTTTGTGTCTCTGAACTCTGTCTGAGATCAGGCTGCTTCATCCCTTCTACCAGTATTCTCTATTCATAGGCTCCTGTTTAAGGAGGTCGAACACCCAGGGGAAGTGGGATAGGAAGAGTTCTGCCCAGAGTGGGGGAAATATGCTCAACTCTTGTGATGGTGCTCACCCCCATGACTCACAGCTCCCTTGAAACGCCCCATCCTCCCCCTGAGTCACTAGGCCCCAGGCCCAGCCCAGACCCAGCCAAATTAAGTGGCAGCAGAACCGGCATTCCTAATTCTTGTCCTATTCTTTAAATGACCAGGATGGAAACCTCTGTAAAGATTAGGCATTAAAAGACACTTTTCAGAGGGGCCGCTCTAGAGGCAAGCTAAGAACATAGCACTGTCTACCTTTCCCTCAGGACGTGTCGGCAAGTCACACAGTTTAGAACTTAGGAGGATTTTTCTCTCAGTCTTCCACAGAAGCAGGAGGTAAACACCAGAGCCAAAAGAGGGAAAACAAACTGAGACCTTAGAGCAGCGGTCCCCAACCTTTTTGGCACCAGGGACCAGTACTCCAATGAGAATCCAATGTCTGATGATCTGAGGTGGAGCTGAGTCAATGATTCTAGTGCTAGGGAGTGGCTGCAAATACAGATGAAGTTTCGCTTGCTTATCCACCACTCACCTCCTGCTGTGTGGCCCAGTTCCTAAAAGGCCACCAGACCAGTACTGGTCCACAGCCCAGGGGTTGGGGACTCCTGCCCTGGCTGTGCCTCCAGAAGAGTTGGGCGGGGGGGGATCTGTTCATAGTTCAGAGGCCACATAAGTCTAAGGTCCTTGTTTCTACCTTGCCTGTGCTATGGGCCTCAAGGGCCCTGAGGTTGTGACTGGACACTAAAAAGAGGTTCCCCTTCCCTTATTCCTCCCTTGTGCTGTAGACTTAGGAAGGACAAGCAAGTAAATTAGTTCCTCTAGGCAACCTTCTCCTCACCTCAGACCAGGGGAAAAACCCTGAAAAAGAACCAAGTTACCATGGACTGATTTCCTCGCTGGTTCCCTAATGGTAAGGAACAGGATTAAAAAAATTTTCAACACCCTGGATAAATTTGCAGAGTACCAGTTTAAGAGTCTACTTGCTTTTTAAGCTTACTGGGTAGACAGGTAGACACAGAACACTGTAGGGAAGGAATAATCCCTTGGCGATCCCACTTTATTCTATCTTACTGCCACAACCATAGGTCCAGGACTTAGTTACCTGCAAAGGTTAGGGGGCAATAGTTCAGAGGGAAAGATCAAAGATGTTTTAGGCCTCAGTGTGCCTTAGAAAAGCAGCATGGTATAATTAAGAGGCCTTATCCACCTGCCCTAACTCTCACCCTGCTTTATTTTTTTCTAGCAGTTATCGGCAGCTAGCCATTCTCTCTTTCTCTCTCCCCCCACATTAGAATGGAAGCTCCATAAGAGCAGCAACTTTGTTTTGTTCATGCTGGTATTCCCAGAATCAACATCAGTGCCTGGCATATACTATGTGCTCAACAAACATTAGCTGAAAGAACAGTGAGCCCTGGGCTGAGTGAACAGTAATCAGGAGACGTGGATCCTAATTCCTGCTCTTTCACTGTGAAACCTGGAGAAAATCGATCTTTTTGGCCATAAATTTCCAAATCTGTAAAATGAGATGTTTGCATAAACGATGACCACTTAGGGCCTCTGCAACTCTGGCCTTATATCGCTACAATTCTAATGGCTATTGTTCACTCATATCCATTTTCAGAACATGAGTCCAAGCGTCTGAATGCCCTGCTGCTTGTACCAAAGTAGAAAAGCTATCTGCTCCAGCTTCAGCACAGCAAACTAATGCCCTTTTTCTTCACGCCCCACCCACTCACACAAATGCCTCAATCCTGAGGAAGCTGGAGTGAGTCTGCCCTAGGCCTGCCTCTCTGACAGACGGTCTGGGAAGCTGTGTTGCCATAGCAATCAGCTCCTCCTCAAAAGGCATCAGCCTGCCCTCTTTTACCCCACCCTACCCCATGGCTTTGTCTGGCCTCAGCACCCCCTCCCTCTCTAGCCAGTGTCTCAGCTAGAGGAGGCTGGCTTGGGGCCCCTTTCAGCAGCACTGTCACACTCATTCAGCCACAGTGTGGAAGGCAGGCCTTTCCCACCCTCTCCCAGTCAGCCAAGGGGCAAAAAGAACTCTGGCATTACATCAAGTTCCCTCAGGGAATCAGAGGAGCCCCCAAGAGGACAAGGCTCTAGTCTCAGTTCTGAGAGTCAGCTTCTAAGCCAGGACTGTGGGAAGCCATTCCCTCTTCCTCCCCCATTTGAGGCTGGAACCACAACCTTTCCCTAGGTCAGCCTACAGTGATGGCCCACCTCTTAAAACAGATCAAAGACCCTCAATACTCCTCACTATTCCCACCTCCCACAGAAGCCCAGAATTTTTGAGGGCCTTATGCTTCCCCACCCAGTAGAAGAAAAAAGGTGGGGAAAATCAGTTTGTGGCAAGTGGTAAAAATATGGCTACCAGTCACTTGGGGGCTGTTGGGAGAGACCTCGATAGTAGTGCGGGGTGGGGTCTGGGCCTTGTTGCTGGTTACAAGGGTCTGGCTTTTGAGTGCAAACTTGAGGGCAGGGCACACACAGCTCCTAGATGGGCAAGGACCAGACCAGGCCCCAGGGCGAGGAAGGAAGTGGGAAATGAGCACACCCAGAGCATAAGGGCAGGGCAAAGGGGGAGGGGAGGGGGAAGATAGGGACCAAGGCAGGCTTCTGGGAGGAACAGGAACTAGAGTGGGGGTTAACAGGAACCGACTGGGGGAAGGGTCCCCAGGGACATCAGCTAGGGGAAGAAACCTCCAGTCTCAGCCAGACAGATCCAAAGCAGATTGAGCACAAGCCCTGGTGGCAAGCAGGGCCTGGCTCCTCTAAGCGTGCTCAGGCCAGAAGGTGGAGTTAGAAGCTGAGGAGTCACCCTATTAATTCCACCACTCTCACTCCTGGAACACAGTACACAAACATCTTTCTGGAATCTCAACAATGCCCCCAGACTATTACTTTCTCAAAACACTAGAGGTTCTGCCCCCTCAATTGAGGCCAACAACCCCTTCCTCTCACACAGTGCCCACAGCCCCATAACGTCTTTCTCCACACAGCCCCTCCGTGATCCTACACTCTGGACCACCAGCCCTTCATTACACAGCACTTCCTTCCCCCCGAGTGCCTTCAGATCCCCTCTCAAGTATCGCCTTCAACCCACACATCAAACAGCAACCTCACTCCCTCACCTAGTACTTTCCACTCCCACAAAGCACTCCCGCCCCTCCCCCACGAGAGTCCCTAAAGAATGCACCTCTTTGCCCACACATTGAGCCCAATTCCTCCCCAACTGTTTTCCTCCCCCTAGCAGTCAATCTACAGATCCTCTCCTTCCCTAACATATCCTCCACCTCCTCACATCTGCCCAAGCGCACTCTCGTGCTTGTCCCTTCTTCCCGCATTCCGCCCCACACCTGTAAGTTCCGTGAGTCCCGTTGCACCTGGGGAGATAGTGGACTGGTGCAATTACCAAGCGGTTCTAGTTGCAGCTTCGGTCTGCAAACCTCGCCCCTTAGGTCCGAGCCCCGCCCCCGCAACGCCCGGGCCCACCCTCTCCCTTGTCCCACCTCCCACCTTCCCGGGTTCGTCCCCTTTCCTAGTTTCTTGAATTCCTTGGGCTCCTCCTCTGTAGCCCAGACCACGCCCCTCTATGGTCCTACCCCTTCTTATCTTCTCCGCGTCTCCCCAGGATCCTCAGCTTGTCCCTGGCCCCACCCTGATCCCCGCCTACTTTTGGTCTCTGCTTCACTGGACCTACCCGTAGAATTCCAGCCTGGCAGAACCAGTGCTAGGCCCCCTTCCACCACTAGCCCCCTCCCAACTCAGAGCCTCTTCCCTCTCCGCCCCTTCTCCCGGCAGCCTCACCCGGACGCTAGTTCTCCAGCCCGGATCCGCCGGCTCTGATTGGCGGCGGTGGCCCCAATGGATGGCAGGGGAGACAAAGTGATGGCTGCAGGTCGCCTGAGGTCCCACCCCGGCCACGTGCGGCTTCTGTGATGACAGGTCTAGAGGGGCGGGGCCTCGGCCCGCAGGCTGTGGGCCTAGACTGACTTGACCTGGGCTCTCCTCAAGCTTTCGCGCTGCTGTGAGCTGCTTGCGGAATTTGAACTTCTTTGTGGGGAGGTGTGGGTAAGTGCGCGCGTTTGCCCTAATGGAGAGGTATGTGGTGTTTGCAAAGTAGTGTGCAAGGAGTCTCAGGAGTGTGTGAAAATTGGGCAATCTGGGCGACGTGTTTCTGCAGCCTACGCTGTTCGGGAGAGTCTGAGTTCTGGGAGATGGACAATCTGTACCTGTGGAGGTGGGTCAGCGAGGATGTCTGTGAATTTTGGGAGCCTAAGTGTTAATATGGAGATAAGAGAGCCTGAAATCTCCAGGGAAAAGTAGGACCTTTTCTTTGTACAAGTGTCGAGTGAACTATGTAACAGTTACACATGTTCTATAATTGAAACTGTTCATGGATTTCCTTCTCAACTCCCCCGCCTCCCCGCCACCCCCGCAACTGGTTCCCGAGGTAGAGCAGGGGAAGTCGATGCCTACTAATTACCGGTAGATGGCACCACAGGATCCTTGCAGAACTGAATGGCCCTAAGCTCAGAGCCTATGGGACCTCTGAGAGCAGGTGGTATATAGACAACTGTAAGGCAGGTCTGACCCGATCAAGTTCTCTGAAAGTCTCAGATTCTTTAGGTCTCTGTGACTTTCTATCTGTGAATAGTTAACTTAAGCTGATATACTGAACACTAATGGTGTGCTAGGGGATTTTTTTTTTTCCTCAACCCTTAAGGAACTTGTTTTAGATAGTCATACAAATACCTCTATAATCCTAGAAAAATTTGGAAGGGTTTGGTGAAATGAAAAAAAAGGGTTTGAAATCATTTGGGTTGGTCTTAAACTTTGAGTATTAGGTATTTACTAGCTTCATGAATTTGGGTAAATTACATGACTTTAAAAACTAAACTTTTAATTTTAGAACAATTTTAGATTTACAGAAATTTTGTAAAGATAGCACATATACTCCATATACCACACACCTAATTTCCCCTATTATTAACATCTTACATTAATATGGTCCATTTCTTAAAATTAATGAACCAATATTGATACATTAACTAAAGCCCATACTTTATTCAGATTTCCTTCGTTTTTACCTTATGTCTTTTTTCTGTTCCAAGATCTTATCAAGGATAGAACATTACGTTTTGTTGTCATGTATCCTTAAGCTCTTCTTGACTGTGACAATTCTTCAGCTTCCTTGTTTTTGATGACCTTGACAGTTTTGTGGAGCACTAGTCAGGTATTTTGTACAGTGTCTTTCAGTTAGGATTTGTCTGATGTTTCTCTCATGATTAGACTGGAGTTATGGCACAGAGATAAAGTGCCAGTTTCATCAACCATATCAGTCTATGTGTGTTTATGTGGTATATTTACATATACAATATTGATATTGCACTGTATATTTGTATTACAATCTTTTTTAAAATCAATGGCTCTTATTCCGAGTCTTTATTCTTTTATAATAGTTAAAATTTTTGTTTATGAAATATTTTATATTCGCTTCAAATTCTCTTTTGAGGAAATTAATATTTCAGATAAAGTCGAATATTTTATATACTTCTTAATCTCATTTCCTTCTATCCCTTGCTCTTCATCTTCTCTCCCCAGAAGTAACCACTATCTTGAAGTGGTACTTATCTTTCCTTTGCATTTTTAAAATAAATTTATTGATTGATGTACATGTATTTCTAGTGGGTATATACCTAACAGTAGAATTGCTGAGTCATAGGCCATGTATATGTTCATCTTTAGTAGATATTGCCAGAATTTTTTCCAAAGAGATTGTAACAGTTCACAATTCCCACAACAATATATGAGAGATCTAGTTTCTCCACTTCCTTTGGCCAGCTTTTGATGTCAGTCTTTAATTTCAGCTATTCTAGTGTGTATGTATTGGTATCTCATGATGGCTTTAGATTGCATGTCCCTGATAACTAGTAATGTCTAGGTACTTTTCATATGTCTACTGGTTATCTTCTTTTGTGACTTGACTTGTTCAAGTCCTTGGTCCACCTTTTCATATGGTCATTTTGCTGTCTATTTGTAGGAGATCTTTGTGCATTCTGGATATGATTCTTTTGTTAGAGAAATCTAGTGTAAATATTTTTTCCCACTCTGTAGCTTGCCCTTTTATTTTCTTAATGGTGTCCTTCAATAAACAGAAGTTCTTAACTTTAAGATAGTACAAGTTATCTTTTGTAATGTTGACCTTCAAAATAAAACAGCTAGTTATTTTTACTAGCAAAAATGAGTTTATTCAGGAATAGCAGAGAATTGTAATTCAGGTCAAGCATGCTATAGCAAAAAATATAGGCAAGTCCAGCAAACAAAAGGGAGGAACATTACTTTATAGAGGAAAAGGAAAAAGTTAGGAGGGCATACTTTGAAAGAAAGTCCAGTGGAGCAAAGTGAGAGTTCAAGGTGGTGATGTCTTCTCTTTGGCTGAGTGTAACAGTTCCTGGTTGGCTTGCCTAGTTGCTGGGCAAGGAGAAATCTTCCTTCCTCCCACTGTGATAGTAAAATAGAGATACTTCTTGTTGAGAATGCTAGGTACACTTTTCTTTTTGGAATGTGTAATTGACATCAAGTGGTAGTATGTGAGAGCTCTACCTTTTGGCCTCTGGATTCTATTTTAAATGGGTTTGTGGTTAATGTATTTTATGCCTTGTTTAAGAGGTTTTTCCTACCCCGAGGTAATAAAAATATTCTTTTATGTTAGTTTCTAAAAGCTTTATTATTTTACCTTTTGTAAGTCATCTGGAATAGATTTCGTATATGGTGTGAGGTGTAAGAGTCAAGATTAATTTTTTTTTTCTGTATGGTTATCCAATTGACCCAGCAACTTTTGTTGAAAACACTGTCCAAGTACAATTTCAAAAAAAATTAAAAGCAAGATTGTTATAAGAATATAGAATTAAAATGTCAAATATTTATTTAACTCATTAATAAGGGAATGAGCAGGATGGTAAAGCATGTTCAATGAGCATTTGAGGAAATTAGGTATTGTATTATTTAGAGTTGGGAGGGATATATAGAGACATAGATATAGAGAGATTATATTATAAGCAATTGGCACAGATGATTATGGAAGCTGACTGTAGCTGGCAAGCTAGAGACTCAGAAGAACTGATAGTATAGTTCTAGTCTCAGTCCAAAAGACTGAGACCCAGGAGAGCTTATGGTGTAGTTCCAGCCTAAAAGCCAGCAAGCTTACGACCCAGGAAAAGCTGATGTTTCAGTTCCAATGCCCCAACTCAAAGGCAGTTAGAGAGAAATTCTCTCTTACTCAAGCCTTCCTGTTCTATTCAGGTCTTCAATTGATTGGATGAGGCCCACCCACATTAGGGAGGGCAATCTGCTTTGCATAGTTTGCCTATTCAAATGTTACTCTCATCCAGAAACATCTTTACAGACACCCTGAATAATGTTAGATCAAATATTTGGACACCCTGTGGCTCAGTCAAATCGACACATAAAACTATCACAGGTATTTATAGGCATTTGAAAAAAGAATATTAGTATAAGATTGTTACGTTAGATGTAAAACTGATTGATGCTACAGGACATATAACCTTTTCTACTAACCAGAAATTCTTTGCATCATTATCAGACAAAAATCTATAGGTTAACAAGTGACTTCACAGAGTTTTAGGCTTTAATCAATAATAGATAATGAATTAAGCAAAAGTATGTTGCCTGGGTAATTAATCTTTGGCTGGCCCTGCTGCCTTCTCTTTGCAGCATTTTTAAGTTTTAGGTGATTTTTATTAACAAAACAGTCCTTTCCCCTGCTGCTCTGTAGTGTCTACTTTTTCATTAAAAAAGTGTTCACAATATGTGGGTCTGTTTCTGGACCCTCTGGTTCTATGGGTTTGTCCATCAGTATCTCACTGTCTCAATTACTGTAATTTTGTAATAAATCTTGATATCCGGTAGTATATATCCTCCAACTTTAAGTTTGTAAGATTATATTTACTATTCTTGGCCCATTCCATTTCCATATAAATTTTAAGATCAGCTTATCAGTTTTCATACACATGCACACCCTTACCTTCTAGGATTCTCATTAGGATTACCTTAAATCTACAGATGAAACATTTAGGTTGTTCCTAGTTTTTTTGCTGTCACAATGTTAACATGCTTTTTTTTTAGTCAAGGAATTGTAGAACTTTATAGGACTCTTTTCACTTTAGGCCCAAAGAAATTAGTAATTTGGTAACTCTAAGCACACTGATCTTTTAAAACAAAACATTGAGGAAGATTTTATTTTGCCAAGTGGAATTCTGGGTAGACAAGTAGAATTTATATTTTTAAGGCATTTTAATGGTTTTAACTTTTTACATGCTGAGTTTGAGGTACCAGAGTGATATTCGAGTAAAGAATCTAGCAAGTTATTGGATATATGGGTCTGCAGCTGAGGAGAGTAGTCTGAACTAAAGATATAGATTTGGAAACTTTGATATGTATAGATAGCAGATATCTGTGGGCAAGGTTTAGAGTTTGTGGAGGAAGAAAAAGAGGCTGTACACAGAGACTTGGGACTCTACTTCACATCTATTTTAAATAGTTTGGGGAGGAAAATGAACCTTAGGAAAAGAAGATTAAGGAGGAAGGGGTCCCTTGATCTTGCGTGTATTTGTGTTGGAAGTAGCAGGGCAGGGCTTGGTTTGTGCCAGAGAGCTTTTCCTGGTGCCTTGACCACGGGACAGGGCTATGTTGGTCCTGAGTTCCTTCTCCCTACCACCCTCCACCCCCACCCCACCTCCATCTCAACTGAGCCTCCCCCAGGTTCTTTTCTCACCTGGAATTCTTTATTTTCCCTCAAAACCTTTCTCTGGAGGCATTTACGAGTGGCAGGCTTTACTGAAACTTTGGGGGTAATGTAAGCAGTAGAAATGTAGCTACACAAACCAATTAAAATTGAATATTTGGACATCCCATGTCCTTAAATATTCTTAAAAGTTTTTCAACCATCCCACAATATTTATTTGACCTTGATGATTCCCACCCACATCTCTCCATTCCCAAAGCCTTATCAGGCCAAGCAATTTATCCACACCCATCTCTTCTAGGAGTTTATATTCGCATATCAAAAGGATTATTGTTATAGAAGACAAAACACTTAAAGAAAACCTCTTTATAGTTCCCTAGGCTCTCTGACCATAATCCTGAAGGGATGTGTCTTTTTATTGGTAAGGAAAATAAATTAGCTTATCATTAGAGCATTATTTTCTGTTTTAAAACCAGTGACTTCTAAGATCTGTGTGCCTCATTTCCCAGAAGATAGGCTATATAATGAAAAATAACATTTAATATTTACAAACTAATTGTTTAAAGTATCTTGTTTTGAGATAATGCTAACTTTTTATCTTGCTGTTAAAGAACAGTATCTCCAATGAAGAGAATTATAAGACCTCATTTTGCCTCAGGAAAAACTGTAAAAAGCATGAAAACACCTGACATCTGCCCTGCTGTCCCCTCCCTGGATTTGGAATTGCAGGCACTTGCCTACAAGGACCAGGCTGCAGGCATGTTCTTTTGGAGATCATTTGCTTTCAGATCCTGGGAAACACCAATTTAGAACCCAGAATGGTTTAGGCAATTAAAGAATTCCTTAGTGTTCCCTGGTGCCCCCAGCTACAAAGAAATATTTGATTGTAGCAGCCAAAGAAATATGTCTAAAGAAAATAAATTTGCAAAAGACTATTCACCTATTAGTAAGCATATTTGCTTGGAAAATTGAGGACGTTGAGAGTTTACAGATAAATGAAAATGATTTCTCCTTTTATAAAGGGCAGAGACCATTTACCTTTTCCCCTTTTCTTAGAATGTTTTCTTAGAGACATACTAAATCTCAGCCCTTACTCTAACCTTTGGAAGAAAGATAAATCTCTCGAGGGTTTAAACCCAGCCTCCAGTTTTTACAGTGTAGAGATATCTCCAAGGTTTGTGGGTCAAATAACATCTAGATAAACAAGGGTCTCTTTGGAGATATACTGGAGATTATCAACAGGTGCAGCCTTTTGTCTCTTGAGGAAATATTGTTTTTTCTTTTGCTTTGCTGTGTAAATCGTGAGATTTTGTCCTAATTTGGCGGTAGTTTTTAGGCTGCCTTCATCTGCATGTAATCTGTTAGTGCTTACTCAATAACAAAGTATCTTTTCTTACTCTTCCATATTGGCAGGGAGGGGCCTTCTTGCTAGGAAGATTGTTTTTATTTTATTGTTTTTATTTCCTCAATAAGAGTGATACATAGCCAATTAAAAAACAAAGCAAATGATTTCAAGTGGTTTTCCTTGGGTCTTAATGAGTCCATGTCGCCAATATTGTTCAGTTGTTGTTTGTCAAATGCTGAATTTGAAGCGAAGAATTAGCCTCTATGAATAGACTGCAAGAAACAATTACAGGAAAAATGTTTTCATGGAAGTTGAGAAAACACTAATTCATACAACTTGAAGTAGAATCCCCTAGGCTGTGTTACAACTAATGGTGGCAAAAATACATGTGGAGCAGAAGAAAGGCTTAGTTCAACAATTTATAAGGCTTATGAAAATGTAATGGGTTTAAAGTGAATAGTTATTATCTATTGCAGAAAGTACTTTGCAGAAAATATTAGAATTTATCATGTGTCATTAAACTAATAGTGTGAACAGTTGACTTCATTCACTCTTATAAACTTAGCCATTATTAGTTCTGTTTCCTTTTTCTTTTCTTTCTTTCTTTTTTTTTTTTTTGGTAAGCTAAGTATCTTGATTTGCCCTACCACACAGCAAGCAATCTGATAACTTAGCAGTGGTAAAGTTTTATGGTTTTTGAGTAAGTAACTAAAGGAGAATCTAGTAGAATTTTATAAATGCTTTCTAAGCAATGAATATGTGGGCTTACTATGGAAAACAGTATGGAAGTTCCTCAGAAAACCAAGAATTGTACTACCATATGATCCAGTAATCCCTCTCCTGGATATTTATCCCAAAGACTTGAAAACTCATATCCGAAAAGATATTTGCACACCAGTATACATAGCAGCATTATTCACAGTGGCCAAGACATGGAAGCAACCAAAGTGTCCTATGTTAGATGATTGGCTAAAGAAGCTGTGATACATATATACAGTGGAATATTACTCAGACATAAGAAGACATGAAATACTACCATTTGCAACAACGTGGATGGACCTCGAGATAATCATGTTAAGTGAAATAAGCTAAACAGAAAAAGTTGAAAATCATATGATATCACTCATATGTGGGATATAAACTTAAAAGCAACAAATGAACAGGACAAACAAACAGAGACTCATGGACATGAACAATAGACTAGTGGTTATCAGAGGGTAGGGAATGGGGAGAGGCGGAGTTAGACAGGATAAAGGGAGTCAAATATGTGGTGACAGAAAGAAATCTTACTATGGGAAGTGAACACCCAGTGTAAATATATATATATGCCTTACTGTTAAAGTATACAGCTGAAACTTATTAATTAATGTCACCATAAAAAATAAAAAATAATTTTTTAAAAAGAATATGCGGGCTTGAATCACATGCTCAGGGACTGACATCAATATTTGGCAGTACCTATTGATGTAGAAAGATTCATCAAATCTCATTATAGATCAGCATTAACAGGTGAACATTTGCAATTGAAATTGATTTTGATGACACTTGGAACCCCAACTAAGCAAAATGTACTCCTAAAAAGAATTTCCTTCTCATTAGTAGACTCATATTACCAAATATTGTATTCAATTATTGTTTTTATTTTGAATGTTATCAATTAAAAATGGTGGAAATTTGTTTTCTTGTTATAGAAGTTCCTACATAATAGCCTCAATCTTTTTTTTTTTTTTTAATCCACAAAGCCTAATATTTACTGTATGGTCCTTTACAGAAAAAGAAAGTTTGCTGGTCTCTGCTCTAGACAGTGCTCAGTATTACAGCCTAAGGCACCCCCAGAATTTCTTTTGCTTGTGTCTGATGCAGGACAGGGCAAATTTTCCCTGCGGGGGCCCACACCATGAGAGAAAAAGAGAGAGAGAGAGAGAGTTCTTTGTTGAGTGCAAGAAAGAATTCAAAGGCCCTCCAAAGTCAAAAGGAAAGTTTATGAGATAAGGGGAAAAGGAAAGACAAGAGAAAACAAGACAAAAAGCCAAGACAAAAAAATTTAAAAAGTCCTAATATCCACTCTTAGTTTCTGTGAATTACAGTTTAAAGGCTTTGTTTACCGATTTTCTTTTGATATGGGCCTACAGTGAGAAAGGATAAGAATATGTAGCAAGAAAAGGTAAGAATTTGTAGTGTGAAAGACCTACTGGCAATTCTCAGCCTTTGATACATAGGTTCCCCATGTTTTTAGCCATAAGGAACGAATGATTTTATTTTGTGTAGGGCACCTGCTTAAAGACTGTTTTTCTATTTTCCCTTCACAGGGTGGAGAAATGATTTGTTAGCAATCTCAGCAGAAATCTTCCTTTGTTCTGCAGGTTTTCTTCTGTTTTGGCTATAGAGCTGATCAGCATATTGCAGTCTCTGCATATAACTTGACTTAACATTTTAATTCTCTTGCCTCCTCTCTACATTATTTCTAAGTCTTAGATAATTTTTTCCAATAGAGAGAAACACATCCCTTCCCTTATATAAGTTATACTCTATAAAGGGAAGCCAGGCAATAAATAAAAATGGATAATAGGTAATTAAGGGGGTTTATGATGAAAATAAGAGGATGTGATAGAGAGTGATGGGGGTGCAATTACATTAGGTGGCCAGGGAAGGCAATACTAAGGAGGTATTTGTTGAGTTAAGCCTAAATGACAAGAAGGGGACAAACGGGCAAAAATCTTGGGGCAGATGGTACCAGCAGATTGGTGATACGGGACATCATTCATTTACAAAATGTACTTACAGAATTTTAATTTTTTTTTTAAGAATACACAGTTAAGTCTTTTTCCTTTCTTCTTTTCTTTGGGGAAAAAGGCCCTTTCTCTCAAATCCAGATAATTACCCTGAAAATGGAGACTCAGGTTCTCTGGCTATTTATAAGGATCATTGGTTCATAGTAAGCAGAAATGGCTTTAGGCCAGGCAAGGCCCTTAGAGTCCAAGATGGGAGGGGACCTTTAGCAAAATTTTTTTATTCTTTAAGAAATATATTAACCAAGACTGTTTTCCTTTACTCAGTTAATAGGCAAATCAATAATAGAAAATTAATAAATATATGATTTAAATAACAAGTTTGTATCTTCTTTTTTCCTTATCTAGGGACAGAGGCGGCATTTTGGCAGAATACCCAAGACCCATCCTGACTGAGGCAGAGAGGGAAAGAGCTCCACGAAATCCCAATAGGCAGGGACAACTACCCTCCTCAGCATGAAGCAGATACAGAAGAAGAGACCTCCCATCCCTCAACATCCATACTAATAAGAAAGGATTCATAGATCTTAGAAAAGAGTTAGGCAGGAAAGTTAGATAGGGAGTGCCAGGTCCCTTGCAAAACACTGATGTCATCCTATTCTAGAAAGAGTCCACCCCAGTCCACCCACAAATAAGCAAGCCAAAAGACATTTTGGAGCTAAAATTAACTCATACAAGGAAACAAATAAGCAGAAAATTAGGCACTAGTTTAAGCCAGTCCCTTGCACCTGTGCAATGAAGACCCTAACAACCTTCAACTCACCTGAGCCTCATTGTATCATCATTATAATATAATGCATATGCTCAGAAGTTCATTAATATCATTATAACAGACTGAATTCTGGGACCAAACATGTGCAGAAAGCAAAAGATGAATCACTGAGTTCTGTCAATCTTAGCTGTCCATCAAGAAAGCCCACTCCTCTAAGAAAAGTAACCACTCAAAGCAAATAGGGATTAAAAACCCCAAAGACTTTGTTACTGTGCCCTTGCCCATGAGCCACCCTTCTCTTGCTTGGCTGCTTCCACGTTTGGAAGTGTACTGTTGCTTTACTTTCCCTTCCAATAAAGCTATTCTTTTCTGCTTACTTCAGTGTCTTGCTCAATTCTTTGTTCCAGACATCAAGAGCCTGGACAACGCATCGGGAGGGAACCCTACTCTCCAGTAACATCTGGAATATTAAATACAGAAATCTTAAGGCAAGAATGTATTTGGTGCTTTTGAGGGAAATAAAGAAGCCAGTATGGCTAGACCAAGATAAGAAGTGAGCTGTAGGGAGAGATCTGATAGCACCTAGGCTAGGTATCATGTCTGCCTCCTGCATCAATCAGAGGCCTTGCCCCAGGTTTCGAGGATAATACATCTTTTCTTGCAAAAGGTTTTACTATTTATACTCTCATATCTGCTGTCTTTTTTGACTCACAATGGCCCTGTAATGGAGACTATGTAACTAAGGTAATTGAAACTCCTACTTACCTTGCAGTTGATCCTATTCTAGTTACTTGTACTCTTTATATCTTATTTTCCTGTTTGATGTTGCACTAGATTGTCTCTGAAGTTCAGCCCAGCTCTGATGTCTGGCACACCGTAGTTAGCATGTAATAGTAGAACTGGGAAGTCTGGTTCTGTGTTTATTCTGCTATTTCATTCTGTTCCTTTTTTACGACATCCTGAGGGAGAGTGGGATAGGTACGGAGGTTTGAAAACTTGGCTAAAGTGAGTTTTAGGGATCATCTGTGATTCCAGTTATCCAAACTATTTCGTTCTTACTAGACTTAGACTCATGAAGAGAGGTATATATTTCTCTTCTTTTTTTTTTTAGTTTCAAGTATACAGTACATTGGTTAGACATTTATATAGTTTATGAAATGATCTCCCTGATTACCTTTTCTCTCCTCTGGCTCTCCATCTAGCCGTTACATTGCTGCTGACTGCATTCGCTATGTTGTGCACCCCATCCTCGTGACCATCTATCAACTACTAATTTGTACTTCTTTAACCTTTCACCATATTCTCCAAGCCCCCCCAAAACCCCCCTCCTCTCTGGCTGTCTCCAGATTGTCCTCTATATTTGTGAGTCTGTTTTCATTTAGTTTGTTCTTTTCGTTCCTTAGATTCCGCATATAAGTGAAATCATATGGTATTTATCTTTCTCTGACTTATTCCACTCAGCGTAATAACCTCTAGGTCCATCCATGTCATTACAAATGGTAGAATTTCAGTATTTTTTAATGGCTGAGTAATATTTCATCGTATATATGAACCATGACTTCTTTATCCAATCATCTGTTGATAGACATTTAGATTGCTTCCATATCTTGGCTATTGTAAATTGTGCTGCCATGAACCTAGGAGTGCATAGAACTCTATGAATTATTGGTTTAGTTTTCTTTGGATAATTACCCAGACGTGCAATTTTTGGGTCAAAAGGTATATCCATTTTTAATTTTTTGAGAAACCTCCAGACAGTTTTCCACAGTGGCTGTACCAATTTGCAATCCCACCAACAGTGTATGAGGGGTCCCTTTTCTCTGCCTCCTTGCCAATGCTTGCTGTTCTTTGATTTATTGATGATAGCCATCTGATAGGCATGAGGCGATATCTCATTATAGTTTTAATGTGCATTTCTCTGATGATTAGTGACCTTGAGCATCTTTTCATATGTCTATTGGCCATTCGTATTTCCTCTTTGGATAAATATCTGTTTAGGTCTTCTGTCCATTTTTTAATTGGATTATTTGTTTTGTTGTTGTTGTTGTTGAGTTGTATGGGTTCTTTATATATTTTGGGCATTAACCTCTTATCCGATGTATCATAAGCAAATACCTTCTCCCATTTGGTTGATTGTCTTTTTGTTTTGCTGATGATTTCCTTTGCTGTACAAAACCTTTTAGTTTGCTATAGTCCCATTTATTTTTTCTTTTGTTTCTCTTGCCCGTGGAGATATATCCAAAAAGAAATTACTGTCAGCAATATCAGAGAATTTACTGCCTATGTTTTCTTCTAGAAGTTTTATGGTTTCAGGTCTTACATTTAAGTTTTTAATCCATTTTGAGTCTATTCTTGTATACAGTGTAAGAAGGTGGTCCATTTCCTTTTTTGCATATATCTGTCTAATTTTCTCAGCACCATTTATTAAAGAGACTATCTTTACCCCATTGTATATTCTTGCCTCTTTTGTCCTATATTAAGTGAGCTTGTAGGTGTGGATTTTTTTCTGGGTTCTATTCTTTTCCATTGAGCAATATGCCTGTTTTTATGCCAGTATCATGCTGTTTTGATTACTGTAGTCATGTAGTATAGCTTGGTATCAGGTAGTGTGATACCTCCAACTTTATTCTTCTTTCTCAATATTGCCATGGCTATTTAGGGTCCCTTATGGTTCCATATAAATTTTAGGATTATTTGTTCTAACTCTCTGAAAAGTGCCGGTATAGATTGCTTTGGGTAGTATGGCCATTTTAATGATGTTGATTCTTCCTACCCTATATCTCTATTCTTTAATGTAATAGTGAGTCTGTGTGTATTTGCTAAGTTAAAATAAAAACCTACTTCTTAAATATTTAAACAATTCTAAAAAAAATTCTAAAACTTTTAAGTACATATGTACAAACTCTTTTTTCATCTTAACCATGATTATTGCACTTTTCACAGTCCTTTTATCCTCAGACTGTGTCTCTTTGAAGGAATGTCTTGTTACCTTTTGTATCTGTATTGCTATGTGTAGTACCTAGTAGATGCTCAATAATTTTTTTTAAGCCTACAGCACCTAGTATTCCTAGGTGATCTCCCATTCAAGTACTAACCAGGCCCGACCCTACTTAGCTTCCGAGATCAGACAATTTCGGGCGTGTTCAGGGTGGCATGGCCGTAGACAATAAATTTTTTTTGAAAGTGTGGACCCTTACATCTCTTGTATGGCCAACTGATATTTATCTATTTGTATAAGAGTGCAGTGTTACTCATAAATAGGTATTCAATAAATACTTGACAGGAATGAATAAATTAGAATTCATTGAATTGTTGGGTGGGCATTTTGATTTTCGAATTTCACTATTTAGATAATCCTTGTACAAAATTTTTTTGTACAGAGTTTCCTCCATTTATTTGAATTATTTTCATGGACTATATTCCCACAAGTGGAATTTATTCATTTGAGTTCCAAATATGCCAGTCAAGGACATGAATTTTAAGTATGGAAGTAACATTTCTATTCTACTTTTACTACTTTTTAGATTTATAATTTTTCTTTAATTTTGCTAATTTAATAAGTTTAAGACTTCTTCTTGGCTGTTTTAGTTGCAATTTCTTTTGTATTTATTATAGGTTAATGAATCTTCTCCTAAATATCAGATATTTTAAAGGAGTATCTATAACCCGTTACTTTTACTTTCTTTGCTTCCTCTCCTTACTCAGTATGGATTCAGGCTCTGCCTTTGAAATCCTTCAAACTTTGAAACTGGAATCTTGTTTTATCAGGCAAGATCTTACTTGGAAATAGTAGAATTCACTCTAGCTAGTTTAAGCAGAAAAAGAATTGGAATATTGGGAAATTCACATAATCTCTAGGAGGCTTGGAGGCTAAGCAGTCAAGAAAAAGAAGTACCTAAATTATACTACAGAACTGCACCAGCAAAGACCCCACTGCCATTGCACTGGGCATAGACTTTACAACAAATGTCACAGAGATCAATTATTTACACCAGACCATTCCATCACTACTGACTGAAAGTTGGAGGCCCCAAACACTGCCTTCTCCAGAAAATGTATTCCACAGGGCACCTGCCTCCTCATACTGGCTTCTTCTGTTTTGAAGCCTAAGAATGGTAGAAGGAAGGCAGTGGGAAACTGGGAAAATGAATTTCTAGATTCTAGAAAAGTGTGAATCATAATATGTTTAAAAGATGTTGGGAAGCTCCCAAAATCACAGTTGTCTATCACAGCAGTGATCTCAAATTGCCAAATTCAGAGGCCTTTGTTCAGTGCTCAGAATCTCTGTAGAATAAAAAGACAAATAACCTAATTTAAAAATGGGCAAAATACTTGAATAGGAGATATTTCACCAAAGAAGACATATAAATGGCTAAGAAATATATGAAAGGATGCTCAACATTCACCACTAAGAAAGTGCAAATTAGTCTACTGCCATGCCACCCTGAACATGCCTGATCCTGTCTGATCTGGGAAGCTAAGCAGGGTCAGGCCTGGTTAGTACTTGGATGGGAGACCACCTAGGAAGACCAGGTGCTGTAGGCATAAAAAAAAGTACAAATTAAAATTATGAGATACTATTTATACATACACATGTAGAATGGCTACAATCAAAAACACAGATAATACCAAGTGTTTGGTAAGGATGTGGAGAAACTGGAATCCTTGTACATTGCTGGTGGGAAAGAAAGATGGTATAGCTACTTTGAAAAACATTTTGCCAGTTTCTTATGTCCACACACAGACCTATATGTGATTATTCATTGCAGCATTATTAATAGTCCCAAACTGGAAACAACTAAAATATCCATCAACTGATGAACAAAGAAAATTCTACCCATGCAATGGAATACTATTCACCAATAAAAAGTCATGAAGTGTTGATAAATGTTGTAGCACGGATGTACCTCAAAAACATGCTAAGCAAATGAAGCCAGGCACAGAAGACATATCTTTGTGTCACTGCGTAGTTCTATTCATATGAATGGTACAGAAAAACAAATCTATAGAGATAGAAAGTAGATTAGTGATTGCCTACGGCTAGAGATGGCAACAGAAAGTGACTGCACATGGTCACAATAAAACTTTTTTGAGGGCAATGGATATGTTCCAAAATTGAATTGTGATGATGGTTGCATAACTCTGAAAATTTGCTAAAAATCATTGAAATGTGTACTTAAAACAGGTGAATTAAAAAAAAAAGGCGAATTTTATGATATATAAATTATACCTCAGTAAAGCTGTTAAAAGGAAATCTCTGCAGCATTAAGCAATAATTAGTAATGACAAAGATACTCTCGTTGACCAAACTCTAGCCACACTCCTCCGAGCCCTCTTCTTGACTCCTTCTCAACCTTGTCCTATAAAGACTTGAACAAACACTAACATAGTTTCTAACAGCTTGTCAGCTCCAAGCTGATCGAGAAGGGAAGATTTCCATGGCGAAATGCCCAGTTGAAAGAATGCGCAAGAGGCCGACATGAGAATGAACCAGCAGGCACCAACTTTATTGTGGGGAGCACACTTCTGTTGCGGGTAGTGCATGGGCTCCATATATATCAGAGTACAATAATGGTATTCAGCCTCACATGTGTGATACAATAAGCTGAATTATGTTTACATATTTTAGGCACAGGCACCCTATTACATTAATGTAATATTGTAAATCTGGGATCCTATTCCTAGCCACGAGCCTGGATCACAGCCAGACCTGGGACCAGCCAGGTCTGGGACTCACGCAGCTCAGGGTTGCATGCCTAGTATGACTGTTCATTGCATCCAACACTTGAAGATAGATAGGATTTCTATCTCCTAGTCTTTGTAGGAGAGTAGAAGCCTTACTTTAATAAGTACCAATTAGCAAACTCAGATGGGTTTTGCATGAACCAATCCTTTCCCTTCCCGTTTTTTGAAATTTTTCGTATCTCTGACTCTACTGAGCTCTCCCCGCTCAACACCTCCCTATTCTTTTTCTTTCTCCCTTTAAAACCACCCAATTACTTCTGTACAAATCAAAGTTGAATTCAGTTCATGCTAGACTATTTTCCCTAATGCAATAGAATATTACTGACTGAAATCTGTTCTTACGACTTCGACTAGTGACCAGCTTTATTTATATCTGACAACAACCAATTCTTAAAATGTTCTCTTTCGTTCATTCATTCATTCATTTATTCAATTAGTCAACAGATCTTTTTGGGGCACCTTTGCTAGGTGTTGTGCTTATGTGTTAGGGATAAAGATAGAGAAAACATGTCCTTTGCTGTTGAGGAGCTCTGAGTCTAAAGAAAAGATGTACAATTACTCTTCAATAAGATAAGATTTATAATGGAAGAATGTACAAGTAGTTTGCTTATTTTCCTCTTTTTTCTCTCAGACCATTCCTTTTCAGTCAGTTTTTCCTACTCCTTATAAGTGGCTGTTCTCTGTTAACTGACTTTTGTACCCTTCTCATTATATAGACTCCTGGCAACCAACCATCAAAGTCTTTGCAAACTTACTTTTAAATACCTATATACGTTTAATATTTTCATATCCTAAATTGTTTGTGCTACTTATTCTCTGTGTATGGAATACCATTTCTTCTATCTTTGCATGTCCAGTCCCATACATACTTTGAGATCCATCTCTTACACATGCTACTTCCCTTGTGAAGCCTATCTTGATTCTTTCCACAGCTTTTGCTGAATTCCTTTAGTACTTGAGAGGCATTATAACATTATGGCTAACTGCTTGAGCTCTGGTGAAAAATATGGTTGGGTTTGCATTCTGGCTTTGCCTCATTTTCTTTATTGACAAAATGGAGATTAAAATAGTTACACCTTTATTGAAATTTCTATCTTTAGCCTGTACTGCTCACTCAGGGTCCAGTTTTACATCATGCATTATATGATGGCTATATATCTGCAAGGATTTTCCACATAATCTCAAACAATGTATACCTCCAAAAGGAAACGAATTCTTCTCCCAAAACCTATTCCTCCTGGATTTTCTATCTATCAGTTAACTGTAGCATTATCCTAGCCAACTTGACTTTAAAACTCTTTCTCTCTCTTGCCTTCTTACCCAATCTTTTGCTACAAAAGAAAGAATATTCTCTACTATGTTCCTAGTCATTGTATGCCAAGTTCTATCACTCTTAGCTCCTTCACATTGTGGGAAACGTTAAGGATTTGTTCCTCTCCCCCACCCCGTCCTTATTTACTGTCCTAGTTTAGTTCCTCCTCGTTATCTCTTACAGATCTTTCCTATCACCTTAGAAACTATTTAAGGATAGGAACTGTGCTTTGTTTACTTTTGTATCCTCTCACTATGCCTGATCTAAAAAATAGATAATAAATATTTGTCGAACTGAGTTATTTATATTAAGTTTTTCTGTGGAGGGATTTGGAGACATTTTCCAAAAAATGAAGAACTTGTGGGATGAGTAAACTTTTAATGGCCTTAGAGCATGTCTTAAAGAGTCATAAAGTTGGTAGGGAGTTCCCCTGCAACAGGGTTCTTACCCCCAGTCCTCTTCTCCTGCCTGAGGGCTCCCAGAAAGGCAGCAACTGAGTTCCAACCCTGAGTACTTTGGTCTTATCCTCTTCAGATTCTTGGGTTCCCTTCATTACTGACTTTTTTTGATCTCTCTTTCCTTCTTCATTTCTTGGATCTCAGAGTACTAACTTTCAGCAACCTGTACACTAAGTCTAAGTGTGAACTCCATTTGATCGCTGAAGAACTTTCAAATACTATACTGGAAAAACTAATGAAGACAATGGGGACATGGAGGTTCTGGCTTTCTATTAAAGTTTGAGTTGCTTCTGAAGATACACTTACCTTGCTGATGAGTATAACTGGTCCTGGTCAAGTGCCTAGAGGGCAGAGGACCTTAATGCTTTCTTCTTAACTTTTAACTGGGAAACTGAGATGCTTCAGAGCCTACATCACAACCTTCAGACTCTTGTTCTGCTTAGCTTATCTTCACTTCCTAGCCACATTCCCCTCCCTAGTGTCCATGATCTAAGTAATAACAAACAAGTACTGGGCATTTGGTATGTAGCAGGTAAGTTAAATGCATTTCCTCATTTAAACCTCAAATCCATCTTACAAAGTATACTACTATTATTCCTTGAGAAATCGAGGTCACGTAGCTTGCTGAAGGTCACAAGTACCAGAGCTAGAACTCAAATAGAGGTGTGGTAGGCAGATTTCTAAGATGGCCCCCCAGCAATGATCATGGTGGTATCCATGTTCTTGTGTAATTAATCCCCTTCCCTTGAGTGTGACTTGCTTCTGATGAATAGAATACAGCAAAAATGAAGAGATATCACTTCTGTGATTAGGTTACAAAAGATTATGACTTTTGTCTTGCTAGCAGACTCTATTGCCTTCTCAGCTTGCATGCTTTGATGAAACAAACTGCCTTGTTGAAGAGGCCCACATGACAAGGAACTGAGATTAGCCAATAGCCAATAAGGAAATGAGGCTCTCAGTCCAACAGCCCAGGAAGAATTGAGTCTTGCCAATGATCACATGAGTGAAGTTGGAAGTAGATCCTTTTGCAGTCAGACTGTTACTTTGATTGCAATCTGTAAAAAATCTTGAACCAGAGGATCCAATTAAGCCATACCCAGATTCCTGACCCATAGAAACTATGAGATACTAAATTTGTTTTTTAGAGTCAAAAGGAAAGTTTATTAGAAAAGGGATAACATTCCACAGACAGAGAATATGGTCTCCTCTCAGAGGCAGTGAGAGGGACCAAGGGAGATGTGGAAAAGCGGTGGTGTGATGGGGGAGGTGTAATAATAAATGTTTTAAGCCACTAAATTTTGGAGGAATTTGTTATGTGACAATAGATAATAGGCCAGATGAATAGGATTGGCTCCAAAGTTCATCCTCTTTACAATTTTATTAGGTCATTTCTCACTACTTTACACTGTTTCCAAGTGCAAATTGATTTTCCATTCTTTGTTGGATGGCCTCTGCATCCCCTAGGAGAATCCCTGCTTCAAAAAGAGATTTGTCTTTTGTTTTCTGTATTCTCAGTCAGTTCCAGAATCCAGAAGTTTAATACTTTTTTAGTTTCTTGCTCTTGCAGTTTAGGAGAGTTGGGCTAGATATTCCAACCTCCAGCAGCCCAGAGACTGACCGTTGTCTTTAGGGTCAGGCATCTCTTTTGATTAGGCTAAGTTGCCCTGCTTAAAAGCTTCCTCAGTGTACTGATCTAAATTTGGATAAACACTGGAAAGATCAAGTCTTCTCCTTCCTTTCTCCAGGCTCCTAGCTACAGCATTTGCAGTGTTACTCACTCTCATAGCACCTACCCCAGTAAAAGGAATCATATGGTAGCTAGGTTTGCTTTTGGAGGGCAAAGACCCTGTTAGATTGACAGGCCTTCCCTGGATCTGGCAGGCAGAATCCAATGGGGCCAAGAGCTTGCAAATGCTGAAGCCTGAGCTGGGCTAATGAAAGCTTAGAAAGAACCAATCTAATGGTGCTCAATACTGGCATCGCATTAAAATCATCTGGGGAGCTTTTTAAAAATAGGATGCCTCAGCTCTACTCCAAATTAAATCAGAATTTTGGGGTGGAGGGGGTGTTGGACCTATGTATCATACTATGTGTCTTCTGTTTTCTACTCTGGTTTTTTCATTTCTTCACATGTGCACACATCATCTTGCCAGAAGTCCTTAGCTTAAAAAGCCTATCTTTCCTGCATCCTTCAATCAGTAAATACTTACGGACTGATTATACTAGGCACTGTTACAGACATTGAACAAAGGTCTAGATAAGAACTGAGGTCTCCAGACATTTTACTTTATACTCATTCAGGTTTTTTTTTTTCTGTCATTGCTAATTAAAACTTGCTTTGTGGTATGATCCTGTGAAATTATTGCTATTACAGGTAAGTACTCCGTCAGCTCTAAGAGATAGACCCTTTAAGGAAGTCCAGTGGAAATAAATTCTTCAATGAAAAGAACCGGTTCTGGGGTGGAAGCCCGCCTACATGGGAGGAGCAGAGGGCTTCAATTCCCATCACATACAGGTGAGGGGAAACCCCGCCCCTCTCTGCTTTAAGCCTTATTAGTGGGCGGAGCTGACTTCATTCTTGCACGTAAGGACAGAGGAGGGGGACCCGGCCTTCTACATCTTGTGAGGGGCGGGGTCGGTGGACTCGGCGTGAGTTGATTGGCTGGGAGGCGGGGCGCCGAGCGGGTCGGCTCTGTCCAGGCGCTCGCGCGGATCCCGGGTGGAGTGGAGGGAGGGAGTCCGGGTCGCTCCTGCCTCTCAGCGATGGCGCCGCGCTGCCGCGCCCAGTGTTCTGCCTGCGGGCGGATACTCACAGCTATCGGGAACTCCCTGAGACGGTGAGAACTGGAGTTGGTCCGAGGGAGCGGCAGAACGCTGCTTGCAACGGGGACCATGAGGAGCGGCCAGACCCGTGGGGCTGATAGCGGGAGCAGCCGCGGCACCTGCTGAAAGGAAAGAAGGAGCGGCCGGGTGCGGCGGCGCGGCGGAGGCGCGGCAGAAGCTCGCCTGCTCCTCGGCCATGTCGCTGCTCTGCGTGCGTGGTGAGTGCACGGACTGGGCGGTGGGTTGGGCCGGGGTCGCTGACGGGTCCCTACACGCTTCCAGTGGGCAACTGGTTACCACCTTTTCTAAGCTTCCCTTCCCGTCCATGCCTCGGGGGACAATTATGTTAACTTATTTAAAAACATTTGAAGAGTTCTTTCCACTCATGTTTTTCCTTACGCTCCTGTGAGGGACTGTTACCTCTCCAGTGGCCATGTGACAGTGTTGTTGGCTGGCAGGCCCAGATCCTGTTAAACAAACAGTGACGGGAGCTCTCTAGTGAGAGTAGACGAGCCAGGAAACCACGGATAGTTGGTATCTCTCAGTAGACACCAAAAGAATGGGCAGTCTCCCATTATTTTCTTTCTCCTCCCAGCGCCGTAAAACTAAAGTGGGCTTAGTAGCAGGTTCCTTTTATCATTCTTTGAACGCATATTGGTACAGCTGTCACATCCCTTCGTCCAGTGTATTTCTTGGCTTACACCCCGCAATTGCTTGTCTTGTGCCCTGCTCCTTACCTGTCGTCTAGGTTAAGGTTATTCTCATATCCGACTTGCACAGGTGTGTTGCCTTCTCTCCTTTTGTAGTGTAAGAAATATGATTGATTGATTTACTTAGCTTCTATCACAATAACTAAAGGCGAAGTGTCTATACTGCTTTTTCACCGAGGACACTTGATCCACCTAAGAAGATATTTTAAGGCAAGAGCTTTGGGGTTTAAGATGAAGCAAGGTGCATGGACTAAGTAAGCTCCAAGAGGGTAGAGATTATTTCTTACTGTTTTTTGTATTCTTCATGACTGACATGGTAGAAACTGAATGCAGGTTTTGCATGAATGCAAGGACAGTGATTGTAGAGATTATCTGATCAAAAAAACGCAGGGTTTGGAATACCCATTGAATTTGATCTTGAGAATTTCAAGTTACAGCCTGTCATATTTGTGTTGAAGGATAGGGTAAGGTGGCTTGATTGTGAGTGAGAAAGAGAATTTATCCCTAAGAGCCTTTTCCTGGCACTTTTTACTGAGTAGTTGAGTTCATGTTTCTTTTGATTCTGTGGATTAGAAGCATTGTTTGTGATCTCTCTGATAAGCGTTTTCCCCAGCTGCTGGCAAACGGAACTGCTTTTCCCTGTTCTCTTCCACTGTCTTGTTAAATCTGCATTAACCCAAAATGGATTTGGCTATTTCCGGGGATTATGAGACACACAAAATTTTTCTTTTTTCATGGTTCATTTTTCATTAATGACAATTTTGCTTTGCTTTTAGTAAGACATATCTCTCAGCAGCTGGGAATCTATTTATTCCTTTAGATCCCTGCTGTTGAGTAGCAGGATTTGGGGGAGGTTGGATTTTGCAATGACTCTTGGACAGTTTAAATCTCAACTGCTATATCGAATTTACGAAATACTCTTTAGGCAGGAGCACTGTTAAACCAGAAATTTCTACTTAATTGAATTTAAATCACTTCAGAGAAGGAGCTGCTGCTGTTTTTATGTGTTGGGCAGCTTTCATTGTCTAGAAATTTTGCTGTTTAGCAAACCTCTTAACCTTTTAATATTCAGTAGTCAAATTTCTCTTGAACCTGGAGATTAGTTTTCTAAGTGGAGATACTGAAGATTATTGATTTCTGAAACAAGCAGCTACCTTGTGTAGAAATATTCATATTCAATGGCAAATTATTAATCTTGGGGAAACTTACAGAAATAGATCAAAATAAATCTAAAATGACATTCCTTGCATTATATTTTGGCAGTTAGGAATGTTGTTCATGTTCTGAAAGAAGCCTGTGTAATGATATTGTAGAACAACTCAATTTTTGTTTGTCTTGGGGTAGAATTGAATTACAAACTTTTTCCTTGTCAAAATTCAAACGGTGGTTACTTGATGTAGAAATTGGCAACTGGCATTGATTTAATCATCCTGTATATGTCATTCAAGAAGTCAGTTTCTTGATCTAACCCTTTAATCATGCCTTATTGCCTGCAGGTTAAGGACTCTCAGTATAAGTCTGATCCAGCCCTCCTTTTTGGCCCTCTATTCTTGCCTATCTTTATACAGATACTTAGCACTAACTTAATTTATTCCTGCCTCTGCACTGTTCTGCATTTGTACCCCCTGAAATAGTTTTCTTTTTGTGTTTTCTGCTTCTCAAAAATGTATTCTTCTTTTCCCAGTTTATATTCTACATTTTTTGTTGAAAACTTCCTAAGTTCCTAAGTCCACAGTGATCTTTTTTACATTTCTTAAACTCTTAAAACAAATTATTTATGATCTGAACAGTACTATTAATTTGGCAATTAATTGTGTACTGCCTGGTGACTAGTCTTGTGCTGTTATGCTCATGGTGACCCAGACAAAGGTGACAATAGCACTGTGTTCACGTATTTGAGTCTAAGTGGCACAGTGAGAAACTAGAATTTCTTCAGAGGAGAATTTGAATAATGAAGGGTGTAGAAACCATTTGAGGAATTGAAAGGTTTAGTTTTGAGAAGATTTAAGAGGGAGAGGACCATAATAGTAGATGAAAATTGTTTTAAAAACTCACTCCAGAGGACATAACTGGGACAAGTTGACCAATGATTGAAAATTATAGAATATTAGGTATTAGCTTAATACAAGGAGGAACTTTAACAACTAGGATTGTTCTTAACAAATGAAATGGGCTATTTGTGAGGATTTTTTTGACATAGGACTTTTTAAGCAGAAATTCAGTGAGTGGTAGAAGTGTTCTAAAAGGGGTGTCAACGTTGAGTGGGAGGTTACACTTGAATTTTAAGAAACCACCCTTTTATAGAACTCACTCAGTCTTTCTGCAAATATTTGGCACAGCTTTCCTCAGAATACTGATATGTTTTTGCTTTCATAGGAATCATGAGCAACTACAGTAAACTAAATCAGGGATTTTCTTTAGCTTTCATTGTCTTGGTGTTCATGACTAGTTTCTACAAATTATGAGCGTTTTGAGAATTGAGTCTTTCTATATTTCTCTGTAATGACACAGTATTTATTATTGAGTTATGGATTTCCCTCCCCTATTGTAAACCAGAAGTGATCACACTGGTTTAAAAAAAAATCAAAAACAAAATATAGTTTAGTTATGGGGATTTAAAAAGCTAATATATGCTAATATATTGTTAATCATAGAAAATTGAGAAAATGCAGAAAAGTATGAAAAAGAAAATAAAAATCATCATAGTTCTACCACGCCCTCAACACCACTGTTAACTTTTTTGTTGCTTACTTTCACTGTTTTGTTTTTATAATAAAGGTTAATATATGATAAATTCAAACAGTTTAGGACATGAACTGAGAAGAAAAAGTTCTTGTCTCCATTTCCTATTCTCATTCCTTGGAGGTAACTACTGTTTACTGTTTCTCAAATATCTTAGAAATTTTCATTACATCTGTGTGTATAGATTCTACAATTAGATATGTACAGTATTATTCAACTTTTTAAACAACTTGATATCTTTTCCTATCAGCCTCTGTGAGGCTAAATCATTCTTTTTAATGGCTATGGAGTATTCCATTATATGAGCGTACATAATTTAACCAATTTCATAATGATGGACATTCAAAATTTTTTCATTTTCTGTTATAAACAGTGGTACAAAAAATATACTTACACAGATGGTTTTATTATGTTTGGAGATCTCCAGTCAGCTCTCCCCATGGACTTTCTGTGTGATTTGCTCATTGCTCTTAGCATAATATTTACACTCACCTGGACCCATTGGCAAACCAAATGCCTCAGTGTATCTCAGATCAGCATTTTCTATTAGAGGCAGGTCCTTCACCAGTAGGTAACATTTTATGCCTATCAAAAAGACCAAAGACCTCAACTCTTGGTAAGTTTGACCTGTGATTTCCATGTACTTTTCTTTTTTATCTTCATTGTATTATTTAAAAATTGTTTTCCATATTGAACATTTATTAATTGTGTTTTTAAAATAGAACAAAACAAAGTCACTACTGATGAGAAGTATACCAAGTTGGTTTATGTTGTGACTTGCCCTTAAAAAAGCTTATAATTTATTGTCACTTAGCCATCTAACTATCTGAAAGGATACTATTTGGAAGCTATTAGAAGGTGAACTCTGAACACTTGATACATATTGATCGTATGTCAATTCTAGCCTAGGGAGACCCCAAAGATAAATAGTTCACCTTTGAATACCACAGGTTTGAACTGCACAGGTCTACTTATATGCAGATTTTTTTCAACAAACATATTGGAAAATTTTTTGGAGATTTGCGACGATTGGGAAGAACTCAGACGAATCTTATGGTTTTTTTTAAATGACATTTTCTTTTCTCTAGCATACTGTATTGTAAGAATACAGTATATAATACAAAATATGTGTTAATCGGACTGTTTGTTATTGGTAAGGCTTCCGATCAGTGTCTATTAGTTAAATTGCGGGGGAGTTAAGTTAAATTTGGATTTTTGACTGTGGGAGGGAAGTCTGGCACCCCTGACACCCTGAGTTGTTCAAAGGTCAACTATTTTGGTTTACTGTCACTGTGGAGAAAATAAGAATAGTAATTTTAGAGTTTTCAGGCATAAGAACAGATTGGTTGGGTACTGCGCATTTTTTCCCCAACATTATTGTCATCTGCCTCAGCTAACTCCTTGCTGCTGGGTTTACATCACATTCTAGTCCCTGCCCTTACAAGCAGCTGCTGGGTTCCTTTCACTTAGCTATGGCATCAGGAAGTTGATTGTACCTTGTCTGAGCCAGGCAGCAGTGAAGGAGGAAAGGACCAATTTCCTTTGCCACAGATAGCTGTTGTCATAAATTGTTCTCTTCCTTATAAGCCGTACATTCTGTAATTGCTTAGTTTCTAAAAGTGGGGTTTCTAAAAGTTGCTCTCTTTAGGCTAGTAGGCTGAGTTTTTATCCTATTTTACTTGTGCTTTTATGTATTTCAGACTTTGCTATGTGAATGTTTAAAGTTTGGGCTGTGTATCATTAGCAAATATTTGTTGAGTACCTTCTCTGTGCCTGTTTATGAGACATATCTATATAGTAGATAAGAGCCCAAGGAATCTAGATAGGTTTTAAAAAAATCTCCTTTCTCATATAAACCCAGAATCCATTAGGACTATTAGGTCTCACTTGGGGTAAGCAGAGTAAGTTAAGATCCTGCTGGTGTGAGAAAATACTGTAATTTTTTCTAACTTTTGAAGCGAGAATTTGAAAGTTTGGAGCATGTTTTATACATATCTTGTAGTGGACTATTAAAGGTCAGAGAAGATTTGCTATTTGTATATTAAATTTTTTAAAATCGACTTATGACATGTACAAAAAAGTACACAAATCTTTAGTGAATGGCTCACTGAATTACCATTGTGAAAACACTCATGTGACTACTACCTAGGTCAAGGAATAGAACACTATTGACAACTCCAGAAGCCCACCTTATCCTTCCTTAGTCATTATTCCCTTCCACTTCCCCAAAGTAACATCTGACTCCAACACCATATAGTTTATATTTTTTTAACTAATAAACTTTATTTTTTTTTAGAGCAGTTTTAGGTTCCTAGCAAAATCGAGCATGAAGTTTTGCCTGTTTTTGAACTTTTTAAAAATTGAGGTTTAATTGACATAACAATAGTCTCCCCTTATCTGCCAGGGATAGGTTCCAAGACCTGCAGTGGATGCTTGAAATCACAGATAGTACCAGATCCTATATGTACTGTAAATCCTCACTTAATGTTGTTTATAGGTTTGAAAACTGCAACGTTAAGCAAAACAGTTATAATGGAACTAGTTTTACCATAGGATAATTGATATAAACAAGAGTTAAGTTCCTATGGCATGTTTCTGGTCACAGAAACATCACCAAACTTCTAAATAAATACCCCGAATTCATGTAATATAAACATTGAAATAAAAGTGAACTGTACATACATTTAAGAAAAATTAATAAAAACAAGAATTATTTTCCATCCAACTTATTCTAGTTCAGGGTTGTGGTGGTTGGAGCCTGTTCCGGCAGCTCAGGATGCAAAGTGGAACCCACCCTGGACCGGATATCTTTCCGTTACAGGGTGCATTCACACTCACATCCACACTCAGACTAAGAAAATTTAGACATGCCAGTTCACCTGCATAACTTTGGGATATGGGAGGAAACTGGAGTACCCGGAGAAAATCCACGCAGACATGGGGAGAATGTACAAACTCCACATAGACAGTGGGCTTGGCTGGAAATTGATTTTTTTGTTCTCAATGTTATAATGAAGCTATGTTGAATGAAATGACATTATTTGAGGACCTGCTATAGTATGTTTTTTTCCTATACATATATACCTATGATAAAGTTTAATTTATAAATTAGATTAACAGCAATCACTAATAGTAAAAAAGAACAATTATAACAATACTGTAACAAAAGTTGTATGAATATAGTCTTTCTCTTGAATAAATCTGATAACTGAGATGGTTATTAAGTGACTAATGGGCAGGTACTGTATACAGTGGTGGATATGCTGGACAAAGGAATGGTGCACGTCACAAGCAGGATGGAATGGGACAGTGCACGAAATTTCATCATGCCACTCAGAATGGCAGACAATTTAAAACTTATGAATTGTTTATTTCTGGAAGTTTTTATTTGATATTTGACCGTGAGTAAGCGAAACCACGGTTAAAGGGGGCTACTGTTTTAACTTTTCATAAATGGAGTTATACAATAATTCTTTTGGGCTGGCTTCTTCTCTTTAACATTATATTTGTCACATGCTCCCAGTTGATGTATATAGCAGTAGTGTAGTTCATTGATTTTCATTGCCATATAGTATCTTGTATAAATATACCACAGTTTAAATACCTTTGCTAGACATTTGTTTTTTTCCATCTTGGGCTATCATTTATAATAACACTCCAAATGTTCTTGTATCCTTTGGTCCTACCTCATACGTATTTCTGATGGGTATATATATATCTGGGATTAAGATTTTCTAGGTCATTGGTTATGTAGTGACTAATATAAATCAATGTTCCAGAATCTACCAATTTACTCTTATAGTACTGTATTTCTAATACATATATATTTTAAAAGGAATGAATGGCCCTTAGTTCTCAGCATTTGGCCAGATTATCAAACCACTTCACATGTTTTTACATGTTAATCCTGCAGGCTTGATAATGTCTTTTTAAATGACCTGAAGAGATCCATTATGTTCAAAATGATTTCTCACATTTAAGATTAAATCTGTGGCCATCATTTTATTGACAGAAATAGAGTTCATGTTTATGATGCTGAACAAAGATAATATCTCAGTTCCTCCCTGAACTTAGTGGCATTTACATATTTTTAAAAAGGAACACAGTTTTTCTAAAGAGTGAAGTTATTCATTCAACAATATTTATCAGCTTTGTATATGTCATACACCATTAGGTACACTGAGAGTATAGAGGTGAACAAGAGAGATATGGTTTCAGCCTTCACAGAGCTTATGGTCAGTAATATAGCCCTAATGAAGATGACTTGAAAATATAGGCAAGTGCTATGGTAAAACAAAGGACAAAAAGCAAAAGTCACTTAAAATCTCATCCCTCAATGCTACTGTTTATATTTTGTTTTTTAAACTTTATTGTGGAGAACTTAAAACATATAAAAGTAGATAAAACAATGACCTGTAGTTCTGTCATCCAGCTTCAACATTTATCAGCTCTTATTTCTTTAAAAACATTATCCAGTCTCCTTTCTGTATTATTTTGAAGTAGATTCATACATCATATCATTTTATTTGTAAATATTTCAACATGTATCTCCAGAAGATAAGGATTAAAAAAAAACCCCACAAAACCAATATCAAAATTTCGAAAATTCCTTAATTCCGTTAAATATCCAGTGTTTGGATTTCCAATTGGTTCATAAATGTTAGTCAGTCTGTCTGTTCTTTCTTTCTCTCCCCGTTCCCCGCCCCTCTGTCTCTCTCTCTCTCTCCCTCCCTTCCTTCCCTCTCTTTCTTTCCTTTCTCTCCAGTTTGAGTGTTTGAATCAGGACCACAATAAAGTGCACACATTTCTATTGGTTGATAGGTCTTTTATGTCTCTTTTAAAGTATAGGTTTCATCTCCATCTCCTTTACTCTTCGCAATTTATTTGTTCTTTACAATTTATTCGTTGAAGAAACTGGATCATTTGTTTTGTTTCCCAGTCTGGATTTTGCTGATCATATCCCTGTGTCATAGTTGTAACATGTTCTTGAGTCTTATATATATTTTCTATAATATTAATGTTAAATTTAGAAGCTCGATCAGATTATTTTTTGTTTTGGTGAAGGCTACTACATGAGTGGTGGTGGGTTCTTTCTCAGAAGGTCTGGAATGTCTGGTTGTCTCTCTTTTATTATTATTTTTTTTTGAGATGTTAGTCCCTGTCGATGCTTAATACCTAGTCAATTTATTAGGGGCTACAAAATGGTGATAACCTAATTTAATCATTTATTCTTCATTTATTAGCTGGAATAATTCAGTAAGGAGAAATGTCCCCGTATTTACTATTTAGCTACCAAGTGTGTTGGTTCTTAGAGGGAAGTCAGAATTAATGCTTGATTCTTTTTTTTTTTACCAATTTTCAAAATAGTGATTTGATCCCTTAAGCATCCTCCAACAGTGACCAATTAATTGCTATTGTTTTCAGTATTATTATGATGTTATAGATTTAAGCATATTTGATGTGTTTCAATCCACAATTGTAGTTCTTATCCTTATTGATATGCAAATTGTCTATCTTTGGCCATTAAGATCCTTTCCCTGTGAATATTTCGATGTGCATTTTTTCAGCCTTTTCCTCCATGCAGTTACATACTGTTTGGACACTCTCTCCATCCCCTTTTTCTTTTTTCATGGAACACTATTTCCTCATGTCAGTAATTAAAAAATCTTTCATCTAGAAATAATTTCAGACTTACAGAAAAGTTGCAAAATACAAATACTACAAAGAACAATCATTTGAGAGTAAGTTACCGACATTATGGCTCTCTACCCGCTAAATGCTTCATAGTGTATTTCCTAAGAATAAAGACACTTTGGACATAACCACAGTACAGTTATCTCCTTTAGTAAATTTAGCAATTATATACATCTTTCATTCTACCACTTATATTGCAATTTTGTCAATTGTCCCAATTGTCAAATGTCCATTTTATCATTTTCCCCTTCCAGTACAGGGTCCAGTATTACATTTAATTGTCATTATCTCTTAAGCGTCTTTTAATATGGAACATTTCTACAGCCTTAATAAAAACTTTTTTTTTTTTATAACATTGGCTTATTTTGAAGAAGTCTCCTCTCTTTTATAGGAGAATGTTCTTCATTTTGTGTTGGTCTGATGTTAAGCATTCTGAATTGGAGTACTGTATAGCTGATCTTGTATCCTTCTCAGGGTATCACATCAGAAAGCACACATTGTCTGTCTCATTCGTGGTATTACTTTTGATGACCCAGTCAGATGTTGTTTGATTTCTCTACTGTTTTCTCTTCCATCCCCCTCCACTAATAAGCACCTTGTGGAAGACACTTAAAAACCATTCTAATATCCTGCCCGATAGGATTGTTGTAAAGATTAAATGGACTAATATTTCTTAAAGTGACAAGACAGTGTTACATGGATGTGTAAAATTCAAATCTACCTGACATACTACTTTGGTGTATTTATAAATCTGGTGACAATTTGTAGATTGAATTAAGTGGAGGAGGAATTGGAGGCACTTAAATTGGATTCTTAATTTAGATCGAATGTAAATTAAAATTTCTTGAGGAGATTTGAACTCTTATAGAAAAGCAGTGAAACCCATTTTCCTAGGGCTCTTGATAAACAAGTCTTATTTCCTTCTGTATAGAATACTTTAAGGTGTAGGTGCTCTGGATGAGGGCATTTAGTTAACCAACTTTTCATTTCTTGCTTTGTTGTGATCCGTTCTGTAATTACTGAGAAATGAAATAACAATTTAAGTATATGGTAGAATTTTGTGTTCAACTTCATAAAGGAAACTATTTCATTTTTCTATTCATCTTCAGTAAAAATGAAATATTCATTCTCAAATGTCATTTCCAAAAGCAGCAATCCACTGACCATATGAGAGAGGCCTATGGCATCAAAGGAAAAATGGTCATGAGGACTTTTTGTGCTAGTGAACCCCACAATCATAAAATATATAGTAAAAATATGACAGGAGAAAGTTTGTGCTAGGGTGTATGCATACAAACTGTTTTCTCCTGAAGAATCATATAAATAGGGAAAAGCAGTTCTTAGTCATTAGGAAATATAGATTTCCAAAAAGAAATTTTTTTTTTTTCCTATTGTTGCTTCTGTTTCTTCTATTTCTGTTCATTAGGACTGTGGACAACAGATTGGCCTATGGTTTGTGTTGGGTTGTTAATTTTCTTTTGCATCTGTTTGCTTTATTAATTTCTATAATGTTTTATTGTGAGTGATGTTAAGAAGAAAGAGGTTGAGGGCAGTGAGTGAGGAAGATCTGCTTAGCAACTAAGGAGGGACTGGCAGGTGGACAGTGGGGACATAATTGCTTTTATATGTGGAATAAAGATGATTCAGTCAAAGGACTAGCTTACTTATATGATTTCTATTAGTTATGAGCCAAATTTGTAGCTTTCATCTGCAAAAAGATAAAGGAAATCTGCTTGTCAAGAAGAAGAGGATAAATGATACAGATATAAACATCTGTGTTTACTTCATTTCAGCCATTCATATCATAGAGCATGTTACTCCTTGGAATGGTGCTCTGCTTTTGTTATCTTAAACTTCATTATCTACCTGATCATAATCTCCAGTCTGTCTTACTAGCTTTAACTCTATGCTTTTACTATTGTGTTATAGGATAGATGATAAAAGCTTTGATTTTAGACAGACCTGAGTTGGTAAATATATCAACTCCACCATTTTTATGTTACTTAACCTCCTTGAGCCTTAATTTACACATATTTATTATTTATACATTGATTCAAAAAGTTTATTAAGCTCCTATTCTTAATAGTTTCATTCTATTAAAGGAAGATATAGAAATAAAATAAATGAATAATTAAATTTCAGATAATGATAAGTACAGTGGAAAGAAGAAAGTAGGATAAAGAGATTGAGAGTGATCTGAGTGGGAGAACCATTTGAAATAGAATTGTTCAGGAAGGCCTCATTGAGGATGTGACATTTGAGCTGAGACTTGAATGATGAGAAGGAACCATTAGTCAGAGATCCAAGGTAAATTTTTCAGGCAAAATGAATTGGAAGCAAATACTTTGAGGGGAAAGAGAAAAAGAAGGCTGTTGGAAGGAAGGGTGGTATACAGAGAGGTAGGCACTCTGTATAGACTAAATTATATAAGGTCCTCCAGTTTATACCAAAGAGTTTAGATGTTATTCTAAACAACATTGGAGTTCATTGAATGGTTCTAAGCAAGATTGATGTTTTGATTTATGTTTTACAAATAGCTAGTTTGTGGTGAATGGATGGGGGTGGGAAGCCATGGCTGGCAACACTGGGAGCAGGGGGTCCACTTGGAATGTCCAGGTAAGAGATGGACAGTGGCTAATGGAGTAGTCCAGCTGAAAGATGAATAATGACTTGCACAGAGATGGTAGTACTAGAGGTTGTGAAAATATCTTTAGCTAAGTGCTGCTGAGATAATTGTGAAAATGATTAGCACTATCCCAGGCTATTTTAATGGAAAAATAGTGTTAACAGCCCTCACCCAGCTCTGTGACATCTATTCATCTAAATCAGGAAGCTGGAAGTCATCCTAAGACTTCTCAGTTGAGGAAGAAAATACATAGAGAGAAAGGAAAGTTGTTAGGTTCAGTTGAGTTTATGGTGTCAGTAAGATGTATTACAAATAAGATTCGTTGAGTTGAAGGTAGCGATAATCTTGTAGATGACCATTGAAAATGGTACCTGAAAATGTAGATCTATAGCTTAGTAGAGAAGTCTGTGTTAGAGATAAATATTTGGGAATTGTAAGTATTTGGTAGTAAAGACATTAGCTTGAATAAATCGTCTATTGAGGATAAAAGAGGAGAAAAATGAGCTAATACTGTAGCTAAAGAATGAGCAGAAGAAGCATTGGTAGGTGTGGTCAGAGTTACAGGAAAATGGAGAATGCTGTGTCAGTGTCTAAAGTCTAGAGTAGAAGGAGTTTCAGGAAGGAATGATCAGATGATAGAGATGAATGATGCTGGTTGAGGATAAAAAAAACAAGAGTGTATTGGATTTGAAAACTAGAGTAGTTTCATTAGTATGAAAGTAGGCATCATTACAGTGGTTGAAGAGTATTTGGGAAGTGAAGTGGAATCAGCAAGTGTAGGCTACACATTCAGAAGTTTTGCAATAAAGAGAAGGGTTGAGAGTGGTCTTGTAAGAAGAAAGGAAATCTGAATGGACCTTGCAGGAAAGAAATCTGCAAAAAGAAAAGTCAAGATGAGATGAGAGTAGAGAGAGTTGACAACTGATTTCTCTGAAAAGTAGGAGGCAAGATTTATCAGCTGAAAGGTGGTGGGGATGACTTAGCAAGCTTGAGGAGAGTGCTAAAGGTTTTGTTCATTCATTATTGCTTTTAAACCCCACTGATAGGTTTTATTTGTCACCCTGCCTTTTTTTGACCATTTTGTCGCAGATAAGATCCATGCCATGGAAACTGGTCAGGCAGTTTTTGCCCTGAACATCCTCAGTAATTAGCTTGAATTTTCTAAATGCAACCTCATCATTCTGCAGATCACCTAGGCACTCTTCAATAACATGACTCTTGAGACTATCAAATGCGATTTTCGTTCCTTGAGTTCTCGTGACCAGTGTTTTCTCACTATTACATTAATCATAGCTGGTGCTTTCCCATCATAACAATCTTTCATAGAAAATGTGTCAGCCATTCTCCTCTCGGCTCCCTTTTTGCAACCTTTAGTAAGGCGCTTGTTCTTTCCGACCTCCGTGGTGCTGTTCAGAAAGCAAAAAGGGCTACTCGTTCATTCTTTCAACAGCTAATGTGCCAGGTATTGGGTTACAAATCATAACCAGAATTGTGATTTTTAAAAATCTTTTGCCTTCTTGGAAGTTATATATATTTGTGAGGGAGTTAGACATAAGCAAAGAGAAATTGTACAAATTAATATAAAGTTACAACTAGAAAAAAAATACAACTGTGATTTGTGCTATAAAGGAGAGTACATGTTGTTATGGGAAAATGTGATAGGGAAAGTTACCTATTCAGGTCAAAGAAGCCTTACCTGATGATGTGAAGATTGAACTAGGATATGGAAGGAGACCTTAACCAGGTGAGGGAAGGAGAAGAATACTCTAGGCAGAGGAAATAGTACATGCGAAGGTCTTGCTGTGAAGAGGAGAAGTTGAGAGAAGGCAAGTGTAGCTGGTGTGGACAGAGGAAGGGAAAACGGGTGAAGATGAGGCCGGGGAGATAGGTAAAGCCCAACTATAGGGCCTTGTTGGCCACGTTAGGGTGGAAATTCAGTGCGAATGAGACTGAGAGAAGAAGGGCAGGATAGAAGTTTGTAAACAAAAAGGATTTGTAATTAGATTTGAATTTGAATTATTTTTCAGATTTGATTTTGAATTGTTTTTTTCTACCACTGAAAATTTTTGGCAAGCCTCTTGGCTTTTAAGCCACAATTTAAAAATGAAGTGTTACTATCTGATCAGTCTGGTTCTTTCTAGAGTTGAGAATTAAACACTTAAGTGAGATCGTGTGTGTGAAATTCCTTTGTAAGTTATAGTAGCTTTTACTTTTGGGTAGTCCCTTTTTCCTCTTTTTTAGAGTCTTAAGTGTTCTGAAACTTAACAAGGATGTGATCAGTTTCATAAACATTTATTGAGCACTTCACTGTGGGTAAGGCATTGAACTAGTCCCCCTGGGTATATAAAATAAGTAAGAAATGGGCCTGGCCCTCAAGAAATTGAGAGCCAATGTGGGGAGACAGCTATGTGTATAAATAAATATGTTGGAATATACAGTTGGGTAATTTCTAAAATAGAGGTACAAAATAAAATGGCCTGTAGAAATGTAGTCTCTCTCCGACTGTGAGACAGGAAATGCCTCAGCTGGGTGAGGAAGAGGAAGGAGTTCAAGGTGGAGTCGGGTTTTTCATTATGGTGTCATTAATTGGGACAGGAAACAGAAGAAAAGAATAAGAGCTTCTGGGGAGATGGTTTCATTATGGTGTCATTAATTGGGACAGGAAACAGAAGAAAAGAATAAGAGCTTCTGGGGAGATGGTTTTGGTTTTGGACATGTTAAATTTGAGGTGCTTGCAGTCTGACCATATGTTATAGTTGGAAACATGACTTGGGAGAGCAGGATTAGAGGAGCAGATTTGGTCTATTTTTTGTGGATCTGTTCAGGTGGAGGAATGGTGGCAGGGTAAACATTAACTCAGCATTGTTATGTTAAATACTGCATCTCATCAACTATAAGATACCAGACATTGTAAGATGCATTATTATTTTATGTACCATCGAGAAAAAATACTATTGATTGAGCTATAACACATTGTTTTTAAGACATATTTTGACTTGCATTCTTAAAATATGGGGAAGTGTCCCACCATCTTTGGAATCAGTGAAATAACTGAAGCTTACATTTAGTAAGCCTTTATTCTTTACCAGACTGTTTGCTAATAAGCAGGTAAGGATTAATAATTCTTATAATGACCTTGTTAGTTTATTACTATTCTCATTTTATGGATGGGGGCACTAGGATTTTTCTGGCTTATTATAAATGATAAACTACAAAATTAATAATACTGGATAGTGCTTTGTAACATGAAAGAAGTCTTATTTTACAAATAATGTTTAGGAGATGACTTTGTATACTGTTGGTTGTGAATCAGTCTAACTATAACTATAGCTAGTTTCTGTTTGCTTAGTATGTATTCGGGAGCAGTATTATAGCAGATGTTTTATAGATTGGAGAGTTCATTATGGCTCTAGTTTAATAGTATTCACAACCTAACTTCCTTTTTTTCTTGTGAGGACATGTGGTATAATGGAAAACCCAGGATTTTTGGTTCAAGAGAACTCTCTAGGTAATGAATAAAATTTTATCTGTAAGTCTCTTCATTCAGAATCATATTTTGTCAAATGGGAAAGACCTGTGCCAGTCTCACTGGATTGGAGTGAGGGTCAAATTGAAATGAAAGTACTCTGCAGTTTTAAAAAACCCAGGCAATGCAGAATGTGGTTGGTATACCATTCTGAAAAGTTTAGGAGCTAGCAGCTATTCATAAAGCCTGACCTAAGATATAAAACATATCTGGGAATTTGGGCTTCCATTGAAATACAGCCACCTTTCATGTAAAATGAGAAATATAATCATTACATTGGGACATTCTATATCAAGTCAACTCAAGATAAAATTGTAGACTTTCCTACTTGGGTAGGTCTGGCAAAGTGCTCTTCTGCTGACTTTAGGCAAATGATAGTTGAAGATTTTAACATTTACTAGTCTTTAACGTACCTAGTTAAAAGAACTGTAATTTTGGTACATGCATTTAGTATATATATATATAATTTTTTGTTGTGGATTCAATAGGAGTTTCTTCAAGAGACAAAGATCCTATGCTATATATGAAATTAGCCTAATATACCTTGCTGTGTTCAGCTGAAGCACAATCTAGGCTTAGTCAACACATATTAAGGCATTATTGTGTACATTATATGTTGCTTACAAAGATAAACAGATGTGGTTCATCCTCCAACTCATTTACATTGTAAAAAGAAAGAGAGATTTGAGAGAATGTAACTATCATATAGAACAGAATATGATAAGCAACATTATAGAGGAACAACTAGAATAGAACAGATTTATTTAATCTATGGTGGAAAGAGAAAGCTTTTTGGTGAAAATTATTTTTTCTCATGAGCAATATATGCTCACTTTAGACATTTTGGAAAATACATCAAGAGGAAAAAAAATCATAATTCTGGTTTTTTTCTTCAATGATGAGAGAGAGAGACAGAGAGAGAGAGAAAGGGAAAGATGATTAACTTTTTTTTTACATAAAATTGCATCATACTTTGTATACAATTTTAACTTATCCTGATTTTTCCTTGTGGAATATTATAGATTAGAATTTGATAATACTTCTCTGGGTTTACATCTTTAGTTTTTGGAAATGGGAAAGGATCTTTTAGAAACCTCTAGTAAAATAAACCTCTAGTAACCAAAAGGTGCCAATGTAATGACTCATTCGAAATTACAATAGCAGTTTATAAGCTGTCTGAAAATGTATATAAAAAAATAGACAAGGAAGGGAATGTATTAATTGTTGCATCAGTAATTGCAATCTGGTCACTGTTAAGAGATCACTGTAATGAAGTAAACCACAATGTATTACTGAAATGAAATAAGGCACCAATATTTGATATTTGAAGATTGGTTGACAAACATGTCTTTGTGGTGTCAGTATCTGGTGCTTGTCTGTAATGATCCAGCCACCTCTAGCAGAACTCTAGTTTAAAGTCACTTAAAACCTCTGTATTATCCTTTCAAGGTGATAACAGGTGTTTCTTGCTATGATCTGTAAATGCCACTTCTACCTTTCCTGAGATCTAGGTTTATACTTCGTAGCAACTGGAAAAGGGGATGAACTATTAAAAACCATGCACACACATGTGTGCACATGCACATACCCTTTGTTACAACTGGAGAAGGGGGAAGTAAGTTATTAAAAACCACTTGTGTACCTCCCCCCCCCCTTGCAATTTAATGAGTTGAATTCTAGCTTGCAGCTAGTTTGGGGTATCTTAAACTGGACCACAGAGTCTTTCACATATTAAATAATGCTCAAGAAATACTTGATTTGATTTAATGTGTATACCTATCAGCTATGTATCAGCAATTAATCTGTGGGCTTCTCTGTGGGATGTTTAATGGATTTTAATAAAGACCAAGAAATAGTTATGCTTTATGTGTCAGAAATTTTATTAATAATGACTTTAGGTATTAAAAGTTAAAACATTAAACTGAATTAATGTTCTAATTTTTCTTTACACTCCACTATAGCCTGTAACAGTTAGTTGCCTAATGAAGGAATTAGGTGATAGATGGTTAGACTGACCTTGTGCTGTCTGAATATAACCAAGCTTGAATTAGTTCTGATAAATAGTAACCATAGAAATCTGATTTTGTATTAATATAAATTCTATTCCAACTGAGGTTTGTTTATTTAAAAAACATTTAAAAAGATATATTCGAGCAGTTGTACATGTTCAATTATAACCACAGACTGTGTTTACTTTAGAATTAGTCATTGGCTTTGTTAGTTGAAGTTTGACGTAAGTACTTGTTTGCCTTTTGGTTTGAGAAGGCACTTAAAAGGTAGCAGATTTTGTTGATTCTTACAGAAATTAATTATTTTTTTCAAGGATAGGGTAGCATATTTATGTATATTTCATCAGTGTTCTCTTTAAATTATCATAACTAGCTATGAAGTCAGGTAGAGGCTTAGCAATGATATTTAAGACTTTTTTTTCAGAAGTGTATATGAATGAATGAAATTATAGGTATATTAGTGGTTTGCAACTTTGATTTTGTTTATTATTCTCTCCACACTACCATATTGTAACAATTTATTTTTTCTTTTTTTAATTTTTATTTATTATTATTATTATTATTTATGCCTACAGCACCCGGTCTTCCTAGGTGGTCTTCCATCCAAGTACTAACCAGGCCTGACCCTGCTTAGCTTCTGAGATCAGACAGAATCAGGCTTGTTCAGGGTAATATGGCCATAGATGACAAGAGTGTATTTTAAAAGAACAAGTTGTCAGCTTACAATCTTAAGAGGTGTCTATTGGATTTGGCAGTGTGGAGGCAACTAGCTCTGTCAAGATCAGTTTCAGTGGACTGGTGGGAGTGGAAGCCAGACTGGAATGGTTAAAGATGTATGAGAGGTGAGGAAGTAGAGATAAATATGTGCAAACAATTCTCATAGTTCTTGTTCCATGTTTGGCTAAAAGGCTACTTTCCTGCTAGATTGAGTTCTTTTAGGGCAGAGATGATGTCAGTTCACTTTTCTGACCCTCTTAAGTCTCTTATAGTGTGTGGGTACATAGTTGACTCACAATAAAATAATATTGAATGAATAAAACACCTTGTAGTTTCCACAGCATACCATATATTTTACTTTATAGTATTAATCTTACTCTTTAAAATCTTATTTTAAATATTTCTGCTTTTGATCTTTAAGGGCCTCTTATAGCATACTTTTTGGCCATCATTAAGAAAAGTTTCATGTCCTGTAGATTTTTTTTTGGATCATGCTTTTTTTTTCTTTCTTTAGATCATGAAATGGGGAGCTTCACTGTTAAAATAGAAGTATAAACATGCTATGTTCAATTTATATTTGTATAGAATTTCTTCTTACATTCAATTATACCTGAAGGTGTTTTTACATTCATTTATACCTATAAACATTCTCTACCCTTAGAATTTTGTCAGAGAGAAGTCTTTCACTCTCTCTCTTCTTGTATAGCTCTTGGAAACACTTATTGAGCATCTTTGTCAGCACAAGCATTCCTTCTTCACAATCACTAGTTTCTCCAAGCTGTTTTTTAAGCCTTGAGCTTATGCTAGTTACTCCTCCATTGTGTGAGTGTACTGTTCTGAGTGGTTCTCACTTTACTCTTCTCCTTTTAGTGTTCCTTTGCCTTAGACATTTCTGTGTGCTCCCTCTAGAAACCTCTCACTGTGTTTGGGGTTCTTCCGGGGGACACCGCAGCAGATTATTCAGGTTAACACACTATTTTAAGTTGGTTCTTCTTCCCTGATCCCGTACTTGCTTTTCTTTTCTAGGGAGCACAGTTCCTTCTAGTGAGGGGCCTGAGAGGATCTTAGCGCTCACTTTATCTTTTCATCTTTAAGTCTTAGATCAGATCCAGTAGCTACCTTGATTCCTTTCTTCTGGCCCTAGCACTGCTTGTATTCCCGGGGCCACAGGGACTTTCTAAGGAGAAGGCATTATTGGTGCTGTACTGAAAAAGTACAGAGAAGAGAGAGAATTACTACTTCCCGGACTCATAATTTTATAATTCTGAGGACGAAAAAGGTATTCTATGGAAAGTACCCTGACAGGATGATCTGATCATAAATTTCTAACTGGACAGGTCATGGTGGGTAGTCACACCCCAGGCCTGTAACTTCTTTAGTAAAAGGCTTATCTTTGTGTTAAACAAGCCCTGTGCATGGTTTCTGTGCATCTAGGTTAACACTTAGCCTTTGAAATGCCTCTTTTCAGACACTTCCTCCTAAAGCGTGATTACCCTCAAGAGAGCATGTAATCTTAAGTGTCCTGTTATCCAGTCTGGCCTTGCTTTCTCCCACCTTCATGGAACCTTCCTTATGTTCTCTCCTTAATTTCCAAATGCATAAAAGAAGCTGCAAACTGTCATTTCTTGGAAGCATTCATCTTAACTGTTGAAATCTTGCTTCCAGATGTATCCTCTATTTGACTCAAATTATCTTAGGTTTGGACATTTCTTACACCAACAGTTTTGTTAGTCTAGCTCCTTAGATTCAGAGAAGCAGTACCAATCATCAAATTGTAAGTCTGCGTTAAATCCATGAAAATAAGAAATGAAGGGAATCAAGGAGCTCAGTTACAGGTTGGGAAGTTGAATTTAAGATGAGTCTACGTAAACGATTCAGGCTGAGTTGAAGATATTAGATCATTTGCTGGTTTTGTTTTTTTTGGATGTTGCCTATTGAACCCTTTATGGTCCTAGAGGTCAATTAAGTTGTTGGTTTGGTCTTGAAATTGGAGAAGACTGTCCTTCAGCTCTGATGGTTAGTGTCTAACAGAATCTGGGCCATCAGTAGCACAGTCTGGTGCAGCCAGCTATTCCTAGACTATGAGGCCTTTGAGGACCAGAGCGTATCTTATCTTTCTCTCTCTTAGGTGGCACAGTGCCTGACAGGCATTCAAGAAATATCGTAGGAATGAATATAAAATGTAAAAATATCTATGTGTTAGAGACTGTTCATATGAATGCTCAGCTGTTCTGCCTTGGCTCCAGAAACTAATTCCTAATACTTTACCTATTTTACTTTACTATATATTTCTTTACTATCTACCACTAGTACATTAAAGCAAGCTACCATCATCTTATGTCTGGACCATTGCAATAGCTTTCCACCATATCTTCTTTTTTCCATTTGTGCTCCCTTGAGCTACATTGTCCAGTAGTTAGAGCTGTCTTCTAAAAACATAAATCAGACCACGTTAACCTGTCTACCCCAATCTTCCAGTGGCTTCCCAGTATATATACCTCACTTTTAAAATCTATTTCATTCCTGTGTTAGGAAAGCTGACAGTGCAATACATGATATGAAGGATTCTTTTATAAAGAATCCTTCTACTCCACCATTTTCCAAACATACACTCATATACATACAGGAAATATACCTAGAAAAACATCATTAGCAGGCAGAAAAGCTTCAAAAGAGAGGAACAAATATTATTTAAGAACCCAGATTCAGTTAAAACATTCATTCGAAGGTCCTTATACTTTGCTAACTCTAATCTGATTCCTCAGGAAGGCCCTCTAGTGTACACACGTGACACGCAATGGAGTCAGTCACCTATTGAGCCCTTCTCTGGGTCTGAGGGAAGAAATAAAGAAATTATTAAATCCTTAAGCCTCTTCCATTCAGAATGGAGGAAGCTAATGAGAATACCTACTGGAAAGATGTTATATTATCCAGACCAGGAAAATAGCAACCTACCATAGTGATGAAGTATATAGATAGGTCTTGAAGTCAGACTGCCTGAGTTTGAGCCCCAGCAATATTGCTTACTGCCTGTGTAACCGTGAGCAAATTATCTAAACCTCTAAACCCAGTCTTATCTTGTAACATGGAACTATAGAAACTGTAACATGAAACTATAAAAACTATATCGTACAGTGTCTATAGGGATTAAGTGGATCCTTTAAAGGGATTAAATGGCAGTTAGTGTGTTTTCAAAAATGTTATTGTTTTCACAATTCTCATGAACGTCACTGTAATCCTATCCCATTTCAAAGAATATCTCGTATTTACCTTTATTGTAGCATTTTTGTTATAACTGTATTTCTACATTTATTTTCCCACTGACTTGTTTTTTTAATTTTTTAAAAGACCTGTTTTTTTAATTTGTATTTTACTAGTGCCTGGTATACTTGACATACAATATACATTTGGGTTAATTTGAATAAAGACTAATGTTTGAGTTCCTGTAAATTAATGGCTCTTTGTATGGAGAACACAGACTTACAAAGTCTGGATAAGACATAAACAAATTTTAATGCTGTCTCCTGAGATCAAGTAGGGGAAAAAGGGGTGATTTCTTTGTCAGATATGATAAATGAAGGTTATATATTTTTTGTTCTATACAGTGAAAGTTATATATTTTTTGTTATATACTGACATCAAAAAAGGATGGGTAGAATTTTTCTGATAGCCTTTGAATCCTCAAAGAATCTGCGTCCTTCAACCACCAGTTCCATTGTCTCACACTGTTCCAGAAAAATGTCCATTGGTACTTTTGTTTTGGCCAACTAAATATGGTCTTGACTCTTTACTATATCCAGGCATTCTGGGACTGGGCACAGGTAATCCACTGATCCTTGAAAAATATAAAAATAAAAGCCAATCACATGTTTATATTTTAGATGTAGCATTTGGCATCTAAACTCAAAACTGCTTTATTATAATTAGATTATATCAACCAGTTTTATATTGAAAAACTAATTATGTTACTCTGGTTAGTCTTGTTGCCAAGGGTATTTATGATATTTCTTCAAGAGAGGATTATAGGTTCCGAAAAAGGAATTGTCTCAGGGTCCGCTTATCAAGATAATACTGAAGGAATTTTAGAGAAATAATGTGATGAATAAAAAAATGAATCCTGTCCTTAAAGAGTTTTTGTCCATTATAAGAGTTAAGATTTTGATATAAATAACTTCTAGGGGGAGATAGTAAGCAAGAGTTGCATATAAACTGCTCTGGGAATTTGGAGCAGGGAGAGTGTTTTTTTGTTTTTGTTTTTGTTTTTGTTTTTACAACATTTGTTCGGGGAAAAATAAGGGAACGTTTAGTAGGAGAGATAATATTTATGTTTTGTATTGAAGAATGAAGAATATTTTGAATATGTAGAAATGAATTGTATTATGAATGCCCTTACTATGGATAGGAGTTATACTTATTAATGTGTTTTTTGCATACTCTACCTTTTTCCATTTTTGATAACAATAATCATCATTATAATAACTAATATTTATTAACTGCCTATTCTATGCCAGAATCTGTTCTAAATGCCTTATTAACTCAGTCCTCACGTTCTTGTTATCTGTTTTTGAAGTAAGTGAGACAGATTAGTTTGCCCCAATATGACACTAATAATTAGTGGAAGTAGTTTGGATTTCAACCTCTAGGATCAACCACAACTGACCATGTATTTGCTCGCCCTCATCTCTCTTTCATGCTTGCTTGTTTTATGCTGTACCTTATCTAGGTGCATAGGGTGGCCACCATTTAGTGCCTCTCCATTCTATAAAGAGAAGTCAGTTACATAAAAGTAACTGTCAAGTGTGCAGCCAAGCCTTGTGAAAACCAGCAAAGCCACATGACTAGATTTCCTAGGAAGAATAGGCCCTCAAAAAGTAGCAAGAACTTAATTTGGGAACTAAAAGGTCGTTCAAGATCAAATGCAATTCTAATAAACAGGCTGTCTTGTTACCCCGTTAGTCTCAGGAATTTGTCACTGTGGAGCGGAGACATAACTGTTCTATTTTTCTCCTTGATTTTTTTTTTCTACTTTTGTCCTCACTCCTAGGCTAAGACTTGTTTCTGTGATTGATATTTCTTTCCGCTAAGTAAGTTGCTGATTGAATTGGCCAGTCACTGTCTCTTATAAATGTTTACTTTTGGCATAGTTTTTCTTTTAGAACATCCCTTGAGCTGCTGTGTGGCCTATACTGTTTGACTGCCTTTGGGCCTGATGATCATCTTTCATTTAATCAAAAGGAGACGGGATGGGTGGGTTCATGTTGTAGAAATAAGTACTTAAATATATGAAGAATTGCATTGGGTTACTTTCTTTAGCTCAGGGCCAATGGTATGGTATTTATTGTAGCAAGGCATCTAGAGCATAATGGATTTCTTTTTCATATGTGAATTGGAACTGGCTTAGTATAGAGTTCCTGGGTTGCAGTTTTTTGTCATTGAAAGACTGTAGATGGACGGTGCTTTTCACTCCCTGACTTCTTTCAGGTTGCAAATTCAGGTCTTTTCATCTGAAGAAAACTTTCTTCTATATTTGAACATTATTTCTGTTCCATTTGTTCCCATATCATCTTCAGGAACTTCAATTATCCATGTGTTAGAGCTTGCTACTCTTTCTTCCTGTCTCGTCCCCCCCAACCCCTGCTTTAAAAATTAGTATCTATTTTTTTCTTTTTCGTTCTTGGAGAGTTTCTTAAATTTCTCCTTTAAGTCATCACTTGTGTTTTCTTCAAAGGTGACTTTTCTGTCACTGCTTCTAATGAATTTTTATTTTTTCTCATTTTTACCTTAATATTCTTATCTCGCTGAGCTTCCTTTTTATTTTTATTGGCCTCTCAGCAGGCTTCCTTATTATTTTAGTCTTTTGTTTTACATTTTATCTTTTGCTTCTGTGAGTCCATTAAAAAATTTAGAAGCTGTGAAATACTGCCTAAATTTTATTTTGCAATACATAATTTCAAAAATATTTCTTTACCCTTGAGTGCTGTGTTGTTCTTACATTGTTTTAGAATTATTTCATGGTCTTAAAAACAAATGTTTTTTTTTTTTTTTTGCCCAGGAATAATGAGATATTTATTCATATGTGGCTCCCCGCCCACACAGAGAGTGAATTTCTTAGATGGCCTCACTTTCCATTTCCTGGTAGAAGCCACCTTTTAGATTTTAGCACAGGACCCTAATTGCTAGTCAAGTGATTCAGCAACCTCAAGGGAATAAGGAAGAAGCTGCAAATCACCCTGTTAGGGGAAACTTTTCTTTGTGTAGCATTTTATTTGTGTTTGGCAAAGTTGCTATGGCAGGTTCAGATCTGATGCAGCCACCCTGCTGCCTCGTGCGAGAATAGCCCTGCTTTCTCTTAGGAAATAGATCAGCTTACTTTGCTACACTAGAAAATGGTCTGCCACATGTGCAAACAACTCCCATGTCCCAGCTTTTCCAATATAATTGTTCTCCGATTCTGCCAAGTTATTCTCTAGGTGCTATCGCTCGCTGCATCAGAGGAGGGTCCCACTGCTTTAATGAGAATGTTCCCCCAATCCCAAAAGTCTCTCTGGGCTCCTGTCACAGCTCTCCTCAAATTCTGCTTGTTAGCTAGGTCCACCTGCCTAGTATCTGTCAGGAATTCCGAAAAGCTTTAGGCATTTTGCATCCTTCCCTAATTTCAATTGCAGGTGTAAGCTTTCCCCACTTTTTCTGTGTCTGCTTATTTCAGTAAGAATTTATCAGGGCCAACAGGGAGTCAGACTGCATTCTCAGTCTGTAGTCCCAAGAAGTTCTATAAAGTGTCTTCTACAGAGAAACTCCTTCATTTTTAACAAAGATAAATCATTTTTTATTGACCAAATTTCATTTTCCTTCATAAAAATGAATAGCTTAAGACATACATGTAAAAAATTAAAAGGCCTAACTGTGTGACATAAGGTAGAATTATTTATATGGTACGTAAAAGCTGATGAGATTTTAGGGAACTATTAAAAATGACATTTGTAAAGACTGAACAAACATGGAAAAATATTTGTTATTACTTTGAGTGGAAAATGATTTTTTTGCTTGTGGTTTTCTTATGCTGAGTGTTCAACTTTGATAGTTACTTATAATGGAGGGGAAAGAAAAAGGACATTTTGCTAGGCAGTCAGAACAGCTGAGTCAACTTCTGTGGTCACTTGGCTGATAGATGTCACAGTTAGTGTATCTTTATTTGCAAATATTTGACAAATGTAAAAGTATAATACAATAAAATAAACATGCAAATTAATAATTGCAACTATATATTTAAAAATACACTATGCCAGATCGAAAACAGGGCAGTGGAATTATGTTTGATTCTTATCTTTTAAAATGGTAACTTTCAAATGAAAAGGAAATGGTGGTTATTGTATTTGAGAGGTGACACACTTTAATGCTGGATTCTGAACCAGGAGGGTTGCAAACAAGGTAGCTAGTGTCCCAAGGCTTTGGAAATTGTTTCATGAGTAGGACAGACTGGAACAAGGCAGGTTGGCCATTCCCTGTGCCTGAGGAACCAGGTCACTGGATGCAGAGTCAGGATGAATAGGATTATTTCCTGTAATCTCAAGGGTGCCAGTTGTATATTTGATTCTTTAGCAAGGTCAGAGAAACTCAAAAGCAAAAGCAGAAGTTACAATTTTTTGAGGGTAGGCACAGTGTATCTATCTTCTCTTATTTCTGCTTTTTATTTGTAAGGAGCCTGGGGCCAAATGCTCTGCCTGTGCTTTCTTTTGTTAGCTCTGACTTCCAGGGTTTTCATGTTGGCTGGAATATTAAAGAGCCTAAGTGTTTAGTTATGACTATTTCTGCACATCTTGCTTTTTTCTTTCTTATTTTTTACACATAATAGTGTAGAATTAGATGATAAAGAGGGATTGTGCACTATAGCTGGAACCCCTCCCAGCTTTGACTGAAAATACTATTTTTAATTAACTTTATCATTATATAGATACCAAGTTTAGAGCCATGTAGTTTTCTTATTTTAAATATATATTTAATATTTTTCAAGTTTTCAAACTTTCAAATTAATACTTACTGTTTTAATCAGAGAACAACAAAGATATATAAAGATTTAAAAACATTAAAAACCTGATAATCTCATATGTGTCCCCATCTCATTTCCTGAGGTAACCAATGTTAACAGCTTAGCTGGTAGTATCCTTCCATACTGTTCTATTTCATAGCAAATATTCTTGTTTCCTTTTTTAAATAAGTTTTTTTTGAGATATAATTCACATACCATACAGTTCATCCATTTAAAGTTTATAATCCAGTGGTTTTTTAGTATATTCAGAGTTGTACAATCATCACCACAGTCAACTCTAGGACATTATCATCACCTCAAAAAGAAACCCCTTACCCATTGGTAGTCACTTTCTGTTTCCTCCCAACCTCTCTAGCCCTAGGCAACTACGAATCTACTTTCTGTCTTTACAGAATTACTTATTCTGGAGATTTCGTATAAATAGAATTATACAATATAATTGTCTTTTGTGGCTGGCTTTCACTTAGCAAAAATTTTGTTGCAGTTCATCCAAGTTGTAGATTTTATCAGTATTTTGTCCCTTTTTATGGCTGAGTAATATTCTATTGTTTGAATATACCACATTTTGTTTATCCATTGATCTGTTAATGGACATTTGGATTATTTCTACTTTGGGGTTATTATGAATAATTCTGCCATGAACATTAGTGTGCAAGCTTTTGAATAGACATATTTTTAAAAATAGAGGCAACATTCCCATAACATACAATTAACCATTTAAAAATATACAGTTCAGTGGTATTTAGTATATTTACAATGTTGTGCAATCACCACCTTTCTCTAGTTTAAAAAATTATTATCCAAGAAAAACACCCATACTGCTTAAGTAATCTCTCTCCCTGCATCAGCTGGTAACCACTAATCTGCTTTCTGTCTCTATGGATTTTCCAATTCTGTATATAACATATAAAAGGAATCATACAATATGTGGTCCTTTGTTATTGATTTCTTTCACTTAGCATAATGTTTTCAGGTTTCATCTGTATTGTAGCATATATCAATACTTCATTCATTTTTATGGTTGAATAATATTCCTTGGTATGAATAATACTACAATTAATTTATCTATTGGTTCATTGAAATTTGAGTTGTTTCTATCTTTTGGATATTATGAATAACGCTGCTATAAATATTTGTATGTTTCTGTGTGGGCATATGTTTTTCTATTCTATATGTATGTAGGAATGGAATTTCTTCTAGGAGCCAAGTGGTAACTGTTTGTTTTGAGAAACTGTGAACTGTTTTTCAGAGTGTGTTTCATTGTATATTTTTTACTGGAAGTGTATGTGGATTCCTGTTTCTCCACATCCAAGCAACAGTTATTACTCTTTTTTTATTTTAGTTATCTTAGTGGATATGAAATGGTAGCTCATTTGTGAATACCAATTTTGATTTATATTTTTGTTTTGTTTCGATATACATTTCCCTACTGACTAATAATGTTGCACATCTTTTCATGTGTTTATTGGCACTTGTATATCTTCTTTGGAGAAATATCTATTCAAATCCTTTGCCCATTTTTTAATTGAGTTATTTGTCTTTTTTTATTGAGTTGTAAGACTTTTATTCTAGATACAAAACTCTTATCAAATATATGCTTTGCAAATATTTTCTCCTATCTAGTTTATCGTTTTAGTTTCTTAATAGTCTTTTGATGTGAAAAAAATTTGATGAAGTCCAGTTTATCTATTTTTTCTTTTGTTGCTTATGCTTTAGGTGTTATATGTAAGAAATCACTGACTAAGGTCACAAAGATTTACCTCTATGTTGTTTTCCAAGAGTTTTTATAGTTTTAGCTCCTACAGTTAAGTCTTTGATCTATTTTGAGTTAATTTTTATATATGGTGTGAGGTTTTTGGTTTGCTTTTATAAAGTAGAATTATACAAAGTGTATTAAATATTTTTACTTGACAACATTTCCTAGATATCTCTACCAGTCAGTAGATCTCTATGTATTTTTTAAAGTCTGTGGATAAAATAAGATGTTACATTCCAATTTTTAAACTTTCCATTCTGGAGATATACTACCTATGAGTCCACTTGCAGTCATCCCTGCGTATTGCTTATTGCTTCAGACTCTGTTGAAAGCAAAACTCTAGATCAACTTTTTTCAGGCTGTAGTTTATTATTATTAGTAGTAGTTTAAGGATTAAAAAATGACAGCTGAAGCAGTCTTTGTTACTCTCTAGGTATTAGTACCCAAATTCCAGAATAAATCTGTAAAACTAGGCCACCAAGACTTCTGTGGGTTTTATTTTTTAAGTAATACCAATGTAATTTGATTTTCCTCTTCAAATGAATTTCCATGCTGTTGCTCTTAATGAAATCCGATGCAAGCCATTAAAACATTGTAATTTATAAAAAAAAAAGGAGTTAATTTAAAAATGAGAACTGAAATGAATGCTTTAGTTATATTTTAATGTCCTTTCTTACCAATTCTCTTATCTTTCTCTTCCCTCCATTTTACATATAAACTGGGTAGACAAAATCTTCACTTTCCAGAACAGACATAATTTTCATTTTTTATCCAAAAACTCTGAGGCCTAAAATGGTTATGTTTTTCGTCTAAGGGCCAATACATGAACAGTGTCAGAGCCAAGTTTAGAATTAAGACCTCCTGGATCCTAGTCCTGTGCTTTCCCCAAACAACTGCAATGACTTTTTAGCATTAGCAGCTGCTATTCTTGCTACACTACCATAGAATTAATGTAATATTTCAAGAGTTACTATTGAAATGTTAGAAAACACTCGGATTTTAGGTGCTGTGTCTTTATAATGACAAAAATTTGGAAAAGATGTTCCTCTGACTATGATTTTTCTCAAGGGCCTATGTTTATTATTCCTAGGGCTAGAGAAGACCCTGAATTAGCAACGATTCCATTCAGTTCCAAAGAGGTACAACAGGTCCTCGAATAACATTTTGTTCAAAATACCATGGAAACTCGACTCTTGTTTATATCAATTAGACTTTGTTAAAATTGGTTTTGTTATACATCATTTTGCTTATGGTCACAGAACTTATTGACGAGGTTAAGTGAGAACTTAACTATACTTGTTGAGCGAACACTATGTAATTAGCTTGTTTTAATAGAGCAAATAAATGTAACACAAATCAGTAAAAGCAGACTCTTACAGATATAAAAATAGGAAAATAACTAATAAAACAAATTTAATGAGAACAACATTGGTAATTTTAGAGAAAAGCAATTTTATTAGCAGATGATTTTAATCTGCATAGATATCCCCTTTATAAACACAGTGTTTTGTGGATGTATGTGTTTTTTTCTGGAGAGCAGATCTGTAGCTTTTGTTAAATGATCAAAGGAGTCTAATTTATAAAAAGTTAAGAATTTACAGTAATACAATGACAACAGGGAAAGCATAATGGTGCAATTTCAGTGAGAAGTAGGTGATAATAAAAAAGGAAGAGATCGGCTATTTTCTAGGAGCAACCGAAAAGTGAATAAAATGTATCTGCTTCATTTCTGAACTTTCCTGGTATCCTCTCTCATCCCTTATGCTGTCTTTCCAAAGCAGGAGATTTAGAAAGATTTATTTTTGAATTAATTAAATAAGAAAATCTCTGGATTTAGGATACTACGATTCCCCTGTTTTAGCCCTGACTAGCCCCAAGTATCTGGTACTCCAGCTCAAGAGATTTTGCAGGGCTCATAAGCTTTGACTCTCATCGGACAGAAATACAGTTCTGTGCCTTTTTTCATGCCGTTCTTCTGCGTCTTTTCTTTCCTTATCTATATTTCACCCATTTCCTTAGTTCCAGTTCTACTTCTATCTTTTTGATGAAGTCTTCTTTGATTATTATCCCAACCTGACTCATCTCTCCTTTGTGGCACATTTTATCTAAACATTCCATTTGGGTTTGTAGACTCACAGTGAATTATATGATTAGGTCTTTACTCTGTGTGCTTGCATTTTTTTCTCTGTTTCTCTCATCTTCTTTGGGGTAGGAACTATGCTTTTTTCTTTCTTTCCATTTCACCAACAGCAGCATTCTGGTGAAAGGGAAAGAACTAGATTTAGAGTCAGAAGACATGAATCCTTTGTCTAGCTCCGTTATATACTATCCATGTGATGTTGCCAACTGATTGTTAATCTGACCCAGCCACAGAACCTCTCTGAGCTTGAATTTTTCCTTAGCTGTAAAATTGAGATAAAAAGGAAATTGACATACAACCCCCAATATTCATAAACAAGAATGGTCCATTGTGCCATTGTGGTGCTCTAACACCAATGGGTATATACTGTTGTCTGTCAGAACTCTACTGCTTGGAATCCCAACTTCTTTGCAGATTTCTCTATCCAACGCTACATCTCTGTTTTACTTCTTCAAGATTTAAGTTGGAAGCATGTGATTGCTGCACCTAGACCTTTGGCTTTTGCAATGGGTTATAGTTTCTGAACTCTTTCATGATTACTTAAGAAGAGGAAGAGTGTTTTGAAACTAGGGAGTCCAAAGGACAAATAGTTACCTTATCCATTTAATTCAGTTTTTATTGTCAGTTTCTTTCTTAACACCATTTTATAGATATTTATTTGTTTTAATTTGTAATTCCTTAATGACATAAAATGTTGAACATCTTTTTATATGCTTACTTGCCATCTGTACATCTTCTTTGGTGAGGTGTCTGTTAGGTCTTTTGCCCATTTTAAAATCAGGTTGTGCGTTTTTATTGTTAAGTTCTTCGTATATTCCAGATAATAGTCCTTCATCAGATGTTACTTTTGCCAAATGTTTTCTCCCAGTCTGTGGTTTGTCTTCTCATTCTCTTGACGTTGTCTTTCACAGAGTGAAAGTTTTTAATTTTAATGAAGTCCAGCTCATCAGTTATTTCTTCCATGTGCCTTTGGTATTATATGTAAAAAGCCCAAGGTCATCTAGATTTTCCCTTATGTTATCTTTTAGGAGTTTTATACTTTTGCATTTTACATAGAGGTCTGGATCCATTTTGGGTTAATTTTTGTGAAAATCTGTCTGGATTCATTATTTGCACGTAAATGTCCATTTGTTCCAGCACTATCTGTTGAAAAGACAGCAGTTCTCTATTGTATTGCCTTTGCTCCTTGGCCCAAGATCAGTTAAATATATTTCTGTGGATAAATATATGGATCTGTTTCTGTGCTGTCTCTTCTGTTCCATTGATCTATTCGTCTGTTCTTTTGCTAATACCATATTGTGTTGATTATTATTAGCTTTGTGGTAAGTCCTGTAGTCAGTATTGTCAGTCCTCCAACTTTGTTCTTCAATACTGAGCTGGCTGTTCTGGGTCTTTCGCCTCTCCCTCTAAACTTTAGAATCAGTTTGTCCATATTCACAGAATAACTTGCTGAGATTTTGATTAGGATTGCATTAAATCTGTAGGTCAAGTTGGGAAGAACTGACACCTTGACAATATTGAGTATTCCTATCCATGAACATGGAGTCTCTCTTTATTTAGCTCTTTGACAATCTTTCATCAGTTTTGTAGTTTTCCTCATACGGATCTTGTGCATATTTTGTTAGATTTATACTTACATATTTCATTTTTGGGTGGTGCTAATGTAAATGGTAATGTGTTTTTAATTTCAAATTTCACTTATTCATTGCTAGTATATAGGAAAGGAATTGACTTTTATACATTAACTTTGTATCTTGCAACTTTTCTCTAATCGCTTATGAGTTCCAGGAGTTTGTTGGTTGACTTTTGGATTTTCTACATAGATGATCAAGTCATTTGCAAGAATAAACATTTTTAAAAAGAAAAATGTACAGAGAATAATGTATACTTATGTACTCACCATCTAGATTTTACATATGTTAATGTTTTGTCATATTAGTCCAAATTAAAAAAAAATGGTGCAGTATGGATAAAGGTGAATCCTCCTTTGCAGTCTCAATCCCTTCTTTCCCAGGATATAATCACACTCTCAAAATTTTTTCTTTCATGATTATTTTTCTAAAATATGTATGTCTATCTTTCCATCCATCCATCCAACAGAGATATTCATTTTCTTCTGAAATTTTAAAGCTTTGCTTGTCACATTTAGATGATTTAACATTCAATCAGTTTTCTAATCTTTTGTTTTTATAAACATTGTTTCAATTTATTAGCTGGTATATACTTCTTTATGCACCTGTGGAATCTATAGAATAAATTCCCAAGGATCCTGGGAGTTATTTTTTACTTTAGCTTTATTGAGGTATAATTTGCATACTATAATATTCATCAGTTTCAAGTATATTTTAATTTTGACCAATAAATGTCATCATGTAAACATCTCTGCAGTCAAGACGGAACAGTTTTATCACCCTAGAATGTTTTCTTTATGCTCCTTTGTACAGCTATGCTTTCTATTATGGTTTTGCCTTGTTAGCATGTCATATAAGTGGAATCATACAGAGGATAGTCGTGTCTACCTTCTTTCACTTAACAAAATTTGCTTCTCAGATTCATCTTTGTTGCTTGTATCAGTAGTTCTTTCATTTGTATTGCTAGGTAGTATGCTATTGAATGGATATGCCACAATTTGTTTATCCATTTACCAGTTGACTAGACATTTTGGTTCTTTATAGTTTTTGGCTATTATTAATAAAGAAGTTAGAGCATTTATATATAAGTATTTGTGTGGACATAGTATTTATTCCTCTTAGGCAGCTAATTGCTGAAACATGAATGTATGTTTTAACTTTTATAGGAAACTGCGAAGCTGTTTCTCAAAGTGGTTGTACCATTTTGTGTTCTCATCAGCAATGCGAGAGTTCTTGCTGCTTCCACATCTTCACTAACACTTAGTATTGTCATATTTTAAAATTTTAAATCATCTAGTGGGTGTATAGTGGTATCTCCTAGTTTTAATGAACATTTCTCTGATGACTAATGATGTTGAGTGTCTTTTCACGTGCTTATTTGTCACCTCTATATTTTTTTGGGTGAAGTGTCTCTTCAAATCTTTTGTCCAATTTTAAAATACAGGTTCTTTGTTTTCCTAATATTGAGTTTTGAGAGTTCTTCTTTTAGTTCTTTATCAGTCTTATCAGATACGTTTTGCAAGTATTTCCTCCCAGTCTATGGCTTGCTTTTTTAACAGCATCTTTTGAGGAACACATATTTTAAATTCTGACTAAATCTAATTTATTCATTATTTTTCTCTTGAAATTTCATGCTTTTGTATCTAATTTAAGGAGTCTTTGCCTAACCCAAGGTCACTAAGATTTTCTCCTATTTCTTTTTCTAGATGTTTTATAGTTTTAGCTCTGACATTTAGTTCCAGTCATGATTCATTTCAAGTTAAGTTTTGTATATGGTGTGAGTTAAGGATAATATATATTATTCTATTATATTTATATAAGCATATATTTTGCATATTATATTTATATATTTCTATTCCATTGATCTGTGTCTGTCTGTATGCCGATGCCACATTGTCTTGATTACTGTAGCTTTATAGTACATTTTGAATTAAATGAAATTAATGAAGAATAATTGGGAAGAGGAATTAACATGAGCCTACAAAGGGCAATTCCATGGGAACCATACTTTGATTCAATACAAAGAAATAGATTTAGCACTAAGTGCTGCCTGAAAATGAAGAGAACCTTGTGAAAGGTACAGAATCACCCATCTCTTGGAAGTATTAAGCAGAGATTGGATGTATGCTAGGTGAAGATTTCAGTTGTAATGCACACAAGGAGAATTGGCAGATCTATCTGTACTCTCAACTATCTTTTCAAGCATTGTGTTTTGAGATTTCCTTTTGTCTTTTTCCACAGGTGGCACTTAGCCTTAATCTTCATGGGTAGAAATATTTGATAGAAGTTTGGTGCTTTCTAGAATTTAGCAGTTTTCCTTCATGTATGGTCGTTGACCTTTAGTAGGAGTTAGCATGGTGCAGTCCCAGTGTGGGATTTTTTTTTTCTTTATTAAGAATTATTGGTGTGACATCAATCAACAAAATCCAGTAAGTTTCAAGTGTACAATTCATCAGTATGTCGTATGTATATTGCATTGTGTGTTCACGGCCCATAGTTAGATTTCTGTTACCATATATTTGACTGCTTTTATCCCATCTACCTTCCCCTTGCCCGCCCCTTCCCTCTGGTAACCAGTGTCTACCATCCATGTCCGTGAGTGGGACTTTTTTCTCTTGTACAGTTCTTCACTGACATTTTGGAAACAGCTCTTTCACTGCACAGAATATCCTCTAGGTATCTGCTTTTCCCAGAAAGAAGTTACTTTCGCTCTTCTTTAAAACCCATTGTCTAGATCATATTTGTTATGCTCTTCTTTTGGCATGAATGGAATAGAGGGAATTTCTATGATGGGTTTTAAATAAGGAATGTATATATCTGAAACCTTAAAAAGATATATGACATGAAACTGGTTGCCTGCCACAGGAGTGACTTAGTTCCCTCTACTTCCTTGTCAGGAAGCTGTAAGAAATTTCTGGGTTGACTATGAAATTAGATTGGATGACTTTTAACTCTCTGCCTTCAAGCTTTGATCAGAAGTCTCAGCTTCTTTTCTCTTTTAAAGACTTAGGCTTACAAATCTAGACCTGATTCAACCTTTGCCTAGTAGGTGCTCATGAAATGTTGATTAAATAAATTAATCTGCAAAAATTCTTCATGGTGTCCCTTTTTTTCTCTCTTGCAGTTAAAAGAGCCAAATTCCAGGGTTCACCAGGTAAGACCTGCTTCTAATTGTGTCCCCGCTAACTTGCTGTGATAAAAGCAATCTTTTAGTTCTTCTGCTCCAGCAGACATTGAGCAGCAGCCATAGCTCTGCACTACCCATTGGCTATGGGCCTCAACAAGGGTCCCAAGGTGGCCAAGAACGTGAGAAAGCTGAGGCACAGCTGCCCCATGGGCACCTCTCCAAGCACAACAAGTTTGTGCGGGACGGGATCCCAGAGGTGTGCGGCTTTGGCCCCTACGAGCAGTGCGCCATGGAGCTGCTCAAGGTCTTTAAGGACAAGCAGGCCTTGAAGTTTATCGAAGGTAAGGACACACATCCAGGTCAAGAGGAAGCGAGAGGAGGAAGGATGACTGAGTACCCCCGCCCCCGTCCCCCATAAAGCCTTTTCAGAGGAAGAGCAATCTTTAATAAAAAAAAAATTTCACTGAACTTGTCGATTAATTTAATTAACTTAATTCATTATATTAATTAAAAAATCAGTATGGGCAGATGTTGGTCAGGTGGTACAAAGTTTCAGTTAGGTAAGATTAAATAATTTCTGGAGATCTAATGTCTGTAGCTAATAGGAATCCTATACTTGAAATTTGCTCAGAGAGTGGATCTTAAATACTCCCAACACACACACTCTTTCTCTCTCTTTCACTCACTTACTCACGCACTCACAGAAAATGGTATGTTAGGTGATATGTTAATTTGTTTGTGGTGATTATTTCACAATATATACATATTCAAATCATCAAGTGTTATACCTTAAAATATACAATTTTTAATTGTCAATTATACCTCAGTAAAGCTGGAAAAAAATTCAATGCTGTTATAAAACGTTAAAGAAATCTGTAACTGTATATCTAACTAGTGAAAAGTTAATGTCCCCTTACTTCTTCAGCAGCTTGGTTACACTTCTCAGAAGTAACTATTTAGAGGTTTTCATATACCTTTTCAGATTTTTTCTGTGTATATGCATTTTTACACAGATTAGCTGTTTTATGCAGCCCGCACTTTTTCCAATAACACACGAAAATCTTTTTTTCTGTGTGTATATGCATGTATCTGGTTCTTTTAAAGTGTTGTACAGAATTTTGTTGTAGATTTGTATCCTAGGTCCTTGATTGTTTGCTTGTTTCCAGTTTGTTGCTGTTCTAAGCCATAAATGTTCTTGTTTATTTATCATTGCCTGCTTTTGCAAAGGTGTCTATACACTAGAGTCTGGAAGTAGACTTGCTGAGCCAGAGGTATATATTTTAAAGAAATTTGCTAGCTGCTGCCGAATTTTTTTCTGCATTCTACTCAGATTAGAAGTATATAAGTGTTTATTTCCCCAAATCCTTAACAATACTAGATAATATGAAGAAACTTTTTAATTTTTGCCCATCTGAAGGTAGAAAATGGTATCTCCTTATTTTAATACATATTTCCTTAATTGTGAATGTGTAATTACTTTGGTTCCTGCTGGGGAAAAAGGAGAGACTGGGAGTTACTGAGAAGGAAAATGAACATGCTTGGGAACTCAGGAAAATCTGGAAAACTAAACTTTGGATGCAACAGGAACTAAAGCACTTTCTGAGCCTATTACTTTCTCTGCTGGTTCTGGGTTAGGACTTCTCTTAGAATCTGTTCTGTTCTCCTTTCTCTTTTAGCTGACATCTCCAGTGGAGTTTACCTCACCTTTGAGCTTCATCACCAACCATCAATTTTAACTATTTCTTTGTTTTCCCTATTTAAAATCTTTTGAGAGGGACTCATATTGGTCTCAGCATTTGGCCAGCCCATGGATTGACTGCTCTTGGGTGGCATCTGCCCCCGGTTGGATATGAGAAATGAAGTAAAAAAATTATATGATAAAACATAGCTCAGTGGTCTATTGAAGTAGAAATGAATAGGGATTGTGTATAAACTACATAACTTTTTAATGATGCTTAAGAAAAAGATTTACCTGTTGTTAGAAGTGCATTACATGGCTCATTTTCTCACATCTCTAACATTAGACAATCATTTTTAGCAGTCTTTGCCAGTTTGATGAGTCAGGAATGATTGTCTTCTTTTTTTCATTTTGTAAAATTATGATTAATTTCTTACACAGGAAAGTGAACTCTCAGTTCAGTGCCCCTAATCATGGCTGATGTGAAGGTAGTAGGGTGAGTGTAGAATTGTGCTATATTAAGAAGTAGGTCATACTTTTTGAGTTTTGAGTTCCAGGCCACCTACCTTTGTTTAGTACTCAACTTTAACTCTCAGGTTAGAGAATATCCTTTTCCCCATTCTATGATAACATTTCTGAAAACTGAATAGATCTAGCTTGAAATCCACTTCCTTTATGGGGATTTATCCTGAATTCTTATCCCTTTCAACAGCTAGAGTTAACCCTTTCCTCTTCTGCAATCCTTTATTACTTTTTCTCTTATGGTACTTATTTTTTATTTTTTTTTCATCTTATTTTTTTTGGTACTTATTTTTTTCTACATTGAAAGTTACATATCTTTACTACTAGATCAGTTACATTCTTTTCAAACTGCAAGTGGGCTATAAAATCAATTTAGTTGGTTATGATTAACATTTTATTAGATTAAATAAATTAGAATAGGAAATATCAATGTATCTTATCCTGTATTTCATGAAACTTTTGTTTTAGTTTATATGTGTATAGGTGTGTCTCCTGGGTCAAATATAAAATATATTTCTTAAATTTGCAAAAACAGTTACAGGTTATGCTTTTGAAGAGAGTATGTGTTTTATATATTCTTTTGCAACTCTACTATGCTTATAATGATGCTTCATTATGCAATATATATGTTCATTTTTTCTTTATGTAATGCTTTAATTTAGATATTATTTAATTCCAAGGGCTTTATCAATCTGAACACTAAGTATTACATCTTCACTTTGCATTTTTTTCAAAGATAAATTTAACACATATGTGACCCTGAAAGTACAGAATGTGAAGAGCACAACTGTAGCAGTTCGTGGTGATCAACCTTCTTGGGAACAAGATTTTATGTTGTAAGTACTTTGCAGCAGCAACTTGTCTACAATATTTGATAATCTTTCCAAGGTAATCATGTTGGATTAAACAATTAGAGGCTGAAGATTTTGCGTGTTTCCAAGATTTATAAAATGTTAAATATTTTAAAACATTTTAATCTGTTAACATATGTTAAATATTCTTTTTGAAAACTTCAGAGTTACAGGAACAAGTGAGGTGTGGTAGGTGAAGTATATCTGCAGTTTTGTTTTCTCGTGGATTCCTACTCTATTCTTAGAGATGAATTATGAATGTGAGTAAACTCCCAGTTAATTTATGTATATGAAAATACTACCTAGTTGGTTTTTCACATCGGTCAGAATTAGGATACAATACAACATACTTAACATGATATTAAACATACTTAATCTTTCTTTGATACTCAGAAGGCTTCTTAAAGAAATGTAGTTATGCATGTAAGAGTGTATGTGTACCTAAGTCATCTGCTTATATTCCTTTTGCTTTATGGGGTGAATTGCCTTACATTCATCTGGTTAATAAAATGAGCCTTACATTCATCTGGTTAATAAAATGAGCAAACATCAGTAGAATTTCTTACATATGACACAAAGTTTAGTATATTATGATTGTAAGTGCTGGCTTTTAAAGACTTTTTTCCCCCACTTAAGTTTCAGGAATCTTTCTCCCTGCTCTAGAAAAGTAGAGAAAATTGTAGAAAAGCATTTTGAAGGACTGAGTAAATCACTTAGCTTCTTTAAGTGCCAGTTTTCATATCTGTAAAGTTCTACCTTTCTTATAAGCTTATGCTTGTTTTGGGGAAGGTGGGCATGAGGGGATCAAACAAGAAAATGTATTAAAATTGCTGAGAAATTTGAAATTGAAGTGAAATTGCTTTTCAAGTGAAATTGCTCAGAGAGACATAGGGATGATTATTATTTTTATGTGGAAACGTTCCATTCCTCCAGGCTTTTAATATACTATAGTACTATTTGGGAAACTTTTTATAGTTAAAAGATAAGATTAGATAATATACTATAGTTAAAAGATAAGATAATATACTATAGTACTATTTGGGAAACTTTTTATAGTTAAAAGATAAGATTGTGAGGGCTTGAGCTAAGACAATAGGAGAAGGAATAGAGAGAAAAAGATGATAGAAGATGTTAAGCAGGTAGAACTGAGATTATCTTGGATGATTGGGTGAGTCGCCTCTCATTAGGATAGGAGATGATATAAGATCAGTTGCAAAGCTTAAGATGCAAAACTTACATTTGAGGTTCTTACAAGACCTCAAAGGTAGGAGTTGAGGTATGGAAGATAATTAGAAACCAGAAAACTTGGCACTCAGGGAAGAAGTCTGGGTTGGAGAAATATTTTGGTTAGTTGAAACCATAAGATAGGCATAGATAAGAAAGCTTAGGGAAAAGATTATGTAGGGTGAGAATAGCGCCTGGTGTAAAGCCTGGCGAGCACCAACATTTAAAGAGGGGACAAAGAGAACTAAGAAGGAGCGAACAGAGAGATAGAAAGAGTCAAGAGAGGCACAAGATAGTAATGTCTTACTTAGAAGCCGATGGCTGCGAACTGGGGCTTCAAGAAGAAAGAGGCCAGTGGTGTCACGTTTCTCACTGTTGTTGCTTCTCCCTCCAGATTCCCTCTCTCAATTATTATGTGAAAATGTGACCACTTGTTCTTTTCTTTACATAGTTAGTGCGCAATGTCACCTATAAACAGTTTATTTAAGTCTCTTCCCATACCACAGGTCTGGCTATGGTATATAAACCTAGCAATCCTTTCTTCCAACTTCTAGTTGGCTGTAATAATCACTTCCAGTTATAACTGTTCCCAGCATGTGAAACAGTGATCTTCTGCAGCCTTTCATCAGCATAGCTACCTTTATTCTTGTGTGTGTTTATTTTCCAATTTCCCGTAGCACTTCCCCTTCCAACCCTGCTGTGATGTGTGTGGATTTTCTTTCCTGTCTCCCACCTCGTGTGAATTTTGCCCTCTTCCCTTTTACACATGGGTTTTATTAGCTACCTTATCTGCCGTTCTACCCCTGTTCATTATCCTCCTACTCTGTCCTTTTGTCACTGACAACTCCATTACTGGTCTCTTGTCTCCCTTTAGTGGCAGTATCTAATATTTAATTGGGTATTTCTAATTATTTATCTTTAATATTTTTGTATCTTATTTCCAGGATTAAATTGTTCATTTCTTAAGGGCAAGGAAGGCATCTTTACCTATTACTGTGAATTTGCCTAGCCTGGAATTTTGTATATACATATGTATGTATACTGTTGTTTGAGTTAGTAGAAGAAACTTCCCCAGACCTCTGTGAAACTGCATTATCTAATTATGATCATAGCTCCAAAGGAAACGGGGCAGATTGACAAAGACATTTTTCTATGGATACCCTACACAGGTTTCTGGGAACCTAAACAGTGGTTGCAGTAATCTGGGGCATTTTAATTTTCCCTGATGGCAGGATGCTGGTGAGAAAATTCAAATTTTAGCAAAACAGGAGAGGTAGCTGTTTCCTTCATATTACCTGGCTTTCTTTAAAGGGCTCTTTTTTCTTTCCTTTAGTGAGATTAGTCGCCTGGATCTGGGTCTAAGCGTGGAGGTATGGAACAAAGGACTGATCTGGGACACCATGGTGGGGACCGTGTGGATTGCACTGAAGACTATTCGACAGTCAGATGAGGTCAGTTATTTCATTACCCACTTGGAGGTATGGTTCTTGCCCTTGCTTCTCTGCATTCTATCCCCATTCGACTAATATTCATCCAGGTATTTCAGATTGTTCTGCCCCCTTTCTAGTTAGAGGACATGCAACTAGCCTATTCCTAACCTCACCCAGAGGTTCAAGGGATTTTATTTAGGTCTCATCTTCCCTCTGCCCTGTGACTGAATTCAGGTGCTAGAGCACCTCTTTAGACTTATCAGGTAGACAGCCCCTTTTTAGTACTGTGTGTTTGTATGTGTGTGTGTGAGAGATTGATATAGGGTACCTGTGGTTTCTACCTTTCCTCCTAACACTTTCCTGGGAGGAGTCCCATTAAATTTCCTCAGCCACCTAGCTGTGTCCTGGTCTCTGCTCATTGTCATATTCTCTGCTTGTTTTCCTTTGGGTCACGAATCCCCAGGGAACTGGTTTCAGTCTTCCTTCTTCTACATGTAACCCTAACAGAGTTTAAGGAACTACCAGGTTTGGCAGTTGGTATTCACATTGTCACTGTACATTATTTTCAAGACAACTCCCATTCCACTTTCACAGATTAGAATGTAACAGCATAACTTCCCTATAGATACTCACTTTGAACCTGGATGGAATCTAGTGTATTCCTATTTGGCTTTTGCATGGACTATGAGTTTTCTCTAGGAGTGGGGTTGGTGAGGGTGTGCCTCTCCTTTCTAAATTTCTTTTAGTCCTGGCTAAGTCTCTACCACCCCAGGCAAATGGGCAGTTCATATTCATTGTGGCCCCAATTCGGATCTACTTAACTAGTAATGTGGGTAGCTCTGTACTGACTAGAAATAATGACACGTGAAGTGACACAGTCATTAAGAGTTGTGCAGATTAAATATTGATCTATGGAGATGCTTGGTTTTTCACTTTGGTGCTCCATAAGTTCTCTCCTCAGTGGGCTTGCAGAAAGCTGAGCAAAGTGAAAGCTGCTCTCCCATCAAAGAGGAGTAACAGAAGCCACATGCAGGAGAGGCAGGAAGTGACAGTGTTATGTTTGCCTCATCAGGATGCAGGTGGCCCTTAGAAGCTCTTGAACAAGGAAATTTAAAGAAAACACCTGGCTCTTAAACCAAGAGGGGAGTCATAGAAAAGTTTAACTTTAGATCTCTGTTTTCTAGGAAGGGCCTGGAGAGTGGTCTACATTGGAGGCAGAGACATTAATGAAAGATGATGAGATATGTGGAACTAAAAATCCAACTCCTCATAAAATTTTGCTTGATACAAGATTTGAGTTGCCTTTTGGTGAGTCTATTTGATTAGATTTTTAAAACCATATAATACTTTCGCCATATTATTTGAAGTTGTTTGCTAGTTGTTTCATTACTGTCTTTTGTCAGCCATCTCTTTTGAGGGCATTCTGTTTTCTTTCACTTTGTCGCCTATAATGCCTAGCCGAGAGATAGTGCAAAGTGGACTCTAAAATGGTGTTCATTAAAGAATCTACGCTAAAACCATTCTCTTCAAATCATTTAGTTTTCTATGACTATTTATTATAATTTATGAAATATTTGCTTATTACAGAATATCAATAATTCTTTTGATATTTTAACATTGTCTTGAAGTGAATATATACCTTATCTGTCAATTTGAACATAGAAGTAGCACTAATAATTAGAATAGTAATTTAAAAGGTAATTTTTTAAAAATCACAAAAAGTATAGGCTCCTGGTAAAAATTCAAATAGTATGGAAATGTATATAAATAAAAGTCATTTCTCTTCCCACTTTCTTTAACCTCCTTTGCATTCCCTTTGCAGTAAAGTGGTAAACAGCTATTAACTTCCTTGTGCCTTGGTTTAGACATAAGAAATTTCTTTTGTAGCAATTTATCTTGAATTTGGATCATACTCTATATACTACATATGGTGAAACAATTGTGCACCGAATAATGACATTTCAGTCAATGACAGACCTCATATACAGTGGTGGTATACCATGTAGCCTAGGTGTGTAGTAGGCTATACCACCTAGATTTGTATAAGTAAACTCTGCTGTTCTCACAATGACAAAATGGCCTAATGACGTATATCTCAGAAAGTACCCTATTGTTAAGCAGTGCATGATTATATACAGTGCTGTATAAACCACAAAAGCATATTATCTTGGACATTGTTCTGTGTTATCTTTAAGGCATATCTTGCTGATCTGGACAGCTGCCTATAATAAATTATCTAAGCAATCCTTTATTAATTGACATGTAGGTTGATCCTGGTATTTTTGATATTACATACTGCTGTAACGAACAGCTTTGTATAGCTGTGCCATTTATGAGTCTAGAATAAAGTCCTTGAAGTATAATTTAACGAATAGGTCAAACAATATGTGGATCATTACTTTTCACAGTACTACAAAGTTATTTGTTAGGAAGATTGTACCATTGTATATTCTTACCAACTATGTCTGAGGTGTCCCTTTTCTGAACATCTTTGTCAACATTTTGTATTTTGCAATTTTAACCTAATTGTTTTAAATATCTTGCTTTAATGTAGTTTAATTTTAATTTTGACTATTCACATTGATATTCACATATACTATTGTTGCTATTATTTTATGATTTCAGTCTACTTAGATCTTATACCTTATGACGTGTTAAGCAAAAATGGTGTGATTTTCCAGTAAGCTCAGGAATAACTAAATAGAACAATTATTACTTCCGAAAAGAAGAAAAGAAGACTTTCTAGTGTGTCTGTAGGCTGAGTTACAGGTGAAGAGGATAAACTGGAGTTCTTACTTAGGGCTTAGCTGCTTGTATTTTTAGTGCTGTGGTCTTGACTGTACTAGTCTGGAATGGAGTTTGTTTTGCTGAGGTGGGAGGGGTAGGGGTGGTAATGGGTCTTGGATTAAATACCACAGAAATTGGCTGTTTAAAGTTTCAGTAGATTTTCTCAAATAAATGTTGTTTATTTTTAAATTAAGTTTAATGGAGTAACATTGGTTAATACAATTATATAATTTTCGGGTGTACATTATAATTTGACATCTATATTCTATTGTGTGTTTACCACCCAAAGTCCAGTTTCCTTCAGCTACCATATATTTGACCCCCTTTACCCCATCTACCTCCCCCCTCCTCTCCCACCCCCTACCCTCTGGTAATCACTAGTCCATTGTCCATGTCCATGAATCTCTGTTTGTCTTGTTCATTTGTTGCTTTTAGGTTTATATCCCACATATAAGTGATATCATATGATTTTCTACTTTTTCTGTCTGGCTTATTTCACTTAGCATGATTGTCTCTAGGTCCATCCATGTTGTCACAAATGGCAGTATTTCATCTCTTCTTATGGCTGAGTAATAGTACATTATATATATGTACCACAGCTTCTTTAGCTAATCATCTATTGTAGGACACTTCGGTTGCTTCCATGTCCTGGATACTGTGAATAATGCTGCTGTGAACATCGGTGTGAAAATATCTTTTCGGATGTGGGTTTTCAAGTCTTTGGGGTAAATACCCAGTAGAGGGATTGCTGGATCATATGGTAGATCAATTCTTAGTTTTTTTAAGGACCCTCCGTACTGTTTTCCATAGTGGCTGTACCAATTTGCAGTCCCACCAGCAGCATATAAGGGTTCCTTTTTCTCCGCATCCTTTACAGCATTTGTTATTACTTGTCCTGTTGATTATTGCTATTTTAACAGGTGTGAGATGGTATCTCATTGTGGTTTTGATTTGCATTTTCCTAATAGCTAGTGATGTTGAGCATCTTTTCATGTATTTGTGGCCGTTTATATGTCCTCTAGGGAGTAGTGTGTGTTCAGGTCCTCTGCCCGGTTTTGATTGGATCGTATGTTTTTTGTTGTTGTTGAGTCATATGAGTTCTTTGTATATTTTGGATATTAGGCCCTTATCGGAGGCATTGCTTGCAAATATATTTTCCCATTTGGATGATTGTCTCTTTACCTTGTTGATGGTTTCTTTTGCTGAGCAGAAGCTTTTTAGTTTGATGTAGTCCCATTCATTTATTTTTGCTTTTACTTCCCTTGCCTTTGAGGTCAAATTCATAAAATCCTCTTTAAGTCCAAGGTCCTTGAGTTTAGTTTCTATATTTTCTTCTATGCATTTTATTGTTTCAGGTCTTATATCGAATATATGTTTTTTCATTTGCTGTATGCCCTTAGGACTGTATCCAGAGACTTTAAATGATTTTTTTATTTTTTTATGTGTGCTGTTTTTTTTAGAGAATAGATCTGTGGAGCTTCTCACACAGTTATGCTAGAAGTCTGTCAGTCCATTCCTCATTAAATTTTAAACAAATATTCCTCTCAACATTGCATTACTTATATTTTCATAGGTAGCAGTATACATTTTTGTCTAGGCTTTGAGTTTCATGAAGGCACTTGTGTAGTTTATTTTAATATCTCTTGCGATTGTTTGGAACATAATAGGTGCCTAATAAATGGCCTTTTGAATAAATGTTAGGATAAAATCTAGATAAGTAAAATCTGTCTTTGACACTAGTTAATGTGAGTGTGCTAAGCTTTTGCCTCTATTATAACCACATTTGAGATGTGGTTTTAAAAAACTTAGTGTCCTTTTAAAATATGAATTTTAGCTTATAGCATGCTATTTTGGCAAAGGAATTTTCTCTTGAATAATTCAGAAACCTGTAAATGTTCTTTTCCTTTATATAGCAAAAATATAAAAAATATATAAAAAATAGTAATTTGTAATTATGTTGAAAGTTCAGAAAATATAGTTATGCAAAAATGACAAAAGTTTCTTAAAATTTCACCAACTGGAGATTTTTTTTACATGTTGCTATGTTTTTATGCACTTATACAGTTTTTCTTATAAAATGGCATTATTTTATTACATTTTAAACTGTTTTATTCACTAACTACGTATTACATTTTAACCTGTTTTATTCACTAACTACGTAGTTATAAATGTTATATAGTTAATGTTATTTCCCTATAATATTTTCAGTGTTTTATTTTATTGTATGAATGCACAATAATAAAAATGCCATTTGTTGATCAATTACTGTGTGCCAGTGGGTATATTACTAAGCATTTGCATATGTTATCTCATTTAATCCTCATTTCAGTCCTTTGATATTGAACTGTTATTTCCATTTTAGAGGTGAGGAAACTGAAGCACAGAGTATTTAAGTCTTTTGCTCAAGATCACATAGCTAGTAAATGGTAAAGCCAGGATATAAATTTAGGTGATTTGGCTCCAGAGTCTGGGCTTTTAATTTAAACTATAATATATTTAACTACTCTTCTTGTTGAGTATTTTGATTATTCAAAGCTTGTACTATCATAAATAGCACTACAGTAAACATCCTTGTAGCTCTATATTTTTAATTCTTAAAACTATTTTGAGAGGTGAGGTAATAATATATGCACAGTGGTTTAAAAAGTTATCCAGTGAAAATCAAGCCTCCCTTACAAAGGAGTTTTCTTCCATAAGCTACTATGATTAACACTTCTTATGTATCTTTCCAGAGTCAGGCTTTGAATATATAAGCATATATAGATTTAACCTCTTTTAAAAACACAAATGGTAGCAGATTCTAGCATATTCTAACACATTCATTGCCCCTTGCTGTTCTCCACTTAACAGAGTATATTGGTGAGTCATTCTACATCAGACATACAGACCTGCAGCTCTTCTTCCTCCCCTCTTCTTTTTAACAAGTGCAAGTACACTATTTTATGAATGAGGAAGTGCTATACAAATTAGGTAGTAGATTAACTGAGATTTTATTATAAGACTTTGAAATACTGCCACCAGTTGCTGAAGAGCGATTTGAGGGGAAAGAGGTCAAGGTTTGGACAGGGAGGACAAAGGAGAAAGGGCCGTATTTGAATTCTTCATGTGATGTACTAGAAGGTGTATTTGTTTAAATGTCTCCAAAGTTGATCTATCTGATCCATATCTCTTTAAATGTCTCCAAAGTTGATCTCTCTGATCCATATATTGCCTCATTGTTTCTCTTTCGTGCTGCGTATATGGATATATTTGCTGTTTTTAAAAGATGAGGGTTTTTTTGGAAGTTATAGTAATCTTAAATATATAGAAATGAGGACATATCATTATTATTTTTTCTTTATCTTTATTTAAAAATTTGGTAAAATACACATAATGGAATTGACCACTAACCATTTTTAAGAGTATAGTTCAGTATACATTCCTAATGTGCCACCATCACCACCATTCATATCCATAGCTTTTTTCATCTTGTAAAACTGAAACTCTATACCCATTACACAATAACTCCCATTTAGCTCTCTTCTCAGTCCCTGGAAACCACCATTCCACTTTCTGTCTCTATGATTTTGACTAAGTAGTTCATATAAGTGGAATCACAGTATTTGTCTCTTTGTAACAGACTAATTTTACTTACCATAATGTCCTCAAGCTTCATCTATGTCGTAGCATGTGTCAGAATTTCCTTCCTTTTAAAGGCTGAATAATGTTCCATTGTATGTATATAGTACATTTTGCTTATTCATTAATTCATTGATGGACACTTGGGTTCCTTCCATATTTTAGCTATTGTGAATAATGCTGCTATGAACATGGATGTGCAAATATCTCATTGAGATTCTGCTTTCAGTTCTTTTGGGTGTATACCCAGAAGTGGAATTGCTGGGCCATATGGTAATTCTATTTTTAATTTTTTGAAGAATCTCCATACTATTTTTCATAGTGTCTGTACTATTTTATACTCCTATCAACAGTGTGTAGGGGTTCTAGTTTCTCCACATCCTTGCCAACACTTGTTATTTTCTGTTTTTTTTGTTTTTGTTTTTTTTTGATAGTAGCCGTCCTAATGGGTGTGAAGTGTATCTCATTGTAATTTTGATTTTTTTTTTGTAATGATCGGTGATGGTGAACATCTTTTCATGTGCTTATTGACCATTCGTATATCTTCTGAGATATACAAATTCTTGGATATACATTTCTTGGAGAAATGTCTGTCACATCCTTTGTTCATTTCTGAATTGGATTTTTGTTTTGTTGTTGTTGACTTTTAGAAGTTCTGTATATTCTGGGTATTAATCTCTTATCAGATATATGATTTGCAAATATTTTCTCGTTCTGTTCTATTCTATTCTATTCTATTCTATTCTATTCTATTCTATTCTATTCTGTTCATCTATATGTCTATTATATCACTACCACACTGTTTTGTTTACTGTAGCTTTATAGTAAGTTTTGAGATTAGGAAATATGAGTCCTCCAGCTTTGTTCTTCTTTTTCAAGATTGTTTTGGATATTTCGAGTCCTTTGAGATCCCATATGAATTTTAGGATAGGGTTTCTATTTCTGCAAAAAAAAATCACTGGGATTTTGATAGTGATTGCATTGAATCTGTAGATCATTTTGGGTAGTATTGACATCTTAACAGTATTAAGTCTTCTGATCCAGTGGGAATAGTAGTACGTTATTTTGTTTTTTGTTTTTGTGAAGATTCAAATAAATGTTCATAGCAAAAACAGAACTACCAGTAAAATTAGTCCGTTATTACCATTCTTCTAACTTTTATCATTGTGACTGAATAAAGAATTATTGACCCATGATTAAATTATTAACCAGGTAATGTGCTTCCTTCTTTTTCATGGTAGATATCCCAGAGGAGGAAGCCAGATATTGGACCTACAAATTGGAGCAAATCAATGCCTTGGGAGCTGACAATGAGGTATGAACTGCCTTATTTGCAATACAGAGAGATGGAGAAAATCTATTAATAGTATGTCAACGGAGGTACCCATGAGCATGTTGAAGAATGAAAGAAAGTAAACTGTGCGAAAGGCAGCTGGAAGATTGCCTAACATTTCATTAGAAAGATTTTTCTTCTACTTTTCCTGTTCTTCTCATTGCTCTCCAGAAATGGCTGAATTGGCATTAGCCTGGCTCTAGACCATTGGGGAAGGAGCTTATACTAGGGAAACTGTTCTTGTTACACAGATGAACAGAAGGCATTTCTTCTGCTCATTCCAGATTTTTGGATATAGATCCCTATTTGTCTGATCTTTTTAGGGATGTTTAGACTATTGCATTGCTTGGTCTTAACTTATCTCTAGAGATGGATCTGGTGCATAGAAGAGAACACAACTCAATCTGGGCCATCGAGAATGGGGAATGTTTTTAATATTGGTGGAAGGAAAAGATAAGTTATTTTACTTTTGGACATGGTGGACTATTAGCAAACTGGTCTGATTATAAGGTAGAATTCGAAGTGCCGGGAGATATTTTAGTAGAAATGTCTGGTAAGCAACTTCATGAGAGAATCTGAAGCTCAAGGTTGGATGGGGTGGGGAACTATAGATGTAGAGTTTGGATTCATCAACATAATGGTAGCAATTGAAGTCATAGGATTAGACGAGCTCACTCAGATTGAGTATGTAGAAAGAGTATTAAAGAAAAACAAGGATAAAACCTTGGGAAACATCAAAGATAGAATCTTGAGAAACAAGAGAGACTGAGAAAGACCTGCGTGAAAGAAAGAGAACCAGAAAAACTTTATGGAACAAGGAAAGAAAGTTTTAAGGCAGAAATTCTTGATAGTGTTAAATGTTACCAAGAACAAAGAATATGAACAGTGAAATGGAGCTGTTGGATTTGGCAATTAATGACCAAATGTGGTGATCTGATGAGTGCTATTAGTTTCCTAGGACTGCCATAATAAAGTACTATAAACTGGACAGCTCACAGTAACTGAAATTTATTCTGTCACAGATCTGGAGGCTAGAATTTTGAAATCAAGGTCAGTCGGCCTGGTCACTTCCTTCCGGAGGCTCTGAGGAAGGAACTACCCTACCCCATGCCTCTCTTCTACCTTCCGATGGGTCCCACCAGTCCTTGCTGTTCCTTGGCTTGTAGGCACATCATTTCAGTCTCTGCTTCCATTATTACATGCCTCCCTATGTATGTCTCTCTGTCATCACAATATGTTACCCCCTCTTTCTATGTCTGTGTCCAAATTTCCATTCATCTTTTAAGGACAGCAGACATTGGATTAATTTGTTTGTTTTGTTTTTTTTAAATTATTTTTTATTTTATTTTTTATTTTTTGTTTTTCCATTGGATTAATTTGATTCCATCTGCAGAGAGATTACATTCACAGATACTAGGAATTAGGACTTCAACATATCTTTTTGAGGGACACAATGAGTTAAACCAAAGACGAAGAAATGGAATTTGAGACAAGAGCAAACTACTTATTTCAGGATTTTCTCTAACTTCACCAAAATTTTTAGTAGGCTTTCTATTATTAAGCTGCGTAACTCTTCTCATGCCAGAGCTAGCACCCCAACTTTTCCTTGTTGAACGCTCCAGTCTTTCTTTTCCCCTTGATAAATGGCCAAAATCCACTCTATCCTTGCATTCATTTTACACTTTGTGGTTTTGTTTTCCCAAAGCCTGGCTGTGGAGTAGCATACAGCCTTTAAACTCTCATCTTCTTTGTTTTCCTAGTAAAGAAACTTGCTGTACTTTGCTGTGTCACTGTACAAAATCAAATGAAGGGATTAAAACAATAAAAAATAAACATAACATACAAACATTGCAGAATTTTACAAGTTCTAAAAATGTTGATTTTTGGTCTGTGGTTCTCAACTCTATGAGATTTTTGCTTTCTGCTCCTATTCTAGGATATGGAGCTCACTAAGTTTACTTTCCTTCCTACGTTGCCCTGTTGTTGTTTTTTTAAACAGCTTTATTGAAATATAGTTTAAATATTTTACATTTCACATGTACATTTAAAGTGTACAATTTAGTGGCTTTTAGTGTGTTTACAGAGTTCTGCATCCATCACAATTAATTTTGCCCCGTAAAAAACCCTGTGCCCTTAGCTATTTACATTCCATTCCTTCATCTTCCTCAGTCCTAGGGAACCACCAGTCTACTTTCTGTCTCTGTACATTTGCTTATTCTGGATGTTTCATATAAATGGAATTATACAATATGTGGTTCTTTTTGACTGGCTTCTTTTACTTAGTCTAATATTTTCAAAGTTTCTGGTATGTTGCAGAATAAATCAGTACTCCATTCTTTTTTATTGTCAAATAATATTCCATTGATGGTTGTACTACATTTTATCCATTCATCAGTTGATGGATAATTTGGTTGTTTCCACTTTTTGGCTCTTATGGATAATGGTGCTATGAGCATTCATGTACAAGTTTTTGTTTGGACATATGTTTTCTATTCTCTTGGGCATATATATACCTGGGAATCAATTGCTGGATGAGATGGTAACATGTTTAATTGTTTTAGAAACTGCCAGACTGTTTTCCAAAATGGTTATACCATTTTATATTCCCATTAGCAGTGTATAAGGGTTCCAGTTTCTCCACATCCTTGCCAACACTTGTTATCTGTATTTTTGATTATAGCCATCCCATTAGGTGTGAAGTGGTATCTCACTGTGATTGCCCCTTTGTTTAAAAACTTTATTGTTGAAATTTTTGATCGTGCAAAAATCTTTCCTCTTTTTTTGCTGGAATATTTTAAAACCAATCCCAGACATCATCTTGTCTCACTCATAAATACATCAGTATACATCTTTAACAGATAATGCCTTTAAAAAAAGTTGCCATTAACATCAAATTTAACAATAATTTCTTTTTAAAAAATTTTTTATTTCATTAGTTTTAAGTATATAGTACATTGGTTAGACATTTATATAGTTTATGAAATGATCCCCCTGATTACCTTTTCTCTCCACTGGCTCTACACCTAGCCATTACATTGCTGCTAACTGCATTCCCTATGCTGTGCTCCCATCCCCATGACCAACTATCAGCTACTAATTTGTACTTCTTTAACCTGTCACCCCTTTCTCCCAGCTCCCCAGTCTCCTTCTCCTCTGGCCATCGCCAGGTTGTCCTCTATATTTGTGAGTCTGTTGACGATTAGTTTGTTCTTTTCGTTCCTTAGATTCCGCATGTAAGTGAGATTATATGGTATTTATTTTTGACTTATTTCGCTCAGCATAATCTCTAGGTTCATTCATATTGTTGCAAATGGTAGGTTTTCATTTTTTTATGGCTGAGTAATCTTCTTTTGTATATATGAACCATAACTTCTTTATCCAAACGTCTCTTGATGGGCATTTAGGTTGCTTCCATATCTTGGCTGTTGTAAATAGTGCTGCCATGGACTTAGGGATGCATAGATCTTTATGAATTATAGTTTTGGTTTTCTTTGGATAAATACCCAGAAATGCAATTGCTAGATCAAAAGGTATATTCATTTTTAATTTTTTGAGGAACCTCCAGACTGTTTTATATAATGGCTATACCAATTCACAATACCACCAACAGTATATGAGGGTTCCCTTTTATCTACCTCCTTGCCAACACTTGTTGTTCTTTGATTTATTGATGATAGCCATTCTGACTGGTGTGAGGTGATATCTCATTGTGGTTTTAATTCGCATTTCTCTGATGATTAGTAACCTTGAGCACCTTTTCATATGTTTATTGACCATCTGTATTTCCTTTTTGGAGAAATATCTATTCAGGCCTTCTGCTCATTTTTGAATTGTTTTTTGTTTGTTTGTTTGTTTGTTTATTATTGAATTGTATGAGTTCTTTATATATTTTGAATATTAACCACTATCAGTTGTGTCATAAGTGAATATCTTCTCTTATTGAGTAGGACATCTTTTTATTTTGTTAATGGTTTCCTTTACTGTGCAGAAACATTTTAGTTTGATGTAGTCCCATTCATTTATTTTTTCTTTTGTTTCCCTTGCCTGAGGAGATATATCTGAAAAGAAATTACTGGTAGCACGGTCACAGAGATTATTGCCTGTGTTTTCTTCTAGAAGTTTTGTGGTTTTAGGTCTTACATTTAAGTCTTTAATCCATTTTGAGTATATTGTATACGGTATAAGAAGGTGGTCTAATTTCATTTTTTTGCATGTATCTGTCCAATTTTCCCAACACCATTTATTGAAGAGACTGTCTTTACCCCATTGTAAATTCTTGCCTCCTTTGTCATATATTAAATGAGCTATAGATATGGATTTATTTCTGGGCTCTTTATTCTGTTCTAAAAATAATTCCTTAATATTATCTAATACCTAGTCTGAGTTCAAATGTCCTTTATTGTCTCAAAGATGTTTTTTTTTTTTTCCCACAGTTGGTTCGTTCAATTCAAGATCTAAAAAAGTTGTACATTTTTGGTCATGTCTTTTAAATCATTTTCTATAGTTGTTTCCCTTTCCCTCATTTGTTGTGTAGAACTCTGCACATTCTGTATTTGGCTGATTATATATCTCCAAGGTTTCATTTACCTTTTACTTCTTTTAAAGTGAAAATTATATCTAGTAGTTGGAAGATTAAATTGAGATTTAGATTGAAGTTTTTTCTTTTTGGTAGGCAGATAGTGTCTGATCTCACTTTTAGTGATGTTACATTTCAACAGTGGCTTCAACTAGTGTCAGCCTATTTCATCTCTTATAAAGTGATTCCACCAGCTTTCTTCTAATGGTTTTAGGAACATGAAAAAATTTTAAGCAGATGTAAAAATAGAAGAAATAGTAAATTAAAACCTATATACTTACTTTCAGGTTTCAGTAAGATTTGGTCAAACTTGCAGCAAAATAATTTTAAAAATACAATGTAGAGTATTATCTTTATATTCTACAGTATGTAATGGTTCCCTTACATAACATCCTTTTAGGTCCAGAAGCACCGAGTTAAGACTGGCTTGGAGATCTACTACTTTATAGATTTGGAATGTACCACCATTTATTGCTTTTCCTGCCCATGGACAATTAGGTTTTTATTACAAGTGCATGTTCCAGTGAACATCCCTGAGCTTGTTTCTCTATGCTTATGTATGAGAGACTCCCTGGATATATATGTGGAAGTAGAATTGCTTGGTTGTGTGATATGCTCTGTTCAACCTTACTAGATAGTGCTAAATTGCTCTCTAAAATAATTGTACCAATTTACATCCCCATTTTTCTTCTTCTCTATATCCTTAATAAAACTCAATATTACCAGATTTTACTCATCTAATGAGTTTAGAGCATTATTTTAATTTTCATTTTTTGTTTATTGGTGACATTCAGTCATTTATTTACCAAATAACTTATGGATTACTATTTACCAGGCATGTTGTAGGTGCTTGGCATATGTCAGTTAAAACAAAGTTAAAACAAAGATCCTTGTTCTCATGGATCACATAGGAGAAAGACAATGAGCAGAAAATGTAATAAATATGGTAAGTGTTAGAAGGTGAGAAATGCAGTGGGAGAAAACCTATTTTCTCCATGCAGGTTTACACTGCTTTTGTTAGATTTATTCCTAGTCATTGTGAATGGTATATTTAAAAATTACGTTTTCTAATAGGCCATTGCTATTATACTTGCTGCTCATTTTTTTTTTTAGCATTCATCTTATTCAGCAACTTTTATTCCACTAGTTTAGAGATTCCCTTGGGTTTTTTAGTTTTTGCATTTTTGAATAAGTTTCTATCTCTTTCCAATCCTGATGTTTCATTTTTAAGTGTATTTCATGTATATATATTATTAATAGACTTTATTTTTAGAGCAGTTGTTGGTTTATAGAAATACTGAGCAGATAGCAGAGTTTCCATATCACTTCCCTACGGCCTCCACATAGTTTCTCTTATTAACATCTTACATCAGTGTAGTACAGTTGCTACAATTAGTGAACTAGTATTGGTATATTATTAACTAAAAGTTAATAATTTTATTTTTATTATATTTTATTACATTATTAACTAACTCCCCACTCAAAATCCATAGTCTTCCTTCCCCGCCCCCCGCCCCCGCCCCTTGCCAAATTTCTTTAGTTTTTACCTCATACTTTTTTTCTGTTCTGGGATCTCATCCAGGACATTGTGTTACATCTAGTTGTCTTGTCTCCTTCTTAGGCTCCTCTTGGCTGTGATATTTTCTCAGACCCTCCTTGGTTTTGATGACCATTTATTTAAAAAAAATTCATTGTGTAAAATACCCAGTGTAATTTTTAATAGTTGGAGTGAAAGTGGGAGCCTTGTTTTTTTCCCTGGGTATAAGGGGAATGCTTCCTGAGTCGTAAAGTATAATCTTTACTGTAGATTTTAATAGATAGCCTTTATCAGATTACCCTTTCTGCTTTTCAGAAATTTTTGTCATGAAAAAGTAAGGGATTTATTCAAGGCCTTTTCTGCATCTATTAGATCACATAGCTTTTCTCCCGTAATCTGCTTATTGTGATGAATTACATGAATAGATTTTCAAATGTTGAACTATTCTTTCATTTATAGACCACCTGGTTATATGTTCAGCATATATATGCACACATACAATATATTTTCACATATAAATATAACATTTATGATGGAGAATATGAATTTGATTTGGTAATCTACTTAGGATTTTTGCATTTATATTTATAAATGAGATTGGCCTGTAATTTTCATTTTTTGTACTATTTTTTCTTTTTTTTTGTACTTAGGTATTATAGATTTTTTCTTAGCTCTTTTAACGTTATTGATTAGGTTCTAGTTGTTCTTCAACTTCCTGCTTTGGGCCTTGAAGAGATTCATTAAATATGTCTTAGAATATTTACTCTCATCGCTTATGTCTGAATTCTAGTTTAATACTTAAAGTTTTATGATTTCCTTACTGTTATGCCTGTGTCCTTACTACAAAAACAATTATTATTTATAATGGTTATTATTTATAACTAAGCCCCTTTGTTAGTTTGGAGTGGGTCACTTAACCTTCAAGAAATTTTGAATATTTTTATGATTGGTAGTTTTACTAATACTCTCTCATTTTATATAATCGTGGTTGACTTCTTATCCTTCCCTAATGGAGGTAGTAATAGCAGATATTTGTATCATAGTTTATTGTTTATAAAATACTTTACATATAAAAGTATATTTATTTACAAAAAGTGTTTTATATTTCGGATCTAATCACTTTTAAATGCCCTTCACCACCAACACCACTATATAAGCCATCAGATTTTGCCTGTATATTTGTAATAGTCTATTTTCTCTCTTGTTGCCAACAGTTCATCTTACGCAGCATACAGAGTGATTTTTAAAGTATAATCAAGTCATATATCTCTCATATTTAAAATTGTAAGTGGCTTCTCAGTACACTAGAAATAAAATCCAAACTCGTTACCATGATTTACAAACTCTGTTCCCTCAGTTCCTAAATCAAGGCCTTGAACATAATAGGTAATCAAGAAATATCTATTGAATAAATGCCTCACTTGTTGGCAGTGTTAGAGAAGCTCTTTCTTGCCCAGGATCTCATAGCTTATTAATAAGTGACAGAGTCAGGACTAAAACCCCAGATCTCATATTTGCAAGTTGATGGACCAAATTATATTTTTCTAATCCTCCAATGGTCTCCGAACCAAACCTCTGTTTTTAAGACTCTTTGTACCTGCATTAATTTGTTTATGCCTTTTTCTGTTTTGCCTTTCTAAATTCTGCACAACCTCAAGACTTGAGCTTAATTCAGCTTTTTTTTTAATAGAACATTTTTTTAATGGCTTCGGTACTCTGTATTTGTTTTTTGGTGGTGATAGTGGTAGGTTGGGTTGGGGAGGCTACAGTATAAGTGGAAAGGACACTCTAGTAGATACCAGATGTTGCATTATATGCTTAAATAATTTCACTGACTTTCCATGTGATCTTGTGAGAGAAGAAGCACTTACTTTTATTTTAAAGATAAGAAAACCCAGTCTCAGGTTTTCTGTCCCATTACCCAAATGGAGAAATCTACAGGAAAACTTAGAGGATTGAGTTTTCTAAAGCTTCTCTAAGATACCTAAGGCTAAGCATTCTACAGCTGCCTGGCAGAGCTGGAAGGGTGCCCAGGTGCCGTTGGTCAGGACAGCCTCTCTGCTATCCAACTTTAGTTTATTGCATTTGAGTGCTGTATCTGATAGTCTGGCATGTATGTCAGGATCACACAAGGAAATCCGTGGCAGAATCATTTGTTTCTGTTCAGTAAAAATTTTGACTCCAGTCAAATGCTAAACCTTTTTACAGGTAGCTGCAATTTTTTTTCCCTCCTTTTACTTGGGTTTCTTAATTATGTGTTTTTTTTCTTCCTTTCTGCTTCCAGTATCCTATTCAAGAAGAAAGCCTGAGGAAGTCATTGCCCACTGCTGCCGCCCAGTGTTGTAAGTGAGAAACTTGTCTCTGAATCTTTCTTAATCACAGCTTTCTGTGAGTTCTCCAAAAGTGGCTCACTTGGCATTGGAGAGGGTGTTGGTGTATGTTAACAGAAGATATTCCAGAAGCACACCTACTTAGGCCTATACCTCCAATGGCTCTCTGCCCATTAGCTTTAGGAAGAGATCTTTTGGTTTTCTGTGGCTGTGGGCAGGGCAGTGGTGCTCATCTTTTTTCTCCACTTGCCAGCTTTCATCCCTGAAGGAATGATTTTACTCACTCTCTCTCCATTTACCTGTTATTATTCTTTAAGGCTCAGTTTAAATGTCATCACCTCTGGGAAATCTTCCTGCTGTTTTTTCCTTCCCCCAAGTCTAGTTGAGTTGTCTCTCCTCTGCTTCTTTAGTACAATGGGCATATATCCATTGTATAACTGATCTATATTGTAATTGGTATATATATATTTCTTTGACACGAACACATTTTTTAAAGTCATAGATATTCTTCCATTTTGTATTCTTAGCGTCTGGCTTCATACCTGATAACATAATATAGTCAGCCTCTATAAAGTTTGACAAATGTTGGACTGAGAGAACTTGCCATTTTTTCTAGATTAATTTATTCAGACTACACAGATTCCTTCTTGAAACGAGCTATGCATTATTAGTATATAATAACTTTTCCTCAGTTTCTCTCAAAATAGCTTGAGGATACACTAAAGGACTGACTTGGAGTCTATTCTCTCACTTTTTCAACGCGCACGTGTGTGTGTCTTTGTGTGTGTTTTGTGCTGCTTTTGTTTACTGTCATTTTTCTGTATCAAATGTCAAACTCTTATCAACCGCAGGTTGAAAGTGGTAGTAATGATGGTAGTAATCATTGTAGTAATACTAGTTATAAGAACCGTAGTAGCTAACATATTTTGAGGTCTTAAAGTATGCCAGATGCTGCTCAAAGAGCTAACGTGTACTTCACAACAACCCTAAGACATAGATTTTACTCTTGTCTCCATTTTTCAGATGAGGAAACTAAGACATACAGAGATTGAGTAATTTGCCACAAATCATTTAGGTTGTAAAGGGTGAAGTAAATATTCAGAGACAACCTGATTCAATAGCCTATGTCTTTCTTGAACCACTGTTATACTACTTCCATCATATTGTTTGAGAGAATTGAAACTTCTATTTGTGGTTTGTAAATCCATTGGTTGCCTTCTATTCTACAAGCTGCTTTCCTGATAAAAGTAAGACCAATGACAGAAGTCAACATTTTTTTCTTTATTTAAAGAAAACCTGCTATTTTTCATATCATTTATTACTTTTTTTTTTTTTTGCCATTTAAGACCTAGAATTTATCAAACATTTAAGTTTATAGGCGATCAGAAGAATCTGAATTGAAGAGCTGGTTATGATTTAAAAGTCTATAGGTCATCTCTAAAATTCATTATAATGAGCTAATTTTGATCTTTTTTAATCTTTTAAACCTTTTCCAGTCTTGCTAATGAGAAGTGAAATGGAATGATTGAAGACTTCACTTCCCATTTCTTCCTGGGCCCGTTTGATGAAGTGCATTTGAAGTGATTAAATAGCAAATGCCAAGAGGCCAGTAGTAAATAAGTTGCCATAAATAATCAGTGGGTTTATTAATTCTCATACATATTTCATCTGTTTACTGACTAATTTTTATTCTGTGAATAGTCTGTTCCTATCTTTTGACTAGTCCTGCATATTTTATTTTGAAAAAATTTAAAGTTACAGAAAAGTTGAGAATAATACAACAAGCACCGATTTACTCTTTACTGGAATCAGTGACTAGCATTTTGCCTCACTTGCTCCCCCTCCTTCCCACCTCTCTCTCATATCTTTATTTCTCTCTCTATATATATACGTACACAAAAATACACACATGTATTTTATGAATCATTTGAGTATAAGATTTCATAACATATCAGCATTTATTTCCTAAGAACTGGGACAGTCTATATAACCAAAATACCATTATCAGAATCAAGAAATTTAAGTCATACAATAATATTATCTAATATACAGTCTATAGAAAGAATTCTCCATTTGTTCCACAGATATTTATATAGCTCTCCCCTGCCCCCAACCTACACTGCATAATCTAATTAAGAACCCATATTTTATTTGGTTGTCCTGACTCTTTAATCTTCTTAATAATAATAAAAACCTTGTCTTTTTGGTTATTTATGACACTGCTATTCTTTTTTCCAATTAGAAAAATATTTAATTCTAATGATAATGTCTAACATAGATGGGAAAGTATGCATTAGTACAGGTTTCTAGGAAGCAGTTTTGGCAATATGTACTGAGACTCTTTAAAATATTCATAGCCTTTGATTCAGCAATTGAGTTTCTGGAAATTTATCTTAAGTAATCAAGAAGCAGACAAAGATTTGTGGACAGAGATGTACATTGCAAAATCTTTTAAATAGCAAAATTTGAAAATGACTTAATAAGTAAATGATAATAGCCAAAAGAGTGAGTATTATACATTTATTTTAAATTGTGCTTTAAATAATAAATGAGGGAAATTTTCACAAAACTAAGTTAAAAATTATACAAATTTCTCCTGTATGTATGTATGTATGTATGTATGTATGTATGTATGTATGTATATGTATATACATATATACGTATGTAATTTAAGATTTACTGCTATGGATTGAATTGCATACCACTCAAATTAATAATAATAGTCCTCATTATGACTACTTGGAGATGAGGCCCATGAAGAGATGATAAAAGTTAAATGAGATCATAAGAATGAGACCTTAATCTGATAAGACGGTGCATTTATAAGAAGAGGAAGAGATAACAGAGCCCTCTGTGTGAGTACATAGCAAGAAGGTGACCATCTGTGAGCCAGGAAGAACCTTCACCTGGAGTAGAATTGAGCTGGCACCTTGATCTTGAACTTCCTAGCTTCCAAAACTGTGTGATACAAATTTCTATTATTTAAGCCACCCAGTCTATGGTATTTTGTTATGGCAGCCTGAGCAGACTAATACAGATTTTGGTGACAAAAGATGGGGTGCTGCTGTAAAAAATACCTACAGATGTAGAAGTTGCTTTGGGCTGGAAGAATTTCAAGGTGTATGCTAGAAAAAGCCAAGATTACTGTGAAGGGACTGTTGACAGAAATATGGATGTTAAAGGCCATTCTGGAGAAGTCTCAGATGGAAATGAGGAACAGTTTATTGGAAATTGGATAAAAGGCGATCCTTGTTATAAAGTAGTAACAAACTTGGCTAAATTGTTTGAGTGTTTTGTGAAAGGTAGAATTTGCGAGCGTTCATATTGGATATTTAGCAGAGGAGATTTCTAAGTATTGAAGGTGTGGCTTGGGTCTTCCTTACTCCTTATAGTAAAATGCAAGAGGAAAGTATTGAAGAAGGAATTGTTAAGCAAAAAGTGGCCCCTCTGAAACAGAAGGAAACAGCCTTGCCTTATGGGCCTGAACTTGGAGATTTAGAAAGTTTTTAGCCTATCCATATTGTAAAAAATGAGAAAGCTTGTTTTGAAGAGAATACTAAAGAGATCATAGGTAGAACTCATGGACTTAGCCATCCCAGCTGAAGCCAGAGATAGAGATGAGATTATACCAGAGACATTGATGATTTCAGCTAAAGGGGACAGAGAAAGAGAGATGGGATTGAAGGAAGGCTCTTGGACTTCTTGGATTCTACAGGACCAGACCATAGAGTTATTTGGCTGTAAATGTGTGCTATTCCTGAGGAAAGGGAAGAATGACTTGGGGGGTGATTCTGAGAGTATCAGGGCTTCCACTCCCAGTATAGGCCCATAGGGCAAGGCTGTTTCCTTCTGTTTCAGAGGGGGCCACTGCAGAGAGTCAGGGGGACAAGGCCATCTTCGAGAGCTGTGGGTGTGCACCGCCACCCCAGTGGGCCTGAAAGGTGGGGTATTGAACTAAAGAGAATTATTCTCTAGCCTTAAGAAGATCTAAAGGAATTTGCCTGCTAGGTTTTAGACTTGCTTGGGACCTATCTTTCCTATTTCTCCCTTGCGGAATGGAAATACCTCTCTTATGCCTGTTCTACCATTGTATTTTAGAAGCACATAACTTGTCTAGTTTCACAGGTTAAACACTGGAGAGGAATTTTGCCTCAGGATGAATCATACCTGGAGTCTCATATCTGATTTAGTTGATACTTAAATGAGACTTTGGACTTTCAATTTGAGTTGAAGCTGGAATGAGTTAAGACTTTTGGGGCTGTCAGGATGGAATGAATGTATTTTGCATGTGATAAGGACATGAATTTTGGGGGGTCAGAGGCAGGATGCCATGGATTTGTGTCTCCCCTGTGATTGTAATTAGAGATAGAGCCTATGAGGAAGAAGTGTTAAAGGTTAAATGAGGTCCTAGGGTGGGCCCCTAATTATATAGAGTTGGTTCCCTTTTAAAAGAAGGAAGAGATACCAGAGCTCTCTGCTCTGTGAGGACACAACAAGAAGGTGACCACTTATAACCTAGGAAGAGAGTGCTCACCAAAAACTGAACCCTGCTAGAACCTTGATCTTTGATTTTTTTAGCTTCCAAAAACCAAGAAAATAAATTTCTGATTTAAGCCACCCAGTTTGTGGTATTTGGTTATGGCAGCCTAGGCAGACTATTACACTTAATGTATCTATACAATTTTGGGAAAACTATCTGGAAAAAGAAGCACCAAAATATTAACCAAACTTGTCTCTGGTATGTGGGATTATGACTTTTTAACTCCTGCATTTCTTACATTTTCTAAATATTTAACAATGTGCTACTTTTAATAGTTAAAAGTTATAAAGAGGAGTAATTGAGTTCTCGTTCTAGATCTGGGTTTGCTGCTATCTCTCTGAGTGACTTTGGAAATATTTCCACTGCCTACTTCTGTTTTTTGATGTGTAAAATGGAAGAGTTGGCCTTAATGATCTCCAGATCATATGTATATATAGGTACAGGGTTCAGATCATCAGTTCTCCTGCCCAGGTAGACATCCAATCCGTCTAGCTCCCATTCTTGCAAGCACCCTCAAACTTTGTGAATCTGTGCTTCTTCTCACTTGAATTCAGAGAGGAGAAACATTTATCTTCTCCCAGGAGATGGGGAAGGGAAGGAGTGATCTCTCTGCAGCAATAGCTGCTCTCCCCAAAAGCTGTAGAATTTCATACAAACATAGATATTCTATAAATCCAGTTAAATTGTTTACAAAATTTTCTAAAATCTGGATTTATCTGATTGTTTCTTCACAATTAAATTCTAGTTATTACACAGTGGATGTCAATTTTGCAAAATTATCTGATTCCTTTATTTGTAATGCTGCTTTTAATTATTAGTTCAGACGATGTTTTTCAGATCCCTCTACTGCTAAGGTATTTTTCCCCTGTGTAACGAATAAGTAATCTGCGGGTAGGGTACTACTTTGAGACTGTGTATATATATCCTATTTTCTCACAACTTTTCATTCATTAATATTAGAATCTATTATGATCATTGCCTAAATTTATTATTGTATTGGTGGTTGCAAAATGATGATTTTTCTAATTCTGTTGTTACTCTTACATTGAGTAGTTTCTTGTAAAGAAGAGCTTTCTCTCCTCTCTTATCCTCCTTTTTTAATGGCTATCACTATGGACTCATGAATTCTTTTTTTAACTCAGTGTTTTATAATCCAGTTCTGCCTTTGATGCTCAAATTGTCCCAAATTTGGCCTTTGGGAGTCTCTTTAAACCAAATCCTGTGTCTTTTTGACATGGCCCTATTGTTCTTTGACTACTTCCTTTCCTGGTACAAGATATTCCAGGCTCATCTTGTCCTTTTTCTGCCTCTGTCCTAGAATAAGTCATTTCTATAATGAGCCCTCGTCCCTTTTGGTGGGAGTGGTATTTGGAAATCAGGATCTTGGAACTAGTTATATTCATTGCTACCGGAATACAATTGCTTTTTGGCTCTTTGAATGGATAGAGCTAGGAAAACACACACATGCACAACTCATATGTTCATACTGATATCATCAGTTAACACCCTCACCATAGGGTTTTTCGCCCAATCTTCCCCCATTTCATATTAGTGTCTTCTTTCTCTCTCAATGAGAACCCTTGTTTCCAAGAACACCAAATTATTTACTCATTTTCTCTTCCTATAATGTGCACAAGCAAATTTCAGGATCAATATACCAATGTTATTACCAATAACAAGCCTACTAATTAAAGTTTAAGATTCTTGAAAGTTAATTTTTTAAACTTTAGTATATAATTCACACAGGATTACAAAACCATTATCACACCTAAAAATTTAACATAATTTCATAATGTCTTCTGATATCCATTCTGTATTCAGAATTCTCCAATTTTCTTTTGTCCTTTCTCAGTTTAAGATCCAGTCAAGGTTCATTCATTGTATTTGTATGTGGTATGAGTTAAGGGTCTAAGATAATCTTTTTGCATGTAGCTATCCAATTGTCCCAGCACCATTTGTTGAAAAGGCTATTTTTTCCTCATTAAATTGCCTTTGTACCTTTGAATCATTTTCATTAGCAGCACAACAACCCATTACTTTTCTTCCGGGACTTTTTAGCAAATTTTATTTTATATACTCACATGAAATAGAATGATTATACTTTTCTTTTAGGATGTGTTCTCAACTGAAGGTTGCGGGCAGATACCAAGAGATTCATGTTTTTTGCGTGCTCAAACCTCAGTACATCATGTTTAGTTTTTCTGGTCTTATCTGCATGCCAGCTTTTTCATATTTGAGTAATTTTTGCTCCTCAATTTATAGAGCTATTCTGAGGCTGTGTGATTTGGTCTGCATATTTGGTACAAATCTCTTTTGCAACAAATGGTATAATGTGAACATTTACCTTAGCTACACACCGAAACATAACCAGGAGAGAAACTGCTCTGTTCTTTTTCCAAATGTCCTAAACTTTCTAAGGCATCAAAGTTCATTCTTTAGTAAGGATATTTCTACGTATGTCTTGTCAAAGAATGCAGCAACACATGGTGCCACCACACCAAACAGTCTTATGACTACTAAGTTCTGCAACTTTCTCCTATTTTCGGTTTTTATACATGTCTATTTTGCCTACCTACTGTATTATTGATGATAGTATCACTGGATGCAATTGAGAAATGAATCAAAAGTGATTCAGAATCTGGCAAGGATTTCATGAGACGGGTACTCACATATTTTGCTGGGGTGTATAAATTAATACAGTCTTTCAAACTCAGTAATTTCACTTCTAGGAAATATTCAAGGAAAATAACCTGAGATGCAAAGGAAGATTTATGTTTAAGCTTTAATTATAATGGAGAGAAACTGCAAAAATAATGGAAGATTGGACAATTGTGGCATTCCATATGATGGAACAATATGCTTTTAAATAAATAATTTTTTAAAATACAGGAAATATTTATGTGAATAAGTTTTAAAACATAGGGTCCTATGCTGATTAAGTAGTATGATTCCAGTAATCTAAAAAATAAATTGAATACACATAGGCATAGAAAAAACCCTAAGGAGATACAGTAATGGTGGCTCTCAGTGGTAGGATTGTAGGTAAGTTTTGTTTTGTTTGCACTTTCCAAATTTCTAAATGCATTTCTTGTATGAAAATTAAAAAATATATAAATATTTATTAAAAGTAATCCCAGGCCTGACAATGTAGAGGCAAGTCATTGCAAATTTCTTTTTTTAGCTTGGATTTGAGACTCAGTTCAATGGTAGTTGGTTGTTGAGGTTGACATAGTTTTTTAGTTCAACAACACTAATAATTCCTTGATTGGGAATTCTAAGTGGCTCTTAAAGTTTCAGTGGCCCTTTTATTGGTGCTGTCCCTAAAGTTGTTCACGATATCATGTTGTCTGAAATAAAAGGGTTATGGGGTCTATGTTATTTTTGTTTGTAATATGACCTCAAAGATAGCTTGAACTTTTGTTTGAAATACAACCCTCCATTGGTACTTCAAAGCTTTCTCTGATTGTTTGTGAAGGATTCGTTTCACTGGTTTTGTTGCAACATCGCCTTAAATAGTGACAGATCATAACCCAAAATTTCCTGAGTATGAATCAGTCTTTTAAATTAGTAAAATAAAGCATAACACAACATATTGTTTAATTTTTTTTTAAAAATTGAATCAGTTCAGAACATTTGGGTGTGAATCACATCCATGAAAAAACAGTGACCAAACATTCAGAAGCACTGTCAATAATACACTGCTTGACTACCAAGTTGTGACATCTTATTTGACCATCACTAACTTCAAGAGGATTTCTTTTACCAACATACTTAGTGTTTATATAAAATGACTTACCCTTCTTCTTTTCAACTCTTATTGTTATATTTCCTGGTGAACTATCATGTTGATATTATTGATTCTTAGACAGGAAGTAGGAGGTGTTTGGTGCTTCCTACTACTGTTAAGCTACCAGACCTGATATGCCTTATCCCTAGTCTGCACTACATTCAAATACTCCTTTCATAACCTCCTATTGTTCTTAGTCTTCATCTAAACTGTCCACTGCCATGCTATGACTTATTTCTGATATGCTGCCTTTTGAGAGAGGCAGAGATATGGGCCATTTTATATAAGTAACCACTTGGAACATTAGATTCCTGCCTGCTCTACAGATGAGGGTATAATTCCTCCACTAAAATCAACCAAACACACAACTATGGGCAGGTACTGTTAATGCTTCTCGTAGTCCTATTTTTCTAGCATAGATAAGACTAGCTTTAAGCTTATGGAGTATTCTGGTTGCCTCTTGATGGGGGCCCGAACTTGTTTTCCTGGTCCGTGTGATGGTGGACTCCAGTAAAACAAGAATTTTTGTCCATCTGTTTTTGGTCCAGAATGCCTTTCTTCCATTCTAGACTTATCCCATGCCAGATGGAGTAGAACCAGTTGGCAGATACTCACTGTGTCAAGGTGTGATCATATAGACTATGGGATTATCACTCCAGCATTTTGTTCCAGAGGACAACAACTTGAGAGGACCTGACACTTTCTGTCAGATATAACCACCTTGCACAGCTCCATATAAAAAGGAGGGGTGGCTGGCACAAGATCCTGTGGCCTATTCACCAGCAGTTTGTTTTCTGCACTGATTATTTTCTAGAAGACAGTAGCCACCATGCTGATAGCCCCAGCCTAGCAGGAGATCCAGCTCTTAGAGAACTTTGTGGCTTCGGAGACTGAGCTAGTACTCTCAAGAGCATTATAGTAGGTGAATCTATGTTTCCAATAATGTCTTGTAGAGAACCAGAATCCTTCACCATAACTTTTGAAGGGATAGAACTCAACTTATCCTTATGTCTCTTTGCAGTGCTATGTTGCTATTGTATGGCAGGCCCCTTCAAGTCAGCACAGTCCACTAGGACTTCTGCTGACCTTAAACAATGCTCTACACTGAGCATTGGGGGATAGGTGCCCAAGACAGTCCTGGGAGATCTGAGAAATTATTGAACTCACTCCTGTACCCCAGGCTCCTCTGAGACACTGCCACTGCGAATTTTATTACAAATTTATGCTCTCCTCAAAGCCATAATTTAATACTTATGCAATTTACTTAAATTCAAGGCCTGATAAATGGGCTACTTAGTCCCTACACCAGCTGGCATTCAGCTCCATCTATTGCAGTGCTGCCTCATTAAAGAAATGTTCTAGCTTCATAACTTTCCCAGTCATTTATTGTCTTAATGTGGATTTTGGTATCTATCATGGATTTCAAGTGTTCTGTTCAATGCCCTCTGGATTAAAATTCTGTTTCATTTCAAGTTACCTGGGCTTAAAAGATGCAGAATGTATTGGTTCCTTGTTAGTTAGGATTTCTTGATGGCCATTTTGCATGGCATTGCAAAGAGCAGCCCAGACTTTTTTCCATGTCTCTTATTTGGCTACTGGCTTTTGTCTTCTTTCAAAATTAATTCATTTATAAAACAAAAAAAATTCATTTATTAAATAGATAATATGCATAATGATACTAAAATATTAAAGGGAATACAATAAAAAGTTATCGCTCCCATTTCTGTACCCAGTCACTTGGATCTTCATCTTAAAGGCAGTTGTTAGCAGTTTCTTATGAATCATTTGAGAGATTTTACGTTTGTCCAAACATGTATGCATGAGAGATTGTTTTGATTGTTTTTTCCATCTTTTGACTTGGTCTTAGAGTACTATACACCACAATAAAATGTTCACAACTAAGTATTTGAGATTTACTTCTTGATCAGTGTTTCTTTTGGGTTCTTACTATGTTTTAAGAATTTATTGAAGCCACAGGGAATAGGTTGTTTACTTTTCCACTGCAAAGATTCCTTTCTCGGAAATCCTGGCTTTGAATACAATAGAAATGTTTCCTCTGTCCTCATTCACATGCCTCTTATGACTTTCACACATTTGTTACTGGTTAAGGACTTCCTGCAGCTTCTGTCCACAAAATGTTTTAGTTTCATTACTAATTTTGAATTATTGGTGGTCACTTTGCATGGTATTGTGAACAATTGTCCCCCTCCCAACATATTATATGTTCCCTTTTACTTTAATTTATAGAAACACATAACATATTCACTATAAAAATCTTCAAATGATTTAGAAATGTGTAATATAGAAAATGAAGGTTCTCTGTAATACTCCCTCTCCAGTCCACTCTGAGACAACTACTTTTCACAGTTTAGTGTATATTCTTCCACCATCTTAATTTTTCTTTTCAAAAAATAAGTTAAAAAATTTAGTTATGCTGTATTTGAGTAAGTGAAAGAATACATGTAACATATGTAAGTTTTGGAGTGTCATCAGCCCATCACCCATTATCTTCTAGTAGAGTTTAGTGATGTGCTTTAAACTTTTTCTTAGACTTTCCATTGCTCCCTGAGTAACAGAATTTTTTTTCTCCATAAGACTGCATTGTCTCCACAAGACAAGACTGAATTGCAGGAGTAGAGATGTAGTGTTCTGTTTCTTTTGGTGTCCGCACAGCTATTAATTTCACCCTCTGATGTGTTAAGTACCAGGGAATGAAACCTTGTTGTTTGCCCTTGAGAGATCTCATTCAACCTGGGTTTTAGGGAAAGACTATTTGCACTTCTTGGAAAAAAAGAAAAGAGGAAAACAGTTATTACTGAAAGCATGCAATTTGCAATATTTGTTGGAAGATAGCATTCTTTTTCTTTGAGTTGGAAATTTCCTTTCTCCAGAGCTTGTAGATTCCTAGGATGCTTCTGTAATTAAAACTGCGAGACTCATATTCAGGCAACTGAGATGTAAGGCTGGCAATAACTAATGCTTTATCTGCTGTATTGTAAGGTGATTTATAAGCATTAGAGTGCTCATGTTCATCCTTAGTAGAAATGAAGACTTTTTAGCAATTAACAGACAAAAAGCACATTGTCATACTTTTCTAAATTTTTCTTGTGAAGCTTTGAGACTCCAGACAAGCATTTATTAAAAATGCAAAACTCCTGAGTAGAAGCTTATCCAGTACATCTTTTAGTTTTCTTCTTCCCAGAGTCTTCTGTATTTTCTTGGCATATTCTTGTTCTTAATAAGTAGATAACATAGACCAGAGAGTATACTTGTGGGATCCAAGGAAGAATTAATGGAGGGATGCAAAATGAATCAGGAGATCTGGCTTATAATCTGGATGCAGGTTGGAAGAGGACAAATACACAATTGAGGCAACTTCCCCATGTTTTTTTATGTAGTGGTTCTGAGCAGGTGCATAGTAATACCCTGGAAATAGAGAAGAAGGTGCCGAGGTGACAGAGGAATAAGCAAATGGGTAAGAATGGCATAAAGTATGTTCAAGAAAGATTTCCACAGAGATGAATTTAGATATGACTTTTTTAAAAAATGTATTATGGTGACATTGGTTAACGAAATCCAGTAAATTTCAAGAGTACAATTCAACAGCAAGTCACATACATATTGCATTGTATGTTCACCACCCATAGTTAGATTTCTTTCTGTCACCATGTATTTGACCCCTTTGACCCCATCTACTTTCCCTCTCCCACCCACCTTCTGGTAATTACTAGTCTATTGTCTATGTACACTAGTTAGAGATAACTTTTAAGGAGCTAATCAAAATGTGTTGATTGAAAGGAAAGATTGTTAATAGTAGGATAAATGAAAAGTATGGGGAGAGAATTAAAAAGATGCCAAATTATCTGCTGAGCATATTGGCTTGGAGGGAGTAGAGTGATGTCAGTGCTATATTTGCTAATCTGCAGAAGGAAATCTCTGTTGTACACAGTTTTCTTCAAAGAGTGAAGACACACAGGGCAGATTTACTCCTTTGGGAGCCTTTTCTTACTTTTACTTCAGATACCTATTGTCCTTCTTGTCACCTATCACTCTCCTTTTTAATCTGTTGTAGGATTGAAAGTTTTGTGCTACTTAAAATTTTAGTGGCTGTTGCTGAAAACCTATTTCTGTGAGCACTGGAAGCATAAAAGCAAGATTTATGTCACTGATTATTTTCAGTTATTTATCTAGGACCATATACCCTGTGGGAAAATAGAATTTCATGGCCAGCTGGCCTCTATCCTGCAGATTCTCTCACCTCATCAGTTTCTTCTATTTTCCCTTTCTTATTTCTGAAATCATAGAAGGCAGAGGTCCAGAGCTCATATTGTTTCTTTGCCATCTTATTTTCACCATTTATCACTTTTATCTGAGTCTTATTCTGGCTTTTGCATTAACGTATCCTAATCATTTTGGTGTTTCCTAGGTAGCTGGTTCTTGGTTACCTCAAACCTAGGACTGAACCTCCCTGCCCCCCACTTTAAGGAACTGCATGTATAAGATTTATTTTTCTATCAAGATTTAGTTTATGCTATGAAAAACATTTTTTTCTCTATCCTTTAGTCATTCAGTTTCTGGCCAGAGCCCATTTATTGAGGATTTTTCTAGAGTTTATGCATTCACAAACATATGCATATACTTACCCCCTCACAAATGGTAGTATGCTTTGCATAGTGTTACATGGCCTTACTTTTTTTCCACTTAATATACGTGATATCTATTATATGTAGGGAACCAGTCTCTATTAATGGACATTTAAAAAATTGAGGTGAAATTTATTCATATGAAATCAACCATTTAAAAATATAATTCATTGACATTTAGTACATTCACAGTGCTGTGGAACCATCACCTCTGTATAATTCCAAAATGTTTTCATCACACCTAAAGGAGACCCTGTACTCATTAAGCATTCATTCCCCATTTTTTTACCCCTAACCCCTGGCAATCACTAATCTACTTTCTATGGATTTATCTATTCTGGATATTTCATATAAATGTATCATATAATATGTGACTTTTTGTTATTGACTTCTTCATTTACAATAATGTTTTTGAGGTTCATCCAAGTTGTATTGTACATCGTTTCTTTATAATGGTTGACTATTCCATTGTGTGGCTATACCACATTTTATTTTTCCATTCATAGTTGATGAACATTTGGAGTTTTTCCAACTTTTGGCTATTGTGAGTAATGTTGCTGTGAACACTTATGTACAAGCATTTGTTTGAATACCTGTTTTTGATTCTTTTAGGTACACAGCTAGGATTGGAATTTCTATTAATGGGTGTTTAAGTTGCCTCCAGTGTTTGCTGTTACAGTGCTGGAGTTGATATCACTTTACATATATAATTTCATACATGTATACATATTGGATAAATAGCTAGTAGTGAGATTACTGAGTCAAAGCATTGTGCATTTAACAATGCATTTAACATTTTGGAAAATATTACAAAATTGTTCTCTGTACAGGTTGTACTGTTTTCACCCCCACTAGCAGAGTGTGAGAATGCTTCCTCCTCCTTTTCCTTTTAGGTATAGCCAGCCTTTCTATAAATTATATTGCAGAGAGCACAGTGAAAACAGCCATAGGTGATAGTTTCGTGCCATGATTTACTCAAAATCTTGTTTTCTGCTTGCCTGCTTAGCCTGTCCTTTTCCTTCCTCTACCATCCTGGTCCTCTTATTTCCCGACTTCCTATTTTGGCTTTTGGTAACTGGGCTCTCCTCTTTGTTTGGTGTCCTGTTCAAACTTCCTTCTGTGGTTTATCATCTTGTCTTTCTGCTTATATTTTAATTTTGGGCAATTCCTCTTAGTTTATTTTCAATAGTAATATCTTGGAAATAGTGAAGTATTGAGGTGGCAGAGGAAGAAGCAAACTTTTGAAGATGCTAATTGGAATGTATTTATTGCAAAGAAAGATATTCATAGTGGGATAAATGAAAAGTATGAAGGAAGGACTCAAAAGATAATCCACTCCACTCCCTCAGTCCTAGCCAAGGGACCTCTTACGAGCTGGAAGATCCCTCCTTTCTGGGTAGTAGGAGTAAAGGATCAGTCAGTCCCCAGCTTATGCTACCTCTACTCCAGCTCTAGGACTCTTAGAGATAGGAAAATATTCTAGTTATGGATTCTGTAGCGTGTACTGGGAGTCTTATTTTAGTAGTGGGGCAGTGCGTAGGTCTAAGACATCTGTAAGTAAAAGTGGGTGATGAATTTTACACTGTACATGTGGTATCATTGGTGATATTGATGCTGATTATAGGTGCTAGCAAACTAACAAAGAAAAGAGAAACTATAACAATATGGTTTGGCTGATAAAAATAAAAATGTTAATTGTAGTCTTCTGACTCATTTATTTATTTTTATCTTGCCTTCTTCCAGAAAGAATTTGAGGTGGTTTTTTGCAGTCATTATATCAACCTATCATTTCTGTTTCAGTTACTATGCCACATAATTTTTCATGTTAAAAATGTCACATTAATGTGTCAAAGTTTCATTTGATTACAACACTTAAGTGCCTATCTTGGGGACAGTTTTTGTTGTACATATATATAACAGTCTTTTATTCCCATAAAAGCATGGTCATCATACGGCTGCTTATTATAGGTTTCGTTGGCACAAAGTACTAAGAAAGGAATTTGATAAGACATGATTGATAGAATTATAGATATCAAGAATTGATAGGATTGTGTATTACACAAACAGTTATTGGACACCTCTTCCTCATGACAAGAACCATGCTAGGCATTGAGGTTTAAAAATGAAAGTCATTGACCTTAGTGAGCTTATGTCTAGAGAGCAAGAAATATGTAGTTAGTATCAATGGGTAAGTGAGTGGTAGAGGAATATAGAGGAAGAAAACTTAATCCAAATTTAGAATGGTTAGGAAAGGCATCTCGAAGAAAATATATAAACTGAAAAAAAATTTAAATCTAACAAAGTCTATAGGTTTAAAGTCTAATAGGTTTATTTACATTATGGTTCAGTCTTTGTGTTGTACTTTCTGTGGGTTTTGACAAATGTATAATGACACCTATCCACCCTGATAGTATCATAAAAAACAATTTTACTGCCCTAAAATTCCTTTGTGCTGTACCTATTCATCCCTCCCTTCCCACATACCTCTGGCATAAATTGAGTTTTGAAGGATGAATAGGAGTCAGTCAAGTAAAGAAGGAGAAAAAATTTATGGTACTAGGACATTAATATATTATGGAAAAGCATGACTTAAGCTTGTTAAAATTCTGGATGGCTTGAGGGCAGGGCATAAGAGTTGGGAAGGGTCAGAGGTTAGGCTAGAGTGGCACAGAGGGCTCGTATCATGAAGAGTCTGAATGCCATAGCAAGCTGTTTATGTTTTATCTTGAAGACAGTGGTGAGACTTTAAAGACTTAATTCAGGGGAATGAAACAATCAGATGTTGTGGTTATAGTGATATGAGCTGTTTGTTTGATGCATGTAAAAATCTAGTTGTGGAATATAACAAAGATATATGGACAACCTTATAAAACATTTAGTTTAATGAATTAATAAGATAGGCCCAAAACAGACCTTTCCCAGGCACCTCAGAAAGCCCCCCACATGCCCCTTCCCAATAACAGTCTCCTCCTCCCTAAAAGTAACTACTGTCCTGACTTCTATGATAATGAAGTTGCTTTTTCTTCCTTGATTTTCTTTATATTTTATCATTCAAGTACGCATCACTAAACATTAGTTTAATTTTGCCTGTTTTCTCTTTTTGATAGATCTAATAATTCTTTTTTAATTGATGGGTTCCTCTTCCAGCTCTTAATTTTTTCCTTGCAGTTTTAAATCAAGCCATTTGACTACTCAATTTTGACTTACAATTTCTCATATTCTGAATTTTGCTTAGTACATTCCCATGGTACAGTTTAATATAGTCTTCTTTCCTCCATATTTCTGTAAATTGCTAACTGAGCCGGGATTGATCAGATTCAAATTTGATATATTCTACTGTTGTAATATATTGTAATTTAAAACACTTTTCGTATTGGTGGATATTTGGATTGTTCCCAATTTTTTTTTGCTACTAAATAGTGCTATAGTGAGCTACTTTGTACAAATATATTTTTTATAAAAGTGCAAATGGATTTTTCTTCTCCTATTATATATACTTTTAGGTACCTTTATGTACCTGCATTCATAACGTTTATTCAGCATGAGTGATTTCCTTTTTTTATTTGATTAATATTTGTTTTCTAGGCCATAATTTCATGAATAGAGAAAATGCTTATCTGTGTATCCCCTAGTACCTTTGCTCAATAAATATTAGTTGAATTAATGCATCTTTATTAAGTGGAATTACCGGGTTAAGGAACATATACATTTTGAATTTTGTTAGATACTTTCAAATTATACTCTAGAAAGATTGTACCTATTCATATTCCTACTGCTCATACTCATTTTCTCACATCCAGACACACTGCCCCTCTTGTACTCCCCCACTTTCTCCCTTTATCCCTTGGTTTCTTCCTTCTACAAACATTTTTTCCCCCAGCTTTATTGAAATATAATAGACAATTAGTTGCTTATATTTATATTGTACAATTCAATGAATGTTTTTCAATTATAGTTGGCATACAATAATATATTAGTTTCAGTTGTACAGCATAGTGATTAGAGATCTATATAACTCACAAAGTGGTTACCCCACTAAATCTAGTACCCCCTTCCCTCTTACATATTTATTACAACATTAACTGTTTTCCTTACGCTACATTTTATATCTCTATGTTCATTTTGTAACTATTCATTTGTATTTCTTAATCTCTTTGCCCTTTTTTGCCATCCCCCCAATCTCCCTGCCATCTAGTAGCCCTCAAAATATTCTCTGTATCTATGAGCTTATTTCCACTTTTGTTATTGCTGTTGTTTATTCTTTAGATTCCACATGTACATGAAATCATGTGATACTTTATTTCATTCAATGCAATACCCTCTAGGTTCATCATGCAATATCTTTTTCCATCCCCTTCCTTTTAGCTTGTGTGTCTTTTAATCTGAAGGCAGCACATGTAGGAGTCTTGTTTTCTTATCCATTCAGCCACTCTATCTTTTGGTTGGAGCACTTAATTCTTTTCCATTTGAGGTACTTGTTGATAGAAATGTAGTTATTACTATTCTTTATTCCTGTTTTTGATACATTTTTTCTTCTTAAAGAAGTCCCTCCAACATTTCCTATAATACTGCCTTAGTGTTGTCTGGGAAGCTCTTTATCTGTCCTTTGACTAAATGATAGCTTTGCTGAATAAGGTATTCTTGGTTGTAGATCTTGGATTTTCATCATGTTAAATACTTTGTGCCAAGCCCTTCTGTCCTGCATAGTTTCTTTTGAGAAATTAACTGCCAGTCTTATGGGTGCTCCTTTGTAAGTAACTAACTGCTTTTCTCTTGCTGCTTTTAAGATTCTCTCTTTGTATTTAACCTTTGGCATTTTATAATGTGTCTTGGTGTGGGCCTCTTTGGGTTCATCTTTTTTGGAACTCTCTGAACTTCCTGGAGTTGTATGTCTATTTCCTTCACCAAGTTAGGGAAGTTTTCCATCATTATTTCTTCAAATAACTCTTCAACGTCTTGTTTTCCTTCAGGTACCCCTATGACATGGATATTTTTACATTTAATTGTGTCCCATAGGCTCCTTAAATTATTAAAGTCTTTGCTTCTTTTTTCTTGTCGTTCTGGTTGAGTTACAAACATTTTTTGACACATTCCAGGTTCTGTTCTAAGTGCTTGGTATAGATTAAGAAGCAAAACAGAAAAATCCGAAGTGGAAGAAGACAGACAGTAAACACAATGAATAAGGAAATTATGTAGGATGTTAGAGAGTGGACCAATAATAGAGTAGATGATGAAAAGCAATTGGAAATGTTAGACTTGAAATTGAGTTATAATTTATAATAAGGTGGTTAGTGTATAAGCCACAGCGAGTAGGTGACTTCTGAATAAAGACTTGAAGAAGGTTAGGGAATTAGCAGTGTGGCTCTCTGAGGAAAGTGTGATGGTGAGAGTTCAAAAGCTAGTTGAATGACTGAAAATGGATAGGAAGAGGTCTGCTGGGGTGCTGGGAATACTGTTTCTTGATCTGTGTGCTGGTTACATGAGTGTGTTCACAGTATTTATTGAGCAGTACGTTTTTGACTTGTATATTTTTCTGTATCTTATACTTCAGTATAGCTTTTATATTACAAATAAGGGGTGGATGTTGAACATTTCAAAATAACATATTATTTACCCAATTGTTCATGGGTATTTTCCTTTGACTTATTAATGCAATGAATGCATTAATCAATTTTCCCTATAATATCCCTTACTTGATTATGGTAAATTATTCTTATAATGCTGAGATTTGCTTGTACATATTTTATTTCAGATATTCATATCTATAGTCACAAGATTGGTCAATAGTTTCTTTTCTTTTCATTATTCTCCTATGTTAGGTTTGAAGTGCTTTTCTTAATTATATGTTTTTTTTTCTGTTTTCCATTAAATAAATTCTATGGTACTTATCTACTATCTTGAAAAAGGGAAGGGAATAATTTCTAATGTTCACTTTATTGTCCTTTGTGAACTACCTGGTAATTACTACAATTTAGTAATTGATAGGTGAGTCCTGTCATTGCCTAGACAGATGGCTGTTCACTTGAAGTCTGGGATTCAAATATCCTGTCATTTTATTGTCATGGAAAAATTGACCAGCACTGGACCACTAATTGGTGATGTAACAGTTGTCTGGGGGTTTGATAATTATAGACCTTATTTTTAATGTGACTGTTTCTGATTTCTTATCTTTTTTACTAAGAAACAAGATGAAGTAGAAGAAGCCTGTAAGTTTGTTGCTGTAGCCTAGTCAACAGGAATAAGAGCAGAAGCTTTGCCTTCTTGGGAAGAGGGTTCATTTTTAATTGGGTCCTGGATCTGTTAGCGTTTTTTCACTTACCTTTATGATCACATTGAATTGCTTCTAGCTTGGTAGGATAGTGCATCTGGCTGCTTCCACCTTCTATCAGAGCAGGAGCACAGTGCTTCTGTCTGAGAGACTGGCTTTTTTCATATAGGAAATTCTATGGTTGTATTTTTCAAAATGTAATTCAGGAATTATTGTCACGAGAGTGCCCAGGTTGCTTGTTGAAAAGGCAGATTCCAACAATAACAACAACTGCAGATTCCTAAGCTACTCCAGACATTTTGAATTAGAATCTCTGGAAGTAGGGTCTAGGAATCTGTATTTTAAACATATCTCAAGTAATTCTTATTAAAAGTTAAAGATACTGCTTTCTAAAATGAAGAACCTGCTTTAGTCAATTGTTATCTCCTAAAGAAATATAAGACTTGGATCTTACTCTTAAAAAAACCTATAACCTAGGATAGGGTTGGGATGGATTGGACAAAGGTAAGCACTAAAACAGTCAAGTTCTAGGGCAAGTGATTTTTACAAATCAACTTTATTGAGATTTATACAAAAGACTCATCCTTTTGAAGAGTACAGTTTGATTAGTTTTGAGACACACATACACACCGCACACACACACACACACACACACAACCAGTGAAACTCCTACCATAATCAAGTTTCAGAACATTTCTATTATCTCTAAACCTTTCTGAATGCCCTTTGTATTTCATCCTTCTCCCCATCCCTGGCTTCTGGCAACCTCTGATAGACTTTCTATTGCTATAGATTAAATTTGGTTTCCTAGACTTTATATGAATAGGACCATATAGTACGTTCTCTTTTGTGTTTAGTTTCCTTCACTCAGCATAAGGGTTTTGAGATTTATCTGTATTTTTGAGTGTGTCAGTAATCTTTTTTTATTATTACCAAGTAGTAGTCTATTATATGGATATATCACATTTTGTTTTTCCATTTGCCTGTTGATTGGCATTTGGGTGTTTTTCGGTTGTTAGGAATAATATGAACATTTGCATGATCACATGTTTTTATTTCTCTTGGTTAAATACCTAGGCATAGAACGACTGGATCATGTGGGTATGTGTGTTTAACTTTTTAAGAAATTGGCAGATGGCATTTATCTTGATTAACAGAGATACTGTATTAGAGTCACTGAGCATTATTAAGGAAAATTAAGTGGAATTTAAGAATGGGTGACACTTCTATAAGGGAAGATAGGGAACATTACTGAGTAGTTATTATTTGTCTAGCACATGGTAATTAAATGCTACACACATGATTTTCAATATTTAGGCAAATCTGAGAGGTAAGTGGTATTACTCTTTACTTTTTATAGATTAAGTTAACCAGCTTAAGGTCACATAGCCAGTAAGTGATGGCTTTGAACCTAGGTTTATTTGGTTCCAAAGCTCAAACCATTTCCAGTACACCAGCAAGGAGTAGAAGTGTAGGACATTCCAGCTTCAGAAGCTGGAGCACAGGTAGGGTATTTAAGGCTCATTTCCTCTCTCCATCTCCTTAGTATAGTAAGCAGAGGAACTGGGACAATACCTGTTTTTCGTTAATGAAGGCTTTGTTTTGGGGACTGGCTAACAGTAAGGTTTGTTTTTTATTTGTTATCACAGAGGGTAAATATACTCTTTTATAAGAGTGAGTTGTAAATTACTGAAAGGGTAATAATGTGATTAGAAGCTGGATTTAGGAAAATTAGTGTAGTTGCCATCTGCTGAATAGGTTGAATGGGACAGAGATTAGAAGGTCCAGCCAAAAATCTGTAATAATTCAGGCATGAGGTAATAAATTCCTTGATAAGGACAGTGAAATTTATAAGAAAGGGACAATAGGAAGCAGACTTAGAATTAACTACTAAGCATGTTGACGGATTGAACATGGGAGATTAAGTAGAGAGGAATTTTAGGATTAGTCCTGTGGTTTCTGGTTTTGAAGTGTTACGGGTTCAGTGGTTTTGGACTTGAGGTATACTTGGTATGCTAACATATCTGAAGAGAGCTCATAACATTGTAAATACAAGGTCATTGCCGTGGAGACTAGTTTTCTAGACTGTTTGATTGAGTGTCAGGTGCCACTGAGCTGGAAAGGAATTGGTTATTCATTTGTTAAGTATGTGAGCTGAAGAGGTTTGAGGCTATAGGGAGGTGGGAAATTATTAGCATGTTCATTAAAATCGTCAGTGTGATACTCATTTGATATGTGTGAATGCCTCATTTTAGAATTTGCTGATTTTCTAATAAGCTCTTAGTGTATTCAGTTTTTTTTTTATAACACATTTGACCATTGTTTTTTCCCTGCATCCTCTTTGGCATCCTGTGATAGGCAGTACCATCCACCTTCCTCACATTCAGTATTTTACAGTATGAATTGTGGAATCTCTTGATATCTCCTTACTCTATTGCATGTGCTTTTGTTTGCTTCTGAGCAATCTGCATTGTAGCTTTCACTGATTAACATTTTTGTCATTAAAATTATTAGTGACCTTTTGTTTCTAAATCCAGTAGGCCTTTTTCAGTGTTATTTTGACTACTCTGTAGCACTTAACACTTTTTGACCATTTTCTCCTTGAAACCTTGTTTTTCCTGCCTTCAAGGACCACACTCTCATGATTTTCTTCTTCTCTGGCTTCTTCATAGGCTCCTTTATGAATGCTGCTTTTTTTTTTTTCTTTTTAAGTCAAATTCATTAAGATTTAATTTACATACAATAAAATTCTCCATTTTAGTGTAAAGATCCACGATTTTTAACAAACACATTCAGTCATGTAACCAAGACCATAGTCAAGATACAGAGCAGTTTGTTCTATCAACCCTAAAAGTTCTCTAATTCCCTTTGCAGTAAACCTCTCTCACTCCTGGCCCATGACAACCACTAAACTATTTTCTGTCTCTATAATATATAAATGGAATCATATAGTAAGTAGGTTTTTGAGTCTGGCTTTTGAGATTCATCTATGTGTGTCAGTAGTTCACTTCCTTTTATTCCTGAGTAGTACTCTACTGTACGAATGTACCACAGTTTATTCATCAGTTAAAGGGCACTTATGTTTTCAGTTTTTAGTAAATATGAATTAAGCAACTGTAAACATTTATGTATAGGATTTTGTGTGAACATGTTTTTCTCTTGGGTAAATATATAGGAGGGAGATAGCTGGGTTGTGTGGTATGTGTATAACTTTATAAGACATGTCCAGCTTGCTTTCCAAAGTGGCCTACTGCTTTGCATTCTGGCCAGTGATGCATGAGAGTTTTAGTTGCTCCCAGCACGGTGTATTGTCAATCCTTTTTTTTTTTAACTTTTATTTCTGTATGCTTTTTAAATGTAGCTGTTCCTTAAGTTTCCCCCTTCCCTTTATATAATTTCACCCCCATCCTGCACTCTCTGCCTCATTATTCTTATCTTACATTTTAGTTTTTAACCATTCATTTATAGATATTTGTTGAGCTTCTATTTTGTGCCAGGCACTTAAGATACAGCAAGGAACAAAGTAGAAAAATTCCTGTCCTCTTGGGAGCTTGTATTCTGAAAACTTGCAGGTCCTCTGCTCCACATCTTTTCTTTCAGCTCCACACCCATATATCAGCTGTCTACCAGACATATTCACTTGAGATATCTCATGGATACCTCAGAGTCAATATATCTAACAATGAATTCATCATCTCCTTCAATCCACCCCTCTTTTGTATTTCTCTTTTTAGTGAATGATGTCATAGCTATCCTGTAGCTCAAGCTAAAAATCTTAGCCAATATCACATAGTCCCTATTGTCCTGACTTCCCACTTTCAGTTACTTATTAAACCCTATTGATTTTACACTGATATCTCATCAGTGTATCTACTTCTCTTCACTCCTTCTGCCACTTACATAGTTCAAGCCATCATCAGGTCAGTGCATTAGCCTCCTTACCAGCCTCCCTCTCCTACCAACTACTGACCACACTGTACCACACCATTCTCCTAAAATGACAAATCCGATCCTGTCTCTCTACTTCTTAAAAGCTGTGGTAGCTCTCTATTACCCTCCAGATAATTCCAAATACCTATTATTACTAATTCGCTAAGCATTATTTAGACCCTCTTTGATCAAATTCTTTCATAACTCTGAAGCCTCTCATTCAGATATGCTAGAACTGTTTTTAGTTCATTGAACGTGCCTTTGCATGTATAATTTCCTTTTCCTGGAACATTTCCCCCCTCCCTTTCTTGGTACTTATTGTCTAGAAACCTAACTGTCCTCAGTAATTGTTCTACTGGCTAATGAGATTTTTAGTGCATTTTTGGTGTGGGGAAGGAAACTTGCTTCATTAAATTGGTGTTATTTCTTTTATAATGGTACCAGGCTGAAGTGAGAATAGGGAACTAGTTGTTCAGAGAGCATAACTGTTGTTATTTTCATGAGTTGTGGATGAACCCAGTAGAGAGATCAAATCATTTGTTTGATTTATCCATGCTTTAAACATTTATTGAGCACTTATTATGTACAAGAAATTGCTAATAGGAAAAAAGAAAGAAAAGAAAAAAAATTGCTGTGCACTGCTGGAACATTCAAAGATGAGACAGTGTCTAGTAAGGAGAGGTTTCTTTGGTCCCAGAGTTTCATTGAGAAACAGCATTGTCACTTTCTTGGAGCAGTTGAGGTTGAAAGACATAATCTGAAGTTCTATGTGATCATTTTTCAGTTTTCTTAAAAAGAAACAAGAGAATTACCCTTAGCAGTTGCTATGACAACTGTGCCATAGCCTGGGAGAATTTTCTGTTAAACCCCCTCTCCTCCCAAGGTTAGAAGGTTAAATAAATTATTAAAATTTAAAAAAGTATTCTTTCTAAAGAGTGAGAAGAAGAGATGTAGATGATGGGAAGAAGGTAAATATATAGAAGAAAACTGACTTTCAAGGTATAGTTAAACAGCCTATGACTAGTAGTCCCAATCCCTAGGAATGGGAGTCAGCCCAGGTAAGGAAACCACATTGGCATCATTTGATGCTTCCAGAATTTGGAGTCTTACAGCAAACTTTCAAGGGAGCCACACCCTCAGGACTCTGAGGGTTTTCAACTTAGACTTTGACAATCTCTCAGCAGATGTTAGGGCAGCCACCTACTTATTAGGAACCTATAAGGCAAGTAGAAATCGGGCAACATGATAAAACAACAAGAAATACTAATTGCTCACCATGTTCCAGGAACCTGGGCTAATTTTCTCTTATTCTTAAACAATGAGACTATGCCATTATTAATATTATTCTCATATTAAAGATGAGGAAACATCTATAAAACTTTTTCAAGATCAGATAGCTAGTATGTGGCAGGGCCAGAAGAACTTAGCTTTGACTTTGATACCCATATGAAGCCAAATTACTCGTTGTTTCTTGGGATAAAGGCCTATTTTTAGTGATTTCTTTGTCACATTTGTTGCTTCAAATTCAGTTTGGTTATGGGATAGGATTTAAATTTAATTAAAACTGAATTTTTTTATTTTGAAAAATGAGTAGAAAATGTTTTCCCTTGTCATTCACAGCTTCTATGTTTTAATGGATTTTATTAAGAATTTATAGGCAATTGAGAAAGATGTGGCTACCTCTGAGCACCCAATAGGCTACAGTGTTTTATTACATATTGGAAAATGAGAGATTAAGGCCATTCTTTGGCTTTTTAACTTCCAGTAGAGAGCAGCAAAATTGGACACTGAGGCTCCTAGACAAGGGGATTACTCTCTTTCCTGCGGTCTCAGGGCTGTGCTTCCTGTGGGTGTATTGTGGTAGATTCAGGTTTGATGAACATAGACAGGGAAGAGTTCATTAGAGACAGGTCGAGTTTTTCTCATTTTGAGTAAGGAAGGGTCTTTCAGCTCCTAAATAATGTTCTGGGGGAGACCTAGGCCAGGGGAGGTTTAAAAGAGTATGGAAGCAGGAGTCTTTTGTTATCCTCTGTATAGTTAGTACTTTGTAGATTTGTCTTATGCTTGGTAGAAGGCAGATGCTCTCTACATGTTTTGTAAAATTAATAGAATACAAGAAGGGTAGGCTCGAGTAAGGCAAGGTATATAGTAATCAGTGGGATGGGGAAATGATCTTTGAATTCTTCCTAAAATTGTCTGTCACTCTTCTTCTTTGCTACCACTTGGCGGTGTTCTTAGGCCACTGGACCTATTTGGGCTGGGACGAGCAGCAGAGTACGTAAGAATTTGAATTCCTTATAATTTTCTTGATCTTACCCTTTAACACGTTCTATCTGAACTATAAAGCTGGATATTCATGCATACAAACCTATATAACTTCATTCCCTTTCCCTCCCCTACTTAAATCTCAGGAGACGTTATCTGCCGAGAATGTTATATCCTTTTAGGCTGGTTTCTTGAAGACTGTGTGTGTATGATAAATTTTAAATCAAAGTCCCAGTTATAATCCTGACAGGATCTCCTGATTCTTCCCCAGAGACAAGTAGTACCATCAGCCTCTTTGTGTAGGAAACTTTCTTCTTTGTTCTCTTGACCAAGGAGTACAGTGACTGGAAGGAGAAGGTTTATTCTGGCGAGTTCATTGGTTTTGTGAAGCGAACAAGAGGCTGAGGACATGGTATGAATTTCCTTGAAGAAGCCCAGCTAGGCTGGAGGCCAGCTTTGTTCTAGAGGTTGGAGAGTGGGCAGCCAGTTCTTTCCAGCATGAGACACAGCCCAAGGCCGACCTTAGTGGCTGTGTTATCCATTTGACGAAGGGGTTTGGTTGAGTCCCAGTGGTTAGGAGTCTACTAGATGCTAAGAGAGGCCAAATTTTGTCCTGTTACTAGAATTTCTCATGGAGTATGTACTTTCTATGATTCGAATCCTGGGTATTTCTATTGGAGAACTGCTCAAAAGTAGCCTGAGAGCTCAGATAACTTAAGCGTTTAACTTAAGTAGAAAAAAATAAGTCATGGAAAAAAAAGTTTGAATTCTCTTTTCCTTTTTTTCCTCTTGTAGTTAAAGTTTGAATTCTCTTTTCCTTTTTTTCCTCTGGCTACCTATACTCTGGATTTAGAGATAAGGACTCTATTGAGAGCACCGCACACCAGAGAGCCTCATTGTTCAGTATCTCATTCAATTTTGACTACCTACTCTGTGCCTGTGGACCATATTTGCCCCAGATTAGATTTCTTTCCCCAGTTTACTTTTCTATCACTCTCTTCCATATTGTTTTATGTAGTACCTTTTTTTCTGTTTCTCTCCTTTGTCTCACTTTACTTCCTATATTTCCTTTCTCCTGTTCCCTCCTACTTTTCATATTCTTTTCCTCCACTCACAACTTCTTTCAATAGACACTTATTTCTTAATATTTGCCCCTTATTTTTTTAGTATAGAAACGTTGTCAGCCTTTAGGAAATTTTGGGTATAATCCTCCCCTTAGCCTAGCAAAATTAAAAAGCAGAGCATATTCAAGAGTAATAGGTCAGATATAGTGAGAAATTAACAGTCCATCCATTAAGTTTCTGGATCTCTAGATCATGGGTTCTTATCTCTAGTTTAGCTACCCTCTCCTGGCCTCATAATGAGTAGGATTGGCTATCACTGCTCCCTCTTTGGAGACTCAAGCTTTGTCCTCCGGATTATGTGCTAATACTTCTGCTGGAATTTAAGTAGGCTTTTTGCCTTTGTCTCCTTTGTTGCCTCTGCCCCCTCATCTGTATGCATAAATAATTCAGCACCAACTTTTTCCACACTTACTCCTTCTGTGGGTTCAGGGAGAATTAAGTCTGAAAGGCATACTGGTTTTTGTCCCTTGATTTCTAGTCTTCAGAACAGCAAATGCTGTCTAATGTAGAAGCCAAGAGGTCATTTCCCTATTACCTTCCATTTGTCCTCAAGTTTTATCATCTGTGGCTGGATTTTTTTCTTCCCGGTTCATTAACTCCTTTTCATTTCCAGTGCATGGATACAGGTCCTTGTCTCCTTCATGAGAAATTGTAAAAGCCTAATCTTACAGTCTTCAAAAGGCTTCTGTTACCCACACTACTATCAAGATTTTTAAAAAATTACTAATACGAGGATTCCATAATCCACTAAAACTATCTCCATTTTGAGATGGTGAATGTCCCTTTTCCTCATTGTGAGCCAAATAGGAAATTGGCAAGAAAGGAAATATGTGAATTTGTAAATTAGGCATATGTGGGGATGGTGTCAGAAATGGCTTCCCTCTAAAACAATCTATAAAGCACTATTTGAGCTCCCTTTCCAAGCACAGTGTTGCACATTTTTATTTTTGCTTGGAGCAAGATTTGTAACTGTATTCACTTAGTTCATCATTTAGTGCTGGCCTGAAAAGCAGAAATAATTCTATGACATTGTAGTTGCTGGTGTTAGATAAACGTGGCTGCATTGTCAGCAAGATCTCATTGGCAGTGCATGTGTTTTTTTCTTCTCTATCAGCCCATGCTTTAGATAGGAATTCTGAGCCCAGGGTGTAGGTGCTTGACAGGAATTGTTAGAAAAACCTGTGTTGCAGCAAGACAATAAGACAGCTGCTATTCTCAGCTACATCTAGAGCTTTTGGCTTGACTTATAAGCCTTGGCTTTGACCTTCCTGATTTTCTGGAGCAGCTTCCTTTGTTGGACCTATTCGTTTGGTTCAGGCATGTATTGTAAAGCCTGAAAACACCAAGCCAACTTTAAACAACAATTTCTCTTTCCTCGGATATGGAAAATTTTTTTTTCTTTTCCCCCTTTTTGATAATAGTAGACCAGAATCTATTTATGACATTTAAAAACAGGTTTTCATTAGGTAGAGAAGCAGATAGCTAGAGAAGCAGAATTCCAAAGAATTCTGGATTGGGAAAATGCAACTTGGAACTCCTTTAAGAATCAGTGCTAAAATTAAACCAAGCATTCTATCTTATCTGATAAGAAGAGAGACTTGTGGGTATTAATTGAGACAGTTCTGCATATGACTTTGAGGTCACTGGATTCATGAGCAGGTCACCTTGTTCTTGTTCTCAAGGTCCAGGCTTGTGGCTACCTGAATTAGAAGCAGAAAAAATTCTGAACAACTAAATAAAGCTGGGGTGCTTTGATTGACTGTGCTTATTCCACAGCTTCTGAAGATCCTGATAGTGCTGTTGATGACCGAGATAGTGACTATCGCAGTGAGACAAGCAACAGCATCCCACCTCCTTACCATACGACTTCTCAGCCCAATGCTTCTGTGCACCAGTTCCCTGTGCCTGTGCGATTGCCACAGCAGCTGATACTTGAAGGCAGTTTCCGGGACTCTTGCAATGACTCTGTACAAAGTTATGACCTCGATTACCCAGAGCGGCGGGCTCTCAGGTGGGTATTGGGAACAAAGCACTTTATTTTCCTAGTACACAGGTCCCAGAATGCTACTGACATCAAGGAATTGGGCGCTTTAACCTGGGGTGATAGTGGAAGTATAGTAGTAGGATGGGCCAAGTTACAGCCATTTTGCATGGATTCTTAGTCTTTTTTAATTTTCTACACATTCACATTTATACATTTCCACCAGAAGTATTTGTCTTTATGATCACCGATTCACAACTAGTGAGATCATGCCCACTTGGGGTGGATGGCTGGTAAAAACTTGCTCACTTCTTTGCCCAGCCCAGAGATTTCGATATACCCTTCATCAAGATTTAAAAAAAAGAAAATCACAGATGTTAAATGTTTGGATAATCCTTCCTACCTAAATATTTCCCTGGGAACTTACAGAAGAAAACCAATATGATTTCTTCATAATAGATCAGTACTTTTGCTGGAACTTGAAAAAATTTTTATTTTACTAATTTCTTAAATATATAAAACATTTACATGGTTAAAAAAATGTTAAGGTACAATACAGCACACAGCAAAGAATCTCCTATCCACACCTTTTGTCCTCCTTTACCTTCTCCCCTTCCTCTCTCCTACTTCTTCTACCACCCTTATTTGTTTCTTACATATCCTTCCATAGACAGTTGTCATATATTTATGAGTATAAAAGCAAATACGTAAATATATGCTCCTCTGCCTCCCTAACTTTAAAAAAAATTTAAAGAGAAATAATACAATGAACACCCATATTCATGTTGCTTAGATTCACCAGTTGTGTTAACATTCTGCCACATTTACTTTATCTCTTTCTCTCTAATACATATTAATAAACACGTACTTTATTCCTGAACCATTTGAGAGCAAGTTGCAGATACTATGTTACTTCACCAGGAAGTACTTTCACGTATGACTCTTAGGAAAAAGGACTTTCTCTTACATAACCTCAACACTATGATCATACTCAAATTTAATAATATAATATCTATAGACCATATTTAAATTTCTCCAGTTGTTTCAGTAATGTTCTGTGTGCGCGTGTATATATATATATTTTTCCTTTTTGATCCAGGATCTAATCAGTGATCATGGTGTAATACATGTGATTTTCCTGTTTCTTTAGTCTCTTATAATCTAACAAAATTTCCTTTTTGGGGGCGAGGGGTTCTTTTAAGACACTAACATTTTTTGAAGAGTCCAGGCCAGTTATTTTGCAAATGCCCCTTAATTTGGTTTTGTCTAATTGTTTCTTTATGTTTAGAGTCAGGGTAAACAGTTTTGGCAAAAACACTAAGTAAGTGATGTTTCCTTCACAGTGCATCAGCAAGCATATAAAGTTACTTTGTCTCGTTATTGGTGATGATTAGTGTGATCTCTTGTTTAAGAAATCTGGCATATACCAATTTTTCCAATGTAAAGTTACCTTTCCCCTTTGCACTTAAGGATATCTGAGGGGATACCTGAGAGTGTGTCAATATTCTCTTTCTCAACAACCTTTAACCGATTGATTTTAGCATCCATTAATGATCCTTTCCTGAATCAATTATTTCATTAGTTGGAGGTTAGTTTTTAAAATTCACCATACCTTAGACTGATCTCATTTTTTTGCCCATCGTAACAAATTGATGAATATTTATGCTAAGCCTCAGATGATGGTCTATCTGCTAGATATCATGCTGTCTCAGTTTACTATCTATCATCACTAAGTATATTTTTAATGAATTTTTTTCATATACCAACCTATTGACCAACACGTAGAATTCTCAGCCTTCTTGATCTGATTCTAAAAGGAAAGATGCCAGGAATCCTACTATAGTTGGTCTCTACTCTTTGCTGGTTTGTTAATTAAATATTTGCATATTTTATTCATTGGATTTTAGCTGTTTATATTGTCCTACTTTAAGAAAAAACATAATAGTTAAAAAAAAAAAAAGAGCTTTTGGCTCTTTCCCCTCCGTATTTGCAAGCATTAGATGTGCAGGCCAGCAGTAATAGTGGCACATCAACCTAAATGACTACATACTCTGCTGGACAACTGCAGTTTACCTAATCATTATCCTGTTATTTTCCTGGACTACAGCTATAATAAATAACACTTAGAGGAGTGATGTACTTTAATTTGCAAATTTTTTTCCTAAAATGAGTCCAGAATAATGGAAATATATGTAAGTTATGTAAAAATACATAATTTGAGGTTTGACGGTAGAGTTGGACTTTGTTAGATATTATATAGCTAAAGCATCTAGTGTTAAGAGGTGTCACGAGAATGTCAGTCTCACTCTTGAAGACTTTTAGTTTCTAAGTGACCACTTTGATCTTGTTTCTGTTTTCTAAATAAATACTATTGGATGTTAGATCTGTAAAAGAACACATTGAGATGGCAAGCTCCTAGTCTGCAGGCCCTCTCTAAACTAACTGAAAGAAAGGTCAGCTGTCTTCTGTATTCATTGACTTACGTTGGACATGTGGCTTCTGACGTTGTAATCAGTATAGCAAAAGATTTTCATTTTACTATAATCCTCAATACATATAGTCTTAGATTTTACAAACAGCAAATTTTAATGCTTTAGATAATTTGCCCTTTTTGGTACTGTAACAAGGTTTGACCTCTGATAGTCAAAATTTTTATAATGTATAAATTTTTTCTTTTAAAAGAAATATGTTTGACCCTATTCTTGGCTACTGCTTCAAATATAACTTCTAGCAAGTTAACAGTTTGGCTGCTTTTCAGACTCAAATTCATCATCCAATTTAGAGTTCTTGAAATCCCTTGATATATTTTCATGGAACACTTAACAGTTCTAAACTTTGGCATTGTAAATACATTCTAAATATTGATGAAACATGTTCATTTTGTTTGTTTATTTCTTAAAAAATGAAAGGATCCTTAAAAGCTCATGGTAGCAAGTGAAGTATTTTAAAATAGTTGTTATAGCTGTTCTTTTTCTGATGCGGAAAATACTATTTGACTACATTGCTATGATAATAATTTAAGAACATGTGAATTTCGTTATATTTTTTCAGTCTGAATGGTTTTTATCAAATTGAGAATTTTACTAATTCTAGTTTTCTCATTGAATGTGCACTAAATCTTATATTTGTTTTTCCTTTTCCCTGTTTTTCCTTTTTTCTTTGCCTTACTGTTCCTTCACTTTTATCCTATTATATCAGACAAGGCTTGCAGGCTAAAAATGACAGAATTAGAATTATTTCAGCTTTCTCTGATGTTGACTATGAAGAACAAGAAGGTATATATGAGGAGATAGAGGGGAAAATATCACAAGAGTTTATAGAAAACAGTAACATAAAAGAAGCAGAGGTAAAAGAAATTAGAACTCTTTCAAAAAGTGATAAGTACTGTAGCAAACAAGTACAACCAAAGCACAAGAATTGGAAAAAGATACCATCTCAAAGCCAAGAAACAGATTTCTCTACTGCTTTTAATTTTGACACATCTGTTTGCTCTAGATATCCTCAGAAATATGATACAATAGATAGGAGAAGGAAAAAGAAACCCTTATATAGTCATTTTGAAGACAGCAAAAGAAGACAATATAATGATAGGTTAGGAACTAAGACTGACTTCAAAAGTACATATTCTAATAGTGAAAACTGTAACTGTTGCCACATTGAAAAGAAGAAACAAAATTACTCAGTTTTGCACCCTTACAAAAATGGATTTGTGGTCAAGAGTGGCACGTGGCAAACTAATTTGGAAAGTCATGGTTATGATCTTCCTGGTTCTTTTAAGAACTGTGAAAAGTCATCTGGCTTAAATCAGAATGTCACTAATTTCATTCCATTGGATATTCTTGGAGATTCTCCTAGCAGTACTTCTGATGAACTTCTGGATTCCCCTTCTTCTGATAAGCAGGAAGGGTTACTATTACCAACATGCCATCCATCCAATGCACATCATAGTGGAGGCTTTCCTAAAAAATATTATGTAGCAAATCCAGCATTTCCATTACAAAGGATGAATTGTGAGGCAAACACACTTAGAGATCTGTCTGGGTGCCCCAGGGAAGAGATAACCCTTTCTTCTGTCGAGGAACCCAAGGAGGACTATATTGATACAATGGATGAGCTTCAGTGTTTTGTAGAAACAGTGTCAGAATATTTAGCAGAGAAAGAAGAGGAGATTAATAAATTTGGTTCCCTTTCAAAAACTAAAAAAACACCTGAACACAGTAGTACTGTTGATAGTGCAGAAGAGAAAGTGCCTGGGGATCAAATACCACCTATAACTATTGTCAAGAATGACAAGGACAAGGCCATCTCTTTCCCTGAACTGAATGGAGTGAAATGTGCTGTTGGTTCTTTGTTCACTTCACTCACAGAAAAGGTGGGCTCAGGCAGAAGGCATCTAACCACCTCTGTGGAAAAATTAGTTTCTTTTGTTCCAGAGAAAACAGATACTTTTAATCAAATAGAGACAATTAATTCGGGATCTAAACCCAGAGCCAAGTCAGTATTGGAGAAGAAGGATCTTTCCATTCAATCTTCATTATCTTCTCAAATAGTTGATAATAAGGATTTTGACAAACATGACAAAACCTCTGAAAATGAGCACACAGGCAGTAAAAGTGAAAGTTTAAGCTTTCAGGATGCAACAGAAACTATTGGAATTGACTCAGCTCCACAGAGCCAGAGTTCAGTTATAAAGTCTGTTTTCAGCATGCTGACTCCATTAAAGATCTTTTTGGAAAAGGACGAAACCAAAAAAGATGATGATAAGCACAAGCCAACAAGAAAGGAAAGCTTTGTTGGGTGTGATTCAGAGTCAGATCAAAGAGAAGACACCCTTGGCAATGACAGTAGCATCTGCACTTTAGATAGGGGTAATGGAGAAACTACAGGCTTGTCCCAAATGCCCACAAGTGAAGATTTGTTGTCTTCTCAAGTGGCCAATGAGCCTTCCAACTTAGCTAGGTCTGCATGTAAGAAAGATGATATTGAGAGTCTGTTGGAAAGAAAACCCTATACAGACCTGTCTTTGTTACCAGATGAACCAAAAATATGTGCCAAAAGTACTCTAGAACATCCTTATGTTGCTGGCAGTAGAACTGCAAAGAAAGAGGTGGCTTTGAAGCCATTAGAGGGGGACAAAGTTACTGGTGATGATGATTTCCTTGAGCCACTCAGAAAATCCTTTAGCCAGTTTTTGCTCACTTCTGCAACCTGTTCAGAGGAAACTTTGTCAGAAGGTAAGAAAACTCACCAGTTGGAAGAAGATGGATGGAGAAGGGGCCTTAAGAAAGATGGACATTCCTTTCCCTTTAGTGGGAAACTACATATTCCATTTTTAAAAAATCTTGGTCATTCTGAAAAACAGGAGGATTTAAGAGAGAAAGGAAGCATTTTTCCTTTGTTTAAATTTCCTTTCACTGACAGCCATGTCACTATCAATGACCAGAGTTTTCATGGCTCAGAAGTAGCCATTGATGAAGAGATCCAAAGAAACTGCCACAAAAATGCCACACTTAGTTCAGTAAAATCTAGTTCTCTTCCAAATATTCATAATAATCTAGGGAAACTTAATGATACAGAGACATTTAATAAGAATGGCCAAATAAATTGTCCTGAAAATGCCACACTCAATAAAATAAAGTCTGATTCAGTTCCAGATATTAATAATGATCTTGGGAAATTTGGGAGTAAAGAGGAATTAAATTCAAGTGACCACATAGCAGTAGAGAACTGTGAAAAAGATACTTTTGTCATCCCTGGAGTTGTACCCAAAGAACACATAGCTTCTGATTCTTCAGGAGAAAGTAAGACTCTTGAACAAGTGACATCTTTAACAGTATCAGACTCTTCATCAACATTGACTTCTACCATTTCAAAATCCACCTTGGTTAATGAAATTAGTGAAGACAAACTTGTAGATAAAGCTTCCAAGAAAAGAACCCAAGGAGGCCTCCTTTCTGGCCTGTTTAACAGCTTCTCTTCTCTTGAAAACTTGTCTAGTCCACAAGAATTAAATTTGAAAAATGATGACTCTCATCACAGGAATAATACTCCAAGCTTACTCTCTGGAATATTTAACTTGATATCCAATAGCAGTATGACTGATTGTAAACCAGATGAAGCAAAGTCCATGTCTTTAGTTGACACGAAGAATTCGAGTGGAAATAAGCATTTATCCGTGGATGAGATTTCTGATACTTCATGTGTGACTTCTGAGAAGCAGAGGAACCATTTTGAAAAACGAGAAACTTCTAGCTTCATAAAAAGTTTCTTATCTTTACCTAAAGAAAACATACCAGTATCTGATGCTAGGGTTGATAATCATCTTTGCCCTTCAACATGGAAAAACCAGCAATGTGAAAAACATTGCCCCTCTTCTGAGGACAGTGTGCTTCACTGTGCTCCAAGCACTCAGCAGGACCTCTTAGAGAAATCTTTGGCTAAGAGGCCAACACAACACCATGTTCTTGAGGCAAACCTATATGAAAATTCAAATGAGTTAAATCTACCTATACCAAATACTAACATTCTTAATAAATCAAACCACCATCAAGCTTTCAAAGAGATGAACAATCATTTTTGTTATGAATGGGAATCTGATATAAAAGATTTCTCTAAAAATTCCAGGAAACTTCAGCCAGTTTATTATATGTTGAATCAAAATATATTTTCATCAGCTGATGTTTTTTTGTGGCCTGACTCAGAAAACCCAGCAATAAGTTTTTGCCAAAAAGATCAAAATGCAAATATCTTGGAGTGGAGAACAAATTCACACAGTGTCATTTGGTGTGACTTACCATATGAATCATTTGACCAGTTTGCATTTAGTGAAGATTACTTATTAAGAGGTGATATGTGGGCAGCTAACTCATTATATGGAAATTCTTGTCATCTTCCAATTAATGAGACTAAGAATTCACTAGAAGAATTGCCCATTGACTTAAGTTGTTCTTCAAGTTATGAGACGACTACATGCCCGGTAGTCGATCACGACTCATTAAGAGTGGATGAAAACTTTGTTTTATCAGGTGTTGGTTATGAATACCAGGAATGGTTGTCATGTCTTGAAAATGGAATGTGGTGGCCATCAGAGGATGGAGAGTATGGATATTATATGTTCCATGATGGTCAATATATCTATTCTCTTCTTACTGATTCTACTGGGCAGTATGCCTATTTATTTATACCTGATTGTTCTTATCAAGAGTATTCGAATTGTGATTTACAGACAAATAATCTATCAAGTATTATATTGAATGACAGCATTATTTCTGCTGGTAACAGTTTTGAAGTGCTTGGCAAAGAAGATGAATGGTATGTTGAAGAGGAACCAGTTGATTACCCTCTTGATTTATCTATAGTTTTGCCAAGAAGGGAGGGACCAAAGTATCTAAATTTGGGAACCTTTTCAGAAGTACTGGAAGAGTCAAGTTATGGCCAAAAGGATCAGCCATTAGATTTTTCAGGCTATAATTCTCAAACATTTAAAGCAGATTTTGGATCTTTTGAAGAAAGGCCTCATGGTTCTGAAGACTTGGAATGTACGTTGGATCTCAGAAATCAGCCCCAAAGTATTGGTAATCATGAGTTAAATAAAAATCAAATTATAGAAGGAGATAAGTACCGGCCTGTAATTAGGGATTCATTAGTTCACCTTTCCAGTTTTCATTGGCTTCAGTCTTCTGAAGAAGGTACCTCTTTGGTTCATTTTGAGAATATGACTGACAGCCCACAGCAAACAGAAGAGATGTCATCATTGAACAAAGTGACTTCATTATTTTCTGCTTTGGGTGCTCTGGTTGGAAGCACTTTGAATTTTGATAAGAATGAATCTTTAGAGTCTTTGGCCACAAAGAAAAAGGATCAGCAGTCAAACATAGCAGAGCCCACAAATGATAGTCTTCAGTCATTAATCTTGAGTAAGCAACCAGAGAGTAACTCCAAAAATGTGAAGGGAAGTCTTGTTAAGAAGGACTCAGAAAGACAAATAGAATCCAATGCTCAGCAACCAGAATTTACTAAAAATGTGAAGCAAGAATTCCCTTTAAATAAAAGCACTCATACAAAAAAGCAAAGTTTGTTGAAATCTGTTTTCGAGGTAAGCCAAACAATTCCTCAGGCTAAATTAGATATAGAAGATGATGAAATCATCGCAGCTGACTCTGTTTCAGTTCCTGTCGCATCACAGTTTAGTAAGGATGAACACAAGAATTGTGAGCTTCCCCAAGACCAGTCTTCCACAGAGGCTGAGAGAACAATTTTTAAAAGTGCATTGAAATTCTTTGGTCGGGGAGAAGACTCTTCAGTAAGTGCAACAGCAAATGAAAAACAGGCATCTGGATTTTTGAACCTCTTTAAAACCCAGGTGAATAAAGAAGGATCACCAGACTTAGAAAAGAATGGTGATAAAAATAGAAAGATAACATCTCAGGAAAAGAATGAATCTTCTAGTGTTTCAAATTTTTTTGGTACCCTTGGAGATTTCTTTAAAACCAATGTATCTCTTACACAGACAACTGAAAATATGTCTGTTTCTTCAGTGACTAATAAGAATGAGGTCAAGTCAAGTCCTAATCCCACACAGCTAACTAGTCAGGATATTAGGAACGTTCCTGCTGTACCAGTTTCCTCTAAAGGGAAGGTTCGAGTTAGAAGTCTGAATAAGCAGACTACTATTGATGATAGCGAGCTAAAGGAACCATCAACTAGGGAGATCCAGGGTGATAATTTGACTGAAAAAGAGGTACCCTCCAGAGACCACCTAATCCAGCAGTCACCAAATCCATCCTTGTCAGCAAGTTGTCTCACCGAGTCTTCAAGAGATTCCTCAGTTGAAACTAGTGGTGTGTCTACAGTGACAGAAGTTTCAAGAAGTAATAAAATATCTTCTGATATTCTGAGCAGAAGCAATTCAAATGAACAAAATAATTTTTCTGACAAAGACTGGAGTTTTTCAACTGCCACAACACCTTCATCCCATTCATCCCATTCATCCCATTCAGAGTTGCCAAACAGAAAGAGTATATTTTCTTTCCTGACTAGATCTGAAAAATCTGAGAACAGAGCCTCTGATACTCTACCAAGGACCAAATCTCAAGCAGAAGGGCTATTCACACGTCCTTCCTTTTTTCCCATTACTAGTTCAAGCATCAAGAAGATACCTCTCATAATAGATCCTTTAGTTTCTTTGGCTTGTCCTTTTTGGATGAAAAACAGCAGAATCCTGGGGGAAAACACAGCCTTTCAACTGTTGCTCCAGTGACTGCCCAGCCCTATAAGAATCCCAGTGTTTTTGTAGACATGGGTGGCCCAATGACTACAGAAGGTTCCAATGGCAATAGAGATAGCATGGTCCAGGAGGTAGTTCATGAACAGAAAATGGCTTCTTGTGTTTCCATTAGCAATACCATTGAAGTTACATCCCTTGAAGATGAGCTCAGTGTAGGGAAGGACTGTCAGGGAAAACTTGGTTCCAGTAATGGAGCAGGGGTATCTTTAGCAGATTTCCAGATGAATCAGCTACAAAAAGACATTGTACCTCATTCACTAGGGTTTCAGACACAGACCGAAACACTTCTCATTGGTCTGGACACCCAGGGGGTAGCTCCTCATGAAGAGGAGGATTTCATACAGGAAGACTTCCCCAGTGGCTCACTGACCAAGTCTTTTTCACATGATAGCCATTTGATTGAAAAGCTCAACAATTTAGACACTTGTACTAACCACCATCAGAATGAAAGATTTGCTAGTGACTCATTGAACTTGCCATTAGAAAAGGCCCCTGATGAGGTTTTAACACAGACCCTGGAGCCAGCTTCTTCCTCTGCAGAGCCAGGGTGTGCAGGGCACCTCCAGAGTCGAGACACAGATAAAGAGGAAGACAGATCAGTGTTGGGCTCTTCAGTAGAAATGCTTTCAGGTTTTGTGACCAAAGTGAAATCTTTCTCTGGGAGCTTAATTGAACCTCCCAAAACCTTTTCTGGATTTTTCTCTTCTCCTAAACCTGCAAAGAAAAACTCCTTTTTCTCTTTCTCTTCTGGTGCATCATCTCAGCCACTCAAAGGTGAGTTATTTGGAATTTTCAAAAGTCCCAAACCAGAGGCATACAAACAAGAATCACCTACCTTAGCTACTGCATGGCTTCAAAATGGTAGTTCCGGAGATGCTGTAGGATCAGTACCTCCAGAAAATATGTGGAGAGAAGCTGCTTCTGCAGCATTCAATTCAGAATCTATTCTCAGTGGCTGTAGAATGACTGTGGTTAGTACAAAATCAGACTTGGAGACCGTGACAGATGATCCTAAACTAACAACTAAAATAGAAAACAATACTATTCCTGATAATACTTTGACAGATGATTCTAAACTAATGACTGAAATGGAAAACAGTAATATTCCTGACAATACCTTGACAGATGATCCTAAACTAACAACTGAAATGGAAAACAGTAATAGTCCTGACAATATTCCAGAACCCCAGCATTCTGAAACAGTTGAAGCTGCATCTTCTATCTCAGGGGATGATACTGGGCAGAGAGTATTGTCTTTGAGTGATGAAGGAGACATGGGGATGTTGCAGGGCACAGACACAGAGACATCATTCGAGGCAGAGCATATTTCATTGCCAACACAGTTGTATCCAGATCCAACCTGGATTGCCAAAGAGCTTCCTCCTCCAATTCAGCCATCTATTCCTCTTGATCCAAAGCCAGCTATGCAATCTGCTTCCATAAACCAAGATTTCTTGGAGCTACAGGGAACCAGTTCACTAGAAACCAATACTACTACACAGTTCAATAAGGCAAGTTCACTTGGCCAGAGTGCCACACTGGAAACCCAAGGGTCCCTTTCTCACCCTCTGCTGGAGGAACCTGTTCTTTGTGCTAAAGAAAGTTATGGAATATTTGATGCCCAGAAAGATCCACCTGCAGCCCCTCAGGAAACAGAGCAGCCAAGACCACATTTTGAGATCCCGAACATGACCAGCTGGCCAAAGCTTCGTTTCCCATCCTCTGCTACTGACTATGGGAAACCACTGAGCTCTTTCTTTTCCCCACCTTCTTCCTTTGGCAATAGAGCAGCAGAGACTGGTTTAGTGTCTGGTTTTAAGAAGTTGTCAACTCTTTTTGAAGGAGATAATGAAGGGAAAGGAAGTGTAGTAGCAAGTGATTCCAAACTAAGGTTTGGAAAGAAGCTGGATCTTTTATTCCCATGGCCAAAAGAAAACAAAGGGGGCCCTGAACAAGTGCCTGCAGAATCCTCCTCTCCAGTTTTGGTTATCAGCGGTGATCAGGACCTTAACTCCAGTGGGGCTGATGAAACTTTGGAATCTTCTCCAGTGTCTGGGGTCAGTGCTGAGCCAACTAAGGTCTTGCCTCAGCCCCCTGCAGCCCCTGAGCTACTGGAGGTCAAGCCAGGTATGTGTACTCATGGACTTTCAGGGCCTGGAGAAATGGAAAACCAGCAAGAAACTCCACCATTTGCAGAACACTGGAGTACCAGAGGCAACCTCTCTGGCTCCATCTGTCCTTCAGGGAGTCTTGAGGAGCACTGCACTGTCTCCGAGCTACTTCACCAGCCAGAAACACAAGAAGAAGAGGCGGTGCTTGCTAACACTGACTCTGTTTCAAATGTAAAGCAGCCAGTTACTCTGCATGGCATCACGGAACCAAAGATCAACAAAAGGCCTGTTCTCAACTAAAGCATCATAAATGATTTTAAGGAATTGGCCATTTATGATGCAATGACTTAGTGATAGATTAGTCATAGCCTGCTTTTTATCCTTTCTGTGTCTTTCCTAGCACCTGAGCTTCATGTTAAGTAGAGGTTAAGTAACAAGAAATAATGTGTGGGTCTTTTCATTCTCTCCCTTCTCTCTAGTGCCAAATATAATTTATTTATTGGAACAAGGAGCTCCCTGCTGAAAGGAAAGATTGGGTCCTGAGATTTACTCACTCTGGTTTGCTCTGCCTTATGTAACATGAAATGGAGAAGGGAGGGCAGGAAGAGGCAGCAAGTAGTTGAGTGGCAAATATTAATTGCAGCCACATGATAGGCTTTCTTGGGCCTTCAGCACTTATACATGTAATAGTTGGAGAGACACCCACTTTGCTTTTCCACGTCTTCTAAGATGCTTTCTCCAGTGGCAGTGAGGGTATTAAGTAAAATACAGAGTGCAAAGGATGGCTCAGGATAGTCTATATTCTACATCCTATTCCACATAGATTTGCATAACTTCTTCCAGTCTGTCTGCCTTTTACTACCCTTTAAACTGGTGTCTGATAAATGCTTTCAGTAAAGTCTCGCAGGAGCTCAGGGCAATTGTTTGCTGTAGTTATTCAGTCTGGAACATAATGCAGTGTCCATCTGCAAAGAGTACTATTATTTCTCCTAAGAATAAGCATCATACAGTGCAGTAAGAATCCTGCCTTGACCACTGGCCCAAGCCTGTCCAAAGGGACTCATCAGGGGCTTTAGAGCTTGTGTGTGTGTGTGTGTGTGTATACACATGTATCGGGAACTACTCCAAACAGTGACTTGGTACCTGTTGCTATAGGATGAAGGATCAGAAATCAGCCTGAAAATACTAAGTAATTGGGAGGAACCATAGGGAAAACATCACTGGAAACAACAATGATTTATCTTCATCTGGCCAAGAGTGAACATAAGCCCTTTAGTTAAAGGCTCGACCCTCTGGCAAGGAAATTCCTGTCCTTTTGCATGGAGGCTTTCTAGCAGGTTACCCAGAAGTAAAATGAGGGCCTCTGACTTGTGATGGAACTATCCAAACTGGCCGGGATAGATCTTATAGATCACCACCAAGTCCCTCTGTCTTGAATAGGACTGAATCCCTTAGATTCAGTATATGGCTCAAGGGATTAACTTCTGGAGACTGCTCTACTTTCTGGTCACAATTCATTACCATTTCCTCTGCCACAGCTACTATCATAGCAGGGGAACTAATTACCCTTCTGGGTATGGGAATTCAGGTGATCGATGAGAGAGGATTGGCCTGGCAGAAATGCATCAATATGGCCCTGACCCAGATCCTGGAATTGGACTTTGTCCACTTTATTGAAAACAGCTATGTCCTGAGAGCAGTTCAGTTACAGATGGGCATGTTTATCTTTAGGACACTCCCTAGGCTGCCAGGGTTATCACTGTAACATTCATGAGATGGTCGATGAGATTCCATGAGGGATTTCTTGATTCTAGAAATGGCTTCACTACCTCATCATGCAGATGCCTGAGAGGTAATTGAAGGAACATGTTCACTCTCCTTTGCTCATCCTAAGGAATAGGCATTCACATTTACAATAGTAGAGGAAGGAAAGGGGATCCCAATTTATTCAGTACTAGAAAAAGGGAGTAGAGTTCATCCATTTTATTATGTGGAAATTAGAAAACTTTAATCACAGCCACTGGACAAGTTTCTTTAGAAGTCTGAGTAAAGAATTTTTTGCATAAACAACAGACTGTTTTAATCTTAATCTACGTACATATATCACATTAAAATAAAGTATTCTTCAAAGTCAGTTGCAGGTTTGGGGTTAAGTGCTGTTGGAGAACCCAGCATTTGTTTTTTTTTTTTTTCCCCCTGTTGTGACTCTGCTGAGTAGAGACTAGTTCTTCCAGATTGTAAAATTTCGTCTTTTTTTCCAAAGAACCCCCTGTTTGTGATTCTTGCCACTGCTAAGATTATTATTTCCTGGATTAATCCATTACTTTTACCCTGGCCCCTCATTTGCATTTATTTACGCATCTGTCTTCCTCTCATTCTCACAGCCCCACCAGCAGTAGTAGGTATGGCTCCTCCTGTAATGTGAGCCAAGGAAGCTCTCAGCTGAGTGAACTAGACCAGTGTCATGAACAAGATGATGACCATCGGGAGAGGGCCTCGATTCATTCCTGCCACAGCTCAGGCAGCTTCTCCAGAGATGGCCAAACGGGTTTTGGAGAACAAGAGAAAGTCTTGGAGGTGATGGGTGAAGAAGAGAAGGGGAGAACGTGTGAACCCAAGGAGATGAAAGAAGATGTCACAACCCATCCTTCCCCAGATCTGGTGCTACAAAAAGACCACTTCCTAGGCCTCCAGGAGAGGTAGGTGGTGGCTGTTTTGAGGAGCTCACATGGTTTCCTCAGTACCTGCATTGTGATATTGCTGAATATAAGTGCTTTGCATTTTTACCCCCACAGCTTGGTATGGTGGTGATCAGAGTACTGAGGCTTAGCTCTACACTGCTTCCTTTGATTTTTGGTATAATTCTCAAGATATTTTGAGGATCCCTGAAGAATACTTGGGTTCTTTGTAGTTAGTTCCAGTGTACCAGGCCTTCTTAAGTCTGCAGTCCTTGGCTTACTAATTGACCCCACATATGGCAGCCTCCGAGTCTGGAACTGACCTGAGCCCTGCAGATGATTTCGTTCAAAGTTGCTGCTTTGAATGAAATAGGCTTTTAAGTCTATCAATGTTTAAAATTCTTTTATGAACATTGCTTTTTTGTTTGTTTGTTTTAATTTTTTCCTGGCTGAGGAAACCAGGACAGAGTTAAGAAAAAATTGGCCAGGAAGCCAGATCTAACCCACTCCTCAGCCTTCACAGGGCCTAGAAGTGTATCTCGTGATTGGTAGCCAGAAGAAAAGTTTTAAAGATGTCCTTTTAAACAGTCTTATAATGAAACAGTACAGAGGTTGATTGTTATTATAGAGCTAAATTGGTCAGTAGAGTTACCGATAGGTTGGGGCAACACAGGGATTCTCAGTCTTGGCACTGTTGACATTTTGGGCCAGATAACTCTTTGTTATGGGGAATTATTGTATGCACTGTAGGATATTTGGTAGTATCCCTGGCCTGTGCACACTAGATGCCAGTAGCAATCCTCAGTTGTGACAACCAAAAATGTCTCCAGATATTGCCAGATTTCTCCTACAGGGCAAAACTCCTCCCAGTTAAAGCCGCTGGGGTAGAGAGATAAGGGCTAGATATGATTTAGATTCTCAAATTTTAGGCCTAATAGTAAAGGCTCTCAGTGAAAGATCAGAACAGTGAATGCTGATTATGTAGTAAAGGTTAGGGAATGGTTGGTGTGTCTACTCCATCACTGAAGGTGTAAACATATTTTCTCTTCTTACTTTTTCCTGATCTTTAGTCATCTCTGGTGGCTCTTCTAATAGACAAGAAATCCAGGAGATAGCTCTGGACCAGATTTATTACTGGGTTGACAAACCACTGAAAGATGGCTTTTTGTAGACTTTAGACTTGACAGATAATGTTGTCTGGGTAGAGTTCTTGGTAGAGCAGAAGTGCCCAGCACAAGTATTTGTCCTTTTCTACTGGTTGTGTCCTCTTAAATCCTAGCTGTGTGAGTGAACTTGACTTCTACCTTAGCCAGAAGTGCCTTCAGATGTTTTAAACAGTAGACTCAAATGGTATTAGAGCCAGCATATATATTTTACCTGTGTAGATGGTGGACACTTGTTTGTTGCCTTGGAAGTAGATCCCAATGGGAGATAGGAGGATAGGAGAAGCATTATCACTGAGAATCAACCATTGTTCCACAGTTAAGGACCTGATCATGATTAGTTCTAATACAGGCTAGTATTTATCTCTCAAAGATACTTTATTATATTTATTGCTCATTTCACTGAGGACGTTCTTGAAGCAGCTCAAGGAATAAGATCATGGCAGAAAAAGGACTGTGCTTTTTTACTTAGTACTTCCAAAATACTTAGTAGAGCAGGAAAGCTTTGCAGGAATTAAATTCTGCCCTAAGAATGCTATGTAGGATCCCCAAGGGAGACTGGTGGCCTTGAGAGATGAGGTGAGGTGAGAGAGTTACTCCAAACCTTTCTGCATAGTTTTAATTCTAGACACTAATTTATAGCCCTTGCCATTACTTCTAGCATCCCGATCCTGACTGTCCCAGTGAGCTGCCTCATGGAGTGAGTGAAAGAAAAAAGAGGAAGGAAGAGAGGGAACAGATGAAAAGCTAGGAGTTGTCATTTTAGAGGGAATTTTTTTCACATTGGATATTCATGAAGATGCTGTTTTAGTGGCCTGAATCACTAAACAAGTATAGCATAAATATAAACCATTTTATTTTAGATATTTGACAGTTTTGCCTTGAGCACTGTTACCTTGTCGTCTGGGATATTTTAAAGGAACATTCTTTTCTTTGTTACAAGTTTTCCTGAGGAGAATGCATCTTCACCATTTACCCAAGCCAGAGCACACTGGATCCGAGCAGTTACCAAGGTTCGACTCCAGCTGCAGGAGGTAGGAAATCTATTGTTCTAGTACTAGTTGGACAATTTTTCCTTTTGAAATTGGGAGACATATGGTGCCTAAGAAGCAGTCAGTGATTAGTCATCTTCTTAAAGTGTGCTTCTGGGAATGCATGACAAGTAAGCCAGAGTCTTTAGAGATGGGAGGTGGCCATTGTCTTCCTTCTATGCTAATTAATGGAAATCAAATAGACTTAGTGTGTTCAGAGCCTGAAGGTAAAGTTAAATGCTATTTTAAGTACCTTAATCACCTCAAGGCCATTTTATTTTGAGTTTAGCACATGGGACTATTTCAAGGCCTCTTGGGGTCACTTGTTATCTCATTTGGCCAGCCACTAGCACTGTATGGCTGACCCATACAGGGTCAGAAATTTTACACAGTGTTCAGAAATTTCTATGGGGTTCCCTAATTTAAGGCCCAAAGCATCAACCAAGTAAGATCTGAAACAATGTAAAAAAGTAATAAAAAAATAAATAAATAAAAGTTTTAGTGTTGTAAGTTTGAAGTGTCCTTATCTGTGTGTCAATAGATAGTCTTCAGGCAGAAAGGATGTTTTAAATGATGACAAGTGGCTATTAGTATAATACTTGACAGATATTAAAGATGCAAGCATGCTCACATGTGTAAACACCCTTAAATTTTTTCCAAACTTAGGGAGAAGTTGTCAAAATAGTAGTATAAAGAGCTCCCATATCCTCCTCACCAAGATACCCCGGTTTTTGACATTTTACATTTGCTTCATCACTCTCCATTCATTATGATTAATCTTTTTCTGAACCATTTGAGAGAAAGTTGGAGACTTGATGTTCTGTCACTTCTAAATACTCCTATTTGTAGTTCCCCAAAACAAGGCTACTTTCTTATGTAACTATCCAAATCAGGAAATCAACAGGGACAACACTATCATCAAGACCCCCATGCAAATTTTTCCAACCATTTCAACAATGTCTCTTTTCTCTTCTGGTCCAAGATTCAATACAGGTTGATATGTTATATTTACTAGTCATGACTCTTTAGTCTCCTTTAATCTGGAACAGTTTCTCAACTTTTCTCAACAAATAGTATAGGCTTTTCATTTTGTAGTATGTTCTTCATTTTGGGTCTATCCAGTGTTTCCTCGTGTCCAGACTCAGGCCATGCTTTCCTGGTGGGAATTAACCAAAAATGACGCTGGGCTCTTTATGAATTGCATTAGAAAGTACATGATGTCCGTCTGACCTATCCTTTGTAATGTTAACTTTAATCAACCAGCTAAGTTTGTATCAGCCAGGTTTCTCCACTATCAGAGCACCATTTCTTTTTTTTTGTAATTGTTGAGTGTTTTGTGGTACAATGCTCTGAGACTATGCTCATATCTTGTTCCTCATCAAATCTCCTCTGCCTACCAGCTAAGTATCCATTGATGACTTCTGTATGAATCTACCACAACCAATAGTGGTTGCCAAATGGTAACTTTCTGTTTTTACTATCTTTTCTACATTTATTACTTGGCATTATATGTGCCTACTATGAGGAAGAGATTTCCCTTTTCTCCCATTACTTTAAATTAGCATGGACTCATGAATTCCTAATTTATTACATTACTTATAATCCCCTACTATCATTTGTTTTGATGCTCAAATTGTCCTAGCTTCATAAAGCACTGTTAATTTGACCCTACAGGGAGAAGATAATGTGTTTTTTAAAATTTATTTAAGACCTTATTAACAGGTTCTTGGAGTTTGTTGACTTTTTTTTGAAAAAATCAAGTTGTAAACTTTTATTACAAAATAAAAATGAAGTTCTTAAACATCTCCACTTGACCAGATGTGAAACAATTTAAAAACCTTTGAAGGTGTATTGAGAAAAATCAGGATTTAAAACAAACAAGCAAAAGCAACACGTTTGTCATTACAAAAATAGATGTCTTTAGGTAAAAATGATAAAAACCCCACACTAGAAAGATAATACAGATAGTTCTAGTTATCTGGTCAATGGGCAAAAAGCAAGCACTTAAGGTCTTTAGCTCCAATCTTTCATTCATTTCTTATTGTTAGAATTTCATGTTCATTTCTTCTTGTTGGATGACTAAACTGGATGACGGTGGAGACCCTATATGCCTTTCCAGTCTTACCTCCTTTTGCCACTCTGTTTAGTCAACATATCCAATATATAAAATTATTTAATTTTCAAAATCTCAGAGACTTTGCCAATTTCCCATGCTTGAAATACTCCTTCTCCACCTAGCTAACTTTTCATTCACATCTTTTAAAACCCACTCAAGTGTTAGTATTTTGGGGGTAAAGCTTTCAGATTCCGAACATACTTTTTCTAGATTGTCATTTACCATGGTGTAATGGAGTTATTTGTTTGCTGTTACTTCTCTGTGTGTTTGTAAGATCCTTGAATGCTGGGGCTATGTTTTTCATTGTTGGTGTTCTAGAGCCCAATATAGAAACTAGTAGAGTGCTTAGCCAACTCTTATGGATGTTCAACTAGGCAGAAAAGCCCCTCAGCATTTCCACAGAAGTCTCCCTGTGCTTCTTTATCCTGTCTTAATTAATCCTATTTTTATTTTTCCCAAGGCTTGGCACCTAAAGTCAATAATAGCAAAATATTAACTATTAATATTATAATTTTTATATACATGAACATAAAGTTACTGAATCTGGACCATATTATGGGTAGATTTTTAAATTTTCTTTCTTAGATCAATTTTGTGAGCTTTATTCTGGGTCATTAAATATTTTTTGAAAACGTGATTTAATGATTATTAATATGTTAATAATATTCCATCATGTAGATGTTCCATACAATTCTTCTTGTTTCTTTACTATCATAAATAATGCTATGATGAACATCATATACATAAGTCTGTTTTCATTTCTGATTATTTCTTTAACTTAGCTTTCTCAAAGTAGATTCAAATAAATTTTTGCGTGAAAGAGTATATACCTTTTAAAGGGTTTTGATAAACTTCTTACATGTGTTTTCAGAAAAGTTTTTCCAGTTTGTACTTTGAGTATTTGAATGCACTGCACCAACATTAAGTATTATCATCTTAGAAGATTGTTGCCAATTTGGCAGAAGAATAATATCCCATTGTTGTAATTTGCATTTCTTTGATTATTTGTGATTTGGATATTTCCTGAAAGCTTATAGGACATTTATACTTCTTTAGCTGGTACTGCATTCAGTAGACTTTGAGGAACTAACAAAGAAACCTAGCTCCCCTTAAGCCATTCCTATAGAGTGTCAGCAACTTGAAGAAGAGATCATATAGGTCATCTCTGTATATGGATTGGCTGAGTACCTGGCCATATGTACATAATAAGTGTTTGATGACATTGCTAATGCTGATGAGGCAGTAATGTTGGTAGTGTGGGTGGAATGGATATGATTCTGTACCTTATTTGGCTTAGCTGCAGAAAAATCTGGGGGAGTAGGTGAGACTTTTAGCTCTAGAAACGGAGACTGCGGTGGCAGCAGGTGGGTGGGTGTTCCAGGTGGAAGGGACAGTGAAGGAGAAGGCATGGAGGTAGGCCGTGAGGAAGCCTTGACAGAAGCTCTTAGGTTGCTAAAGAAAGCTGAGGAAGGAGAGGCTTAATAAGAAGAGATAGAATTGAGCAAATAGATTGCTGCTGGTCAGCCTGAGAGATGGATCAGCATTTTCTCAGGAAGGATCATTAGAACAAAATAAATTGGCTCTCTCCGGCAAAGTTCTTTTCTTACTTATAACTCTCCCAAGCAAAGAGACTTCCTTCTTGTGCTATAATTGAAGCCCCGAAATAGGGATTCCCCTTGGGGAAAAAATGAGGAGGCTGAAGGGGAGCAGGCCCTTGAGGACCCCATCTCTTAAACTGAGATGCACCAGGAAAGAACTCTTTCTATAACTTTAACTCCAGTATTTTGTTCTGTTCATGGCTGCCTATCTTAACTTCCGTTACCTCCATTCTTTGCTCTCATGGAGACCACCAGTTATCCTTTTTTTTCCTCATAATATTTTAGCCTCTCCTAATTATTGCTACTCTAACACTTAAAAAACAAACCTGAAGAATGTTTTGAATAAGTAATAAATGTAAAAATATAAAATTTTACAAAAAAGGTATGTATAGTGCAAAGTTCCCCTCCTTCAGACTTCCAGGCCTCTCTCTAGTCCTCATTTCTCCCATCTCATTGTTGTCTGTGTCTTGTGACTCGGTCCAGAGATAAAATGTGCATTTATAAGCATGTATGCATACACATGCATATATTGCACATATTATCCTTTACCTTTTTTTCTTTTACTGCTATATTTTGGAGATTTTTCCTTATTAATACAAATAGAGCTACAACATTCTTTAAAAATATCTACCTAGTATTTATTTTTGTGGATGTATTATAATTTATGTACTCTGTCCTCTATTGATGAATCTTTAAGTTGTTTCTAATATTTTGCTACCACAATGTTGTAATGCAAATCCTGTAGTAAGCCTGAATACTTCCATATCTCTCTTAACCACAGCTTTTAACATCCATTTTCAAACTTCATGGAAAACCCTACTTAAGAATAGGTCCTACCACTGCTTCACAAACTAGAGAGACCTGTTTTGATGAGACCTTAGGTGCTGCTCTCAACAGGCCCCTTCTGCCCTTTGGCAAACTGTAGAGTCCTTACTTGATATCTGAGACCAGAACTGATACGTTATCTATTGACCGAAAACTGGCTGTTCACTAAAGCCCTTTTTGGAGGAGACTGTGCCTTTCTTTTTTATGCCCCATGTATTATGGGGTCAAGAGTGAGGCTTGGTTTTCTCTGGCTCCTTCTGCCACTTCCAGGCCATTACTAGATCTTTGCATAACCTGTTTTCACACTCACCTTCCTTGTTTCAGTTCGATCCCAACATTTCTATAACTTCATTCTTTGAAAACTTAGCACCTGCATCACAATTTTCCTTTTAATATCAACCAGTGCCATCATTATCATCATAGTAACCACATTTATTGAATGCTACTATTCCTGTAAGTGCTTACATGCATTACCCAAATGAATTTCTCACAATAATTCTGTGATTTAGGCTTATATTATTAAGCTTTTACAAATTAAGAAACTGAGCTTTAGAAAGATAGAAACTTGTCCAGTGTCACCTAGCTAGTAAGAGTTAGAACCAGATTCAAATTTAGATCTAGTTAACTCCAGGGCCTGATTCTTAACACTTTTTTCTACCATCGTAACACTGGATTTTTTTTTTTTAACCACCATAATCTTAGAACCCTGTTTTCCAAAGTGTGTTCCATGGGACTCCAATTTCTAGAACTGTTAATAGGTTGTTTATCATTGGATAAAGAGTTCCATGCTCAAAGAAATTTGGAAAACATTGAGTTCCAATAGAGTGTAACACCAACAGATTGCTTTATCGTAGGACTTGTCAGAAATTTGAATATATATAAGCTTGTTGTGATTCTTCAAGAGGAGAGTCCAATATGCACAGTGTTATTGCAGACTTATTTGACCATGAAAATCTGTATTGGAGAAGCATGCTGTAGGATTTGTTTTCCAAGGAGTACACTTGAGGAAAGTCTGTCTCATGATTTCATTGTCATTTCACTAAAACTGCATTTGTGAAGGTTATCAGTGAGCTCATAGTTACCTAACCTGGTGGTTGCTTTTAAGTCTTTATCTTATTGGACCTCTCTATAGTATTTGACAATCCTAAACAGTCTTTCCTGTTTTGACATCATAGAAATCATCCCCAACAGTACTCCAGCATTTCTTGTCTTCCTTTTCTGATTTCTCTCTTTGCTCACTTTTTTTTTTTCCTCACTTTTTAAATGTTGCTCTTTCTGGGGTTCTTCTCTCAATATTTTTTTTCATACAACTCTGCATTCTTTCTGTGGAATCTCATCCATTTTGTCAACTACCACTTATGTGGATTGCTCTTCTATCTGTATATCCAGCCCAGATCTCTCTCCTGAACTCTAAACCCATATTTATAACTACTTGTATACTCACTTCTCTCATCAGCTTCTCAAATTCAGCATGTTCTAACCAAAAGACATCATCTCTCAAAACCTGTTTTATGCCCTGTATATTGTTCCCATGCTCCCCAAACCAACCCTGAGCCCACTAAATTTGATTGGGCTTTTCAGAGGTAAGAGAAGATAAAGCTACCCCTTCTATAGTGTAGAATTAGGAGCACGAATTTCACTTATTTTCAAAAGGGAGGGAAGGATAAGTTTGATGTCTTGTTGTACACATAATAGGCACTCCATAAATTCTGTTGACAGCATGAATTAAAAGAATGGAGAGTAGGAAAGCTAGTCATTTTTTACTGCTGTTGAGTGGGAACCCAGTGAAACTACTTCTGATGGCTAAAGTGGCAAGGAGCCAGTGCCACAAGATCTCAGGCTTTTGTAGGGATATAGACTCCTGGGAGCACTGGGTTCCTAGGATAATATGCTGTATGGATCACTTAGATGAGGCTGTTTTGCACACCCTGGGGCTTGGAAGGAAGAAGTCAGTGGAGTGCCTTACCCTGACGAGTAGGGAAGGGGGCCAATTGCTGCCCTAGGCACTGTGGGAAAATTTTCCAAGAGTTGCTTTTGTGTGCTTGTCAGGAGAAATGCTTAACATTTCTCAAGGTTGGTTGGTTTGTTTGTTTTTTCCTCTGAAATATTCTGGATGCCTTTATGATTTGGATCTGGATGTTTATCAATGGTTGGTCTTCTGTAAACCTTGGATCAGGTTCTAGGCTGTGACTGAACCTTGTGAGTTATTAAACGTTAACATCTGGGACTGGGATTTGGGCAGCTTGTTTGAAAGGGTGGAGCTTGGCTCTGGTTTCTGAGGAGCATATCAGAACATCTCCCAGGAATGCCATGATAACATTGACCTGCCTAGAATCAGAGGAAAGTATCAGATATGGCAGCATGCTTTAACTCCAGCTGGCAGTATTTTCTGAGCATACTAAAGGGAGGTAATTAATAAACTTTTTGTGGACTAAGTCTGATTGATGCCTCTGTACAAAATTACTTGCTTCCAAATAAGCAAAGCAGCCCTTCTTGCTTCGTACTACCTTTTCTGACTCCAGCTGCTTGTCTGACCATCCAACCAATGTGAACGTTTGATACTGGCTAGGAAGGAACTCTTCCTCTGTGAGAGAAAATCCTTTGCCCAAGTTATCCAAAAGGAAGCAACTAATATAATTTTTTTCATTTTAAATCAAGCCAACTAGTAAGTGGGTACTGCTGGTTCCTGTTGGGGCTATTTGTAAGTCATTTTCTTATTATTTAAGAGTTTATAGGCCAGAGGGGAGATAGACATAATTAACAGTTAAATATTTAAATACTTCTCCCACCCCAGACACTTTTCTCAGTCTTTTTCTCATTTTTCTCCATAGCATTTCGTAGTGTTTTTGAAACTCTACTTGTAACTTCCTGTTTTCTTGGCTTCAATTATCCTAGATCCTCCTAATTCTCTTCCTTTCTTTCTTATCTTGCCTATCTCCTTTCTGTCTCTCTTTCTTTTTACAGTTTTCCCCTCAGGCACCTTTTAATCTCAGATCTTCTCATCTCCTCAGCCTCTAATCCAGAACCATTAATTAAGCAATCACTGTAAGGCTAGTACTGCGCTGGATCCCTGGCTTGTTCTAGGAAGCCAGTAGACTTCTAACTAGCCTTCCTAAGCAGATGATTCCCAGATCTATACTTCCAACCTCCCTTTTCCCCTTAAGTTCTACCCGTCATGTCTAGTTATCTACTAGTTATTTTCTCCACAATTTCCCGATGTTTGAAACTTCCCTCCTGGGCCTATTTCTCTTCCTTTGTTCTGTATTTGTATTAAAATCACTATCATTCTGCTAGTCACCCACTCAAAGTCATGGTGTCATTCTTCCTTCTCTCTTGCCTCCTGCATTGGATCATTTGCCAGATATTGCTCTTTTTCTCTCTATGATTTCTTTTATCTTTCTCATCTTCTCTGTTCTCTTTTGTGTTCAGGCCCTCTTACTGCTTAGACTATAGTATTAGCCTTCCAATGATTTCCTTTTACTTTTCTTGGGATCCAGTGTATGTACCACTGCCACTTAGGCGCAGGGCTCAATTTAGATGTCACCCGTTGAAGCCTTTCCCAAAGGTAGAATTAGATACTCATTTTCTATAGTATTTCATATATAGTCGACTTTGGTTTTTAACATGTTCCAGAATTGTGTGAAGGCTTTTGCCTTCAAGATTACATATTTCTTAACAGTATACACTGTATGATTTCTTTTATATTAAGTTCAGAAACAGGCAAAAGTAATCTGATGTCTGACTTCAGGATAGTGATTACCTTTGGGGAAGGGGGTTGGTAGTGACTAGATATGAGCACAGGGGGCTTCTGGAATTCTGATAATGTTCTCTTCTTGATCTGAATTCTGTTTACATTGGTATACTTTTGATTTGTACATTTTTTTCGTGTGTTTATTATAATTCAGTAAGAAGTTTAAATAAAGGCTAAATGAAAATAGCATGAAAATAAAGAATAGGGACTGTGTCTATTTAACTTTATATTCCTGATGCCTCACATCCAGCAAGCTCATATGCGAATGAATGAATGAGTGAATGAATGAAAGAAAAATGAAAATTTCTTCTCAAACATTAAATTTTCATTCCATCGGTAGTTAAGTGATAGTCTCAACTTTTTAGCCTGATATCCATGACCTCCCATGACTTGGCACAACCTACTTTTCTAACCATGTTAATTGTGAGGCTACACTGTACAGCTGGAAATAGTTGGAGCTTGAAATCATCCAGAGCCTGAGTTTGAAATATGGCTCCACGACTTACTAGCTGTGTTATCTTAGGCTCAGACAAGTCACTCAGCCTCTTAGAAACTTAGTTTTATCATCTCCAAGTTGGATATTATTTGCCTCAGTGATTGGGATATAGATTAGGGAAGACATATAGAGCAGGGCCTGGCATGTTGTTAACATGTAATAAATGTTAATTTCCTTTCCTTTCCAACAACATACCTTCCTTTTTCTCTTTTTCATATCTTTGCTCATCCTGTATTTTCTACCTTGAATGCCTTTTCTTCCCTTCAGTTTTCACATATCCAAATATTATTTGTCCTTCAGGATCAAGCTCAGATAGCACCTCTTTCACAAAACTTTCCATGGTTCCCATCCAAACCAGCACCTTGAAAGCTGGAAATATTTTCTTTTCTCAAATTCTCATACATCTTATCTGTGTCTCTTATGGGATGTATTAGTCACTCTCTCTAACTTTTAGGAATTGCTTAAGGCTGCCCTCTCACTCCAGGAGCTCTAATTGGGCTGTAATGCTGGAGACAGGAGCTCTGTCAGTTGGAATAAACTGGGGCATGAAAAGACAGCTTGAGAAAACTACTTTGGGTCTTTGAGATTCTTTTTAGTGCCTTCTCTTGCGCTGGGAGAAATTCAGATATCTGGTTAAGGATGCAGATCCAGGAGCAAGGGTTCAAGTTGCAAACTACTTGACCTGTTTTTGAGTTGGTCTTCTGTTAAAGGCATCTTTATGGCCCAGCCTAGCTTATTGAGGTCAGATGCCATGTAGGAGTTAGAGTCTGAAGTCTTAGGTAATCAGGAGTGGATATTCATCTGGAATGTCTTCCATGCCTAATATGCCTTTAGGCCTTGGTATACGTAGGTAGAAAAACAAGTTCAGGGATTCAGATATCCTATTCCTAGCCACTTATTTTCTTGTTACATCTGCTTGCTACTTGCTAGATTGCAATTCCTAGTATAGCTTCTAATAATTAGTAGACAATCAGCAAAGTTTGTGAAACAATTGCTTAAAAGTATGAAGTAGTATTACAAGGCCATAAGTAATTGGTTACAAAAGGAATGATGAACACTTATAATCGAAAATAGTTGCCATGGGACTTTAAAGTAGCAAACAAGCCCTTTAAATTAGGATGGTTAGAGAAGTCTTGTCAGAGGAATCCCCAGATAGTACTAAGTCAGCAGTTATTAAGTATCAGGAAATGTCCAAGAAATAAGATAATATGAGCTTTGAAAGATGGAAATCAAGGGATAACTTGAATTCTGTGTTTACAAGCATATGTCATTAAGGAGATCCATGGCTCCTTGCAAGTGGCAAGTTGTATTTTTTCTGTAAACAGTGCAACTAAGATTTACCACCATTTCAAAACAGGCAGTTCTTAAAGTACAGTCATAGTGTGTAAAATAAGATTTCTTGAAGCCAAAGGGAAGAGGTAAATTGTAGGAAATAATCTCAATTCCTTAGGCAGGCTTCTCTTTGCTGGTTGTCATCTTCAGGCATGCTGGGGAAATGTGTTTATTTGGTTCACACCTGAGGACATTCAGACATAAATAGAGAAACATGAGAAAGGGCATTCTAGATGAAAACTGACATCCTGGAACATTTCTTGTGACAGGTAAGATAAAAGCTGTTGACTGGTTTCTCCCTAAGATACTCTTCCTTCTTGGTTTTTGCTATCTTTCCCTCCAAGTCTTTTCCTTCTTTATGACAGCTCCATCTTTGTTTCCTTTACAGCATTTCTTTTCCTCTGCTTGCCCTTCAAACTTGGTGATTCCCAGGGCACTGTTTTCTACATAATTCTCTTCTCTAGATACTCTTATGTCTTTTCCTATACACTGGTGAATTCCAAATTGCTATCTGTACCTCTTTCATGAGCTCCAGACTCGTATATTCAGCTGCCTATAGATATTGTCACAAGAACTTTCATAGGCACCTCATGCAATGTGTTCAAACTGTACTCATTGTTTTTTCTTTCTCCTTCACCTCACCTCCTGTATGTCTTTTCTCAGTATATAGCACTACCAGTTACCCTAAGGCAAAATCTAACACTTTTCTCCCTCAGGGGCCTATGCCAAATGTCATAACAATTCCCTTGTTAGGTTATGAACTCCCTAAGGGCAAGGATTATGTCTTTTCATCACGCCTGGTATAACTCTTAGGTATTATTAGTAAGTATTTGTTTATTATTTATTAGAAGAAAAATTTTGGTAGAATTGTATTGATAATTTCAAAAGTACTGTATTAGTTTGTGAGGGCTGCCATACCAAAGTGACACAGACTGGGTGTCTTAAACAGCAGAAATTTATCATCTCACAGTTCTGGAGGCTAGAAGTCTAAAATCAAAGTGTCAGCAGGGTACGTTCCTTCTGAGGGCTATCAAGGAAGGATTTGTTTTAGTCATCTCTCCTTGGTTTGTACATGCTCATCTTCTCTCTGTGTCTCTTCATATTGCCTTCCTTCTATGCGTATCTCTGTCCAATTTTCCGCTTTTTATAAGGACACTGGTCATATTGTATTAGGGACCACCTTAACGTCCTCACTTTAACTCGGCTACCTCTGTAAAGACCTTATCTCCGAATAAGGTCACATTCTGAGGTCCTGAGGGTTAGGACTTCAGCATATGAATTTTTGGGGAACACAGTTCAACCCATAACAAATATGAGGGTATTTTTTACTGTTTAGGTTCCAAGTCTTGTTTTGTGAAAGCACTTGCTAAGGTTTTTAGCCTCCTCACCATACTGGTTTTTACTCTTCGATAGCACTCTAGACAGAGAAATAGTAAGGATGGGATGGCACATTCAATGAGTGCAGAGTTTGGTTTGACCATACTTAGGGAATGGGGAGCTGGATTCCTTTATACATAGATAGATAAGAAAGAACTTTTATAATATGCAAAGGACTTTTTCCTAAGAGCAGTCACAGGAGTTTAAGAAAAAGAGTGACAAAATCTACATTTTAGAAATAGCCCTTTAGCAAATTGTCAAAAATGGATTGGGAGTAAATGGGGTGAGAAGGAAGTGGTTCTGGAGGATGAGAGACTGGGAGGATGCATATTCTGTAATTGCTCAAGTGAGAAACAATGAAGCCTAGACTAAGGTTTGTAGAGAAGGGGACAGATTTTATAGATAAGAAGGTAAAATAGGTTAGACTTGGTGAAATGTGACAGGGGGTCAAAGGATTTTGCAAGAGATTCTGTCACTGGATAGAGACTTAGAATACAGGGATTCCAAGGATCTTGTGTCTGAGCAGAGTGGTTATCTGTGTGTGATTGATTTTGGGTGAGCTGACAGCTGAAGCCTCCAGTGCCAACACTAACAATAGGCTTTCCCTTGGCATTCTTTGATCTCCAGGCTAAGTCTATTTTTTTCCAGGCTCATCTAGTTGAGTACTTCCCTTTCTCCCCACCATGCTTCCCTGTTACTCTGTCAGAGGTCCCCAAATAAGGATGTGTCTCCTTTAGGTCTTCTTTTTCCCTTTGAACAATTGCTGGCTTCCTATAACTCAGTGCCTCATACCAGATATTTTGAATATATGAAGAATCCTATATGCTGGCTAGAAACATATTTCGAAAAGCTTATAGAAACAGGGACCTACTCCAAAGAATTCTCCATATTTGGGTTTACCTAAAGATATATCAGAACAAGCCGCAAACAACTGAAAAAGATATTCGATTAATATTAAGACAGTCAGAACATAGTTTCCTTTTAGTATAAGAGGTTCACTTCCCCCATAAAATTTCAAATTTTGGATTTTCATTAGAGAATCCTCAGCATATGGTCCCTTGGCTTCCTTGGGGTATAGAGATTGAGGCAGGACTGATGCATTTTATGGGTTGGACCGGGATGTATATAAGCAGATACTAGTTCTGGACCAGCCTTGATCCTAAATCTGGAAGCTGTGACTTTTGACCAGGTTTATGTGAGAGGGCAGGAGACATGTAGACTGCTTTGATTATGAGTTTTTAATCATTTTATTTTAGGATGGAAATGGGGCCACGGCTTTTGGAGGTACAGGCTGGAAACCTAACCATTTATCTGGGCAGTTCTGAAGAGTTTATCAGCTCTTTATGTTCAGGTTTTTGCTAATCAGAGACAGTACTTGACCTGATTGTAGAACTGAAATTTGTCAGCAATCTGTGACTCCTTAGGCCTGCCTTACAGCTTGTCAGGTCTGATTTAGGCTATGTAACAGCTATGTCTTAGCACATCAGTAAAGTCAGCACATTTCTGCCAGGCTCATCTCTCCCCTAGGGTGGCATATTCCTGAGGGAAGGAGAATCGTCTCCCATTGCCCATCATTCTCTGCTACCTATTATTTCTGAGTAGTTTATGGAGAGCAAAATTCTATAAAGAAAAAAATGGTTTTTCTTAGCCACCAAAACAACCATTTCCTCATGAAACAATTCCCAGCTGTGTGAACACATGCTGGCCTCTTCATATTGCTTCTTAGTGGTAGAGAAGGAAAAAAGTCACAAGCTTTCTCTGCACAAGTGACTTTGGCTCTACCTCTCCTTTGTACGCTGTATATGTGTTTGTCAACCTTTGGAGAAAAGGTAGGAACTTGCTGGTCCTGACCCAGCTACTCTCTGGCAGTGACATCTGAAAAGGCAGGCCTGGTTTGGAGCAGGCATATTTTTTGCTTCTGGACCAGTTTTATCCGGCCCCAGGAGGACTTAGACTGGTTTGTATGAGAGGGGAGAATTGTGGTTGGTGAGCCCCCCTCAGTATCCCTGTGACGCCACTCAGATGTGTTAGCTGAGGATGAATTCTGTGCGCCAGGTGGTCTTCTGACTAACCCACCCATTCGGTTCCCCTTTAGAACTCCTGCAGCTCTGAACCTTCCCACAACTCTGCGTGAGTGTCAGTGTTTCATGTTGAATTTCCATCTTGACTCATCTGTCTCTAGGCAAAGATCCTTGTAAAGATTTAAATTGGGAGCCAGACCTTGAGAATGTCTGTTCAGAGCATTTCACGGCTTCTGGATAAATGCCTTTTCCTTCTTAACCCAATCTGTTTTTCCAGTTCTGCCCAGCCCTGCTTTGAGGAAGCTTCTCAATTGAGGTGGGTGCTTGTGACCTCTAAAAAGCACCCCCATCCTTTTAGCCTGCCCAGGATTCCCAAGAGCCATATCCACTGTGATAAGAGGGCTGCAATGTTGCTCACATGGCTCAGGAAACTGAAATTATGTGTCTTTCCCAAAATGCTAGTCCATTGAGGATGTCTTATTGTCCTTTGGTCATATGATGTATGGTACTCTGTGGGCCCTGTTGAATGGTGGCAGAACGAGCCCTGTTTTTTTTTTAACCAGAACTTAGACTTACTGCTGTTTTTACCTCTTTCCCACTTATTCTTCTTGGCTTTTGCTAAAACATGGGAAAGTGGAACAATATAGAGGTAATTTATGTCAAAACCGTGACTGTAACTAGAGATAGCATGTTGTGTGTGCCTCATGTCCTAAATGCATTTTCTGTCTGAGCCTTTGCTTATTTGAAAATGCATTAGAAGAGAGGCTGAATGTGTTTGGGTAGGCAGGTGGACAAGACGAAGTTGCATTAGCCTCTGGTATAATATCTGGAATCCTCAGCCAGGTCTAGGAGCCACTGGTGGATAAAGCAGGAAGAAGTAGGTTCTTTAGGCAATGTCCTAGCTCTGAGGATCTTCTTGTCTTGAGATTCGAGCTCTCCTTAGTCTAAGATGCCAGGACCCAAATCTAATAATGACAGCCTCTGCTTTGGGCTCTTTATGAGTGACTGCAGAGTTGGGGAGGGAATTCTAATTTAATCAGCCTTCCCTATATTTCTTTTAAACCCTTTTTACCTCTTTCTCCTAGCTGAAATGTGGGAAGCTCCATAATAAACTGGCTGTGACTTTCACCGAATTTGACAGTTTTGAATGTTTTTTTTTCCTTTTTTTTCTTTCTGTATTTAGATGTGTCTATAGTTGCACTATCAGCCCTTATCTCTTCTGTCATCCAGCCAGCTCCTGATTGGGTTAGGAAGTATTTGCTCTGCTGTCAGTGCTGGTTGCATAATGAGGTGGATGGTTAATAAATGGGTTGTTTAGCATCTCTTGGAATCTGAAATTTTTTTCCTTAGTTGAGGGGGAAGCAATGTTATTGGAAGAAGACAGTAGGGAGGCAAATGTTGGCTCTGGAATCAACACTTTCTCCTCAGGATCTTGGATAAGCCAACAAAATCATTCTTAGTTTAAAAAGCCTGTTTTATCTACTACGTAGAGCTGCAGTGATGGGTTCTAGGGTGGCTCCCATAGAATGACTACCTGATTCCTGGCTAACAGGGCCGTGTTCTATTGTAGATTGTCACGTGGAATGTTGAAGGGCAGCAGAAGTAGCAAGATTGGAGCACCTTGTTTGAGCGTGCTGGGTAAATCAAACTTACCCACCTGCCATGTACCCACCTGCCATGGGCCTAAGGAAGAGGTGGTCCTTTTTTCTTTCTATCAGGCTCAGAGAAGGTAGGATAGGAGTGGCTTCACAGGTTTGTGCTGGTTGGAGCTCTGTATCAAGAAGAATTCTGAGGTTCTCTGGGCTCCAACTGTGTTTCTCTTGTTTTGTGGTAGCAGGGTTATCATATATTTCATGTATGTGGCATTTTATGCTCCAGGGCTTCAAGGGTCCTTGGCTTACTTTTGGCAATGAGAAAGTAAGTTGCAATGAACAACTTGAGTGCTCTTTGAAGATAAGGACATTCAATTTCCTAATGAGTGCTCACTAGAATTGTTGAGTTATTAGGAATTAATGCTATGTGAGAGCTACCTGACTAGCAAGTCTCCATGGAGACAGATGTCACTGGCGAAGAAGGACTGGGAAAGTTGGGATATGATACCAGGGCCTTGAACCTTAGACAAGTTTTGCTCAGTGTGATATCACTTTAGTCTTAGTTCCTAGTTCTGGATTCCAAAACAGTCTGTGGTCCTAACTTCTGCCGTAGAGGGTCCATCTCAGCCCACCCAGCTTCCCCTACCTCTATCTAATCATTGCCTTGGCATGGCCTAAGAGAGTTCTTGTTTTCCTGTTGGTTCTCTTGCTGCGACTGTTCAAGAACTGGACTAGGTATCTATTCTGAGAACATTGTGCTGCACTTGGGCACATTACCTGTTCTCTGGCTTCACCAAATGCAGACAGCAGATTATATACATACAAAAACAATCAATCGAAAACCAACCAAACAAAAAAACCCCAGAACTTGTCTCAGTAGAAGGGAATATTCCCTTTGTATTGTGCTCCAGCAGTTTCTTGCTGTGTTGTCTTCCCTCTGAGATACCTCAAAGTATAGGGCTCCTTCTTATGTCTCTTTATATCCTATAGCTCAGACATGAGAGAGGTGGATAGGCAGGGAAGAAGAGAGGAGGGGGAAGAAGAATGAGGGGAGAGGAATGGGGGAGGGGAGAGAGTAAGATCTATATTTAGCGAGAGGGAGAGACACTCACCAAGGGTGTGTGAGTGAGCTTGCTGGCGAGGTTTATGTGTGCGTGAGTGTGCTGGGGAAGGGGGTGTGTGCTCCAGGAACGTGTGAGGAGGGCTGGTGCCCTATGGGAGGTTGCAGGCAGGAAGCAGCTGGAGAGGAGGAGGAGCAGCAGCAGGAGCAGGAGCTGCCCTGCTTTCTCTCTCAGTCTCAAAGCCTGGAATCGATTGAGTTAGAATTCCACATCCAGTTGAAGTTTGGCTGCTGTTAGCTTCAGCAGGCTAGTCGTCAGAATCCCCCTCAGCAGAGAGGTGTGGACCAGATTGGATTCCTAGGTTTGTAGCCAGCGAGACTCCTGCCCAGCCTCTCACTGAGGGGATTTCTCTGCTGGGCATTGTTTATCTCATCAACTTTGCACAGTGGAGCCAGCCAGCTGGGTGCAACTGAGAATAATAGCTCCTTGGCTCTGTTTGTCGATTGGGCACGCAGCCGTGCTGTGGCTTAGAAAGTTCATCCTGTGGCTTCTCTATCAAACCAAGAAGTGCTTCTGAATGGATTTCCTCTTAAAGACAGCACTTGCATTCTAAAACTTGAGCATTTGTGGTTTTGTGTTTTTGTTTTTGTTTTTTTTCCTTTTCATTTCCTTAACTTATTTTGGTTGCAGCAGCAAGGTAAGTGGTATTGAGTGTATGACTGACTCTGAACGACAAGCAGGGACAAAAGCAAAGCATTTGTGGGTGGAATATGGAACAGGCTACATTAATTACATAACTGCTTGAGCCAACTTGCTGGTGGGGGTCATTATAATTAGTGAAAAATAGCATATTCAGCTCTGAGGATAGAATCTTCACGTGCACGTGTTTCTATGCTGATAATCTGACCATCCATTCTTCCTTGGTACTCTCTTGTATGTATATAAATAACCCATCCAACCCTCTGCATGTGTTCATACTTACATACAAATAATCTGTTTCTCCCTCTTGATATGTCCATATGTTTATAGATAACTTGTTCATTCCTCTTCGTGTATACATACATAAAGACAACTCATTTCTTCATCTTATATGAATATACACATCTCTCCCTCCGTGTGCATACGTATATTATAGATATCTGTCCCTTCATCTCATGCGTGTTTGCATATACTCAGGTAACTTTGCTATTCTTGTATATGCCTGTGAATATTCAGAAATCTTTTCATTTTCCGTGTATGTGTGTGTGTGTATTGCCCTCCTGTCTAATGTATTAATTCTTCCCTCCTGTGTATGCATATGCCATATAAACAGAAAAATCATCTTGAGTTTTCTCAGTCTTGAGTGTGTGCACACATGCATAATAGATAATCTGTCTATTTGTGTCATACATGCATGGTAAAAAGAGCACTAACTTTATAGATTGAAGACCACCCCCCTTTTAAATCCTAGCTCTACTAAGTGACCTTGGTCAAATCATTTAGCCTCTCTCAGCTTCATTTTTCTCATTTGTGAAATCAGAATAATAATCCTTCTGTCCTACCTCACAGTATTGTTGTGATGATAAAATAGGAATCGTGTCAACTGTAAAATTTTAAACAAATATAATTTTACTGTTATATGACCCTCTAATGTGAATTGTGTAGGATAGTATGCCTTGACCCAGCTGCATTGAGATTATGCTCTTGCCTGTAAGAGGTCTCTTAGTCTTCCCTGGGAATGGGGTAGATTCTTTTGAAGTGACTAGGTTTATCCTGTGGTTTCACCCAGAGTATTGGAAAAAGCTACACATAACTACAGAGTATCTAGAAAAGGTCAGGTTGAGAGAGAAAAAAGGTTTTGTCCTAATACTTTGTAGCCTTAAAAAGGATTAACCTGTCAGAATAAGCTGCTTCCAGCTAGGATCAAAGTGAGCAGGTAAAAAGATGAGCGAAAGAACAGAGTATTCTGCTGCCCCTGAGATGACAGTCTGCTCTTTGCAGTGAGCATCTGCTGCCAAGTTTTGAAGGTTCTCCAGAATGTCCCTTGCCCCCACCTTCTAGACCCACACTGTCCAATATGGTAGCCACTGGCCACATGTGGTTGTTGAATACTTGCATAGTGGCTAGTCTAAATCGAGAATTGCTGTAAATGTAAGATACATACCAAAGTTCACTGACTCACTATGAAAAAAGGAATGGAAGTATATGATTAATAATTTTTTATGTTGATAATATTTTGGATAATGAGTTGTGTAAAATATATTGATATTAATTTCACCTGTTTCGGTTTACTTTTTTATGTGGCTACTAGAAATTTTTAAATTACATGTGTGCCTCACATTATATTGGACAGTGCTGCTCTAGACCCATCATCAACACAAGGATCAGGGCAGCTCTTCCAGTTGGAAGGGCAATTGGAAACCCCATTGATGGCAACCCTAGGAATGACAGGAGCCATGGCAGGGTCTCTTCCTACCAGTCTCATATGCTGTAGAGAACCAGCTAATTACTAGCCTCTAGAAGAAGCTGATGCTGCCATTACCCTTTTTATTTGTCTGAATGAGCCCCCATAAAATTTTAAGTATATTTGGGGAAAAGTGTTCAGCTTAGTTTTAATGAGGGTTGTAAGTCATTAATCTAGAAGGAATCTTAGAAGTTAAAGGCAGCATGTTGTTATGGAAACAGAAGTGGAGTAGAAATTAGGAGGTTTGGATTCAAACTCAGCCCTGTCATCACTCATTTATTCTTTCCATGGCACTGAGTTCTCACTGTGTGTCATGCCGTATTCTTGGCATAGTAATACTGTGTGCTCGAAGAATTCATAAAGAAGGCACAGCTTCTAATGTAATGGCCTTTACGCATACTGTAGATTCTCAAGCAGAAACCTTCCATTTAGGGGTCTGCCAAAGAAAAATATTAGCAACAACAACAACAAGTGTGTCATTTCAGGTCAAAGTTTATAAACTTGAGTAATAGGGCTTTTGAGAAGCTAGAGTAGCTGCCCCGCCTAAAGAACTTCAAATTTAAAATTAGGAAAACTCAACTATGGTAGCCTACTCCATAGGCTAGACCACAATGTAGTAGGAGATTCCAGGGCCTAGATTATCTTTAAATGACTCTTCTGATTTTCTGATTTTATTTTCTGGTTCCTTTTATTCAGTGGCAAGAATTTTGTTTCTTTGTTTGTTTTGAGTATCAGACATGCCAGACACTGTTTTAGGTTCTGGATAACTTGAGTGGGTTTGGTATTTTTAGGGAACCCATATCCCCAGGAGATGATTCTTAATTTCAGAGTTCATCCAGAGTTCAGAATCCCCAGGAGGTGATTCTTAAGTTCAGAGTTCATCCAGGGGCAGTGACTACCAATTCAGAATGCGGTTTGGAGGGTTTTGTTTGTTTATTTAATATGGAAGCAAGTTTCTTTGTTTGGGGCTGGGAGAAGTTGCTATGGCAGCTCCAGTTGGAAATTTCCTATTTGTCAGTAACACAGGAAACCAGGTAACTTTGCCTTTGGTCCTTCAGAAGTCCTTCAGGAAAGGGCACTGAATAAATGGCTGTGCCATTTACCCTGTGTGTGGCTGGCCAGCAAGTGTTGTAGGCACCTGCACTCTTGGTAGGGGCACCTAGCAAGATATCCAGGAAGTTAGGCCAAGATTGTCTGGAGTATTGATCTGAGGTGCAGAAGCAGATAGGCCCTAAGGTAACTTGGCCTTCACTGAAGCAGTAGCAGGAGAGTCCACTTCATTTTTGTTCCTGAAAAAATGCCTCATCTGGACCGAAGTGGGGCTGAGTTTGGAGGACCTGGAAATGAGTTCTGGTCCTCATCAGCTTGCCTCCTATAGCTGTTTTCTTCACCTTATGCTGTCAGGTTGCCTGATGGAGGATGGCAGGCCTCTGTCACCTGAATGAAATATTGGGGACTAAATGTTTTGCTCCTCCCTTTTCTTACCTTAAAAAGAACTTCTAGAAGAAAGCAAGAGTAACAAAGAATGTCACTCTAATGATGGGCTTCTAGGCACTACTATGGACCATTAGAAGATACTGGGAAGGATAGGGGTCCGGGGCTGGGATAGAAGTCAGGGTTCAGTCAAATTATACCACTTCGCAGTTGCGTGCTTGGCTTAGATATTAGTTTCCCTGCTTCTTTGTCTCAGGGACTTGCCATGTCAGTAATAACAGCAATACTGTAATGTTTTACAGTTTACTAATTACTAGTCTCACATTTTAGCTAATAACAGTCCTAATGACTTCCTCACTTTACAGGTAAGGAAACTAAGGTCCAGAGAGGTCAGGTGTTTAATCCAAGGTCACTGGTAAAGCAAGACTAAACTTAAGTCTTCTGATTCTCAGTCTAGTAGCACTTTTTCATGGCTTCATGTGGCCATATACAGAGCTTTTATCTTGGTTCAGTAAGTAAGCTTTTTCCTTGAACAAACTTGAAAGGCTAATTATCAGCTCCAGCCCTTCTAGGGCCAAGGACATTGTTCAGAGCTAATACCAGATGCCAATACCTTGCATAGCTGGGGAGAAAAGAAAGGGATGGCTTTGGAAATACAGATTTTGTGCTTGTGGGAGGAGAGAAGGAAGAATTTGATGAGTCAGTCCTAGAATTGGGGGATTTGCTGCCTAGGCAGCTGGGCACTAAGCCCAAGACCCAGGGTTCTGGTTGTGCACATGGAGCATCTTTGCTCTCGCTGACATTAGAGTGAGTTGGCCAAATTAGGGGCATGGCTGATCCTGGCCCTTTGAGATGTTGAAATAAAGCAGTAATGCTTAAAAGGTAATAATTGGGCCTCTCTAATGCCTCACAGGATAGATAGCATTCTGAAATGAGGAATTTCTAGATGAAGCAGAGTTTTTAGATGAACTAGAGAGAAAAAGGGAAGAAATAAAATGGGAGTTAATCTAGTTTCTGTCTCTTGATTCTTGGCCTAGTTATTTCTAGTAAAGGGGGTCAGCTTCATCTTTATCCCAAGTCTTATGAATTGTCCTTTTGGTTCTTCCTAGTCTGGGGAAGCACGGTGCTTATAACTTTCAGGCCCACAGACCATAGATGATGGCCCTTCCTGACAATTAATAACCATCGGAGCTGTCAGCTTGTGTTCTTCATAGACAGTTTCCCTCTTATAGGGATGACTGGAGTATTGGGAAAAGAAAAGGAAGCAGGGATTTGAAGCTATAAAGATCAAAAGCTATATCAAATCTAGAAAATAGGAAAACCATCTCTGGTTGAAGAACATGAACAGTAGTAGCATGTGTCCCAGCAGCCTGTTTTACCCTCCCAGGTGACCGAGCAGAGCCAGGGAATATTGGCAGTCTCACGCATTCCTGAGCTCTCTGCTTTCCCCTTTGTACCTTCCCCTCTGCTCCTTCTCTACGCTCTGCACGTTCCCAGTGAAAAGGGCATGGATGCCCACCTCACATAAGGTAGTAGTTATCTCCACCTCTGTAGTACAGCCAGTAGCTTAGGGTGTAGAGGCAAGACTCGTGGCAGGTCTTGTCTTTACCTTTTTGGAGAACACCAAAGTGCCCCGGAGCCCTCTGTGATTTAACCAACTCCCTACGTGTTCCATGCATTGTTCTCTCCAGGCTCATCAGAGGGCTAGGGCAACCTTTTGTTACTCCAGGAGTGGACAGTGCTGGAAAATCACTTCTCTTCATGCTCTGAGAAGGCATTAGACCAGATGTGGGCCAGGAAAGTTGAACTTGTGTATTGATTAGGCTGCACCAAGCCCTTGGGGACTATTAAATGGAGTTCAGGACTCCAGCTGAGCCTCCTTCATCCCCAGCTGTGAGTTCATCATATGTGTGCTTTTGGCCACCTGTCCCTCTAGATCCAAACATGCCGAATGCCTCCTGTGTCGGGACATTGAGTATGTCCATAGTGTGCTACCTTATTCTAGAATTAAGTGTAGAAAATATTTTTTTTGCTCCAAGTTTAAAATACTTGCCATGGTCCTTTCTCCAAGTGAAGGGTCGATATTACTAAACAAGGGAAAATATTTTGTACTATAAATTCAGGCTGGAGCAAACCTTTGAGTAGCTAGCTGAGCTTTCACCAGAACAACCAACTGGGGGAAAAAATAGCATTCAGTGTCTTGTTGTTATTGTTCGCTGTGTATGTGTTTTGAGCTTTAGTGTTTAAGCATCTATTTGTTCATTCCCAAGCCAGACTCATGTGTTGCATTTGATAAAGGCTTAGATACTCATGACCTCACCCCCACATACTTTCCAGGAGTTTGTCTCAATCCTGTTGGCTTTGGGTACTTGCCTAGAACACAAGGAATTGATTGATTTTACATCAATACTCATAGGAAGCCAAGGAGAGAGAGCTGTCTGCAGCCTTTAAAGTCAGTGTTGGGAGACAGGTGAGGGATGACTTCTACAGTCTTAGAAGATAATATTCTTATTCCTGCTTGACTGCTTGATTCAGGTTAAAATTATCCAAGGCCTTCCTGACCTGAGTGCACTATTTTCCTTTTTTACTAGCTACAGGAATAAGAGTCAAGCCAGAATCCCAGGGGCATGTGCCAGGTTTGGAGACCACACATGGGACCATTCCAGGCAGCAGTGTGGCCTAAGCCCAAGGCATCAGCCAGCAATAATTGCTAGAAATAGACTGAAAAGAGCAGTACAGGATATTGCCTTCCAAGACAATCTCTATTAAGCATCTGACCAGAAATAAGAGGAAGAGGCAGTGAATCCCTCAGATCCTGTGGTAGAAAATGAAGCGATTGTTGCAAGAGTCAGAGGAAGAAATCATGGTCACCTTGGGGCCCGCCTCCAGACTTTCCCCAGATAAGGTTAAGGTAGAGACTGTGTGTGACATCAAGAGCAAGTCCTCAGGCCCTGCCGGATCCTTACCAGAGGACAGCTCCTTGCTCCCTTGCTGTGGGTCAACAGCCTCCGCCATTGGTGGGGATAGAGATGGGGGCCTGGCCCAGCATTGCAGCTTTAGGCAGCAGGCCAGCAGCCTGCTTCATTCGGGCTCCACTGCCTGTGCTTCAGGGTCTGGTTCTCAGGGCTTCTCATCTGCCAGCATTACCACCAGCTGTCAAGAGCCCTCAGAGAGGAATCAAGCCAAGCCCCTTTTGTCCCAGGGCCCTGGCCAAGAATGCAGTCTTGAACAGCGAGAGCCTTTGGGGGATATAGTAGACTATATAATCAGAGAGCTACAAGGCATCAGCCGTCTCCAAACTGAGATTGCTGAGCTTCAGCAGCACTTGAGCCAAGTCCGGGGTTCAGTGGATGAAGTCTCTAGCTGTGTAGACTCAGTTCTGAGTGGAATAGAAGGCTTACAGGTGGGCAGCAGCTCCCTGGCCAAGGTGTGTATGGATGGAAAGGCTCAGGAACACCATGTGGACAGACCCAATGAGGAAGCCATTCTGTATCTGTATGGACTTCCTGAGCAAGATGGGGAGAATACCATGGAGCTGGTGCACAGCTTCCTGGCCAAGCACCTCTGTGTTAATGGCATACAGTGCAACAAGTACATCACAGAAGCTTACAGGGCAGGCAGAGCCCGAGCCCCCAGGCCTACTGTTGTGAAGCTTGCCCATCTAGAGCATAGAGACTTCATCTTGCAGAAATCCATCCTCTTGCAGAGTGTAGGGGTCCAGATTGCCACCAGAGAAGAACCAAGCCAACCACAATGCTGGAAGAATCCCCAAAAGGAGTCTCTATCATTTTTGCAACAACAACTACAGGATCATAATTTGAATTCTTTAAACCCAGATGAACCAGTTCTTCAGATGGAAACAGAAGACAGAGGACCCATAACAGAAGCATATCAAACAAGGGCCCAGAATCAACATAGAGAACCCTTGACTCCTGAGCAGCAACACCTTTGCTTCCCACCCAAGAACAATTTAGCAAAGCCAATTGAATTGTCTAAGTCAGGGGATGAAGTAAAAGGAACATTAGGAACATGCCAAGTCATCAGTGGCAGCTGTGGTAAACTCATGGGGGGAGAGCCTTCTCTGTCTGCTCTCCATCAATTTGAGGAACCTTCCCTAGTGTTAATCTCAAATGAAGAGAATTCTGGGAAATCTCAGGTTTTTAAACAGTACAGCCAAGAATCTGAAGCATGTAAAGTAGCAAAAAGAGAAAACAACTGCATCGATAAAAGTTCAGCCAGCAGCTGCCTATCACTTTCTGGGTTGCTGAAAACAGAGGACAAGCTCCTGGCCTGTGAAAGTGGGCTTGATATTCTGAGCTCAAAGCAGCTGGAGGACCTTTTGACAGACAAATCCAGAAGGTTTGCAACTCTGAGCTGTGACAGCATGATGGAAGAAATTATCATAGGGCCTGAGACTTTCAGCAACATGGTTCATATTGACTTGAATGAAGAGGAGGAACGTGCCGCTCAAGTCCTTAAAGATGTCTTTGAAAAATCCTCTTGTGGTCTGGGTGGCTCGCAAGAGGATGAAGATGTTGAAATTAAGTTTTATACCAGTAAACTAGGCCGAGCAATTCACCACTTTCGTTCAGCTCTGCAGGGAGTGTTTCAGAAGCTGGAGAACAGTGGGTCAGTCAGTCCTGAGGACCTGGAAAGCAGTGAGAGTGGTTCCCAGTCAGAGAACAGTGATAGACTTCTTGGAACAATGAGTTCAGGGGGTGCCCAGGATTTCTCAGTGGAAAGCCCCGGAAGTCAGCAGAGTGAGAGCTTGTTCAGTGTGGTCTCTGGTGGAGTGGACATCTCTACACAGGGAAACCAAGCCTCTCAGGATCCCAGCAACTTATCTCTGGCTTCTAATAACTCATCTCTTGCATATTCATTGCCAGGGTTTGCTCTGGCTCCAAGTCTGGGAAGTGAAACTTGTTCCAGGCCTGAATCTCCCAAGCAGGGCAGGCTAAGCCTAGAGCAAGTGTGTGCAGAGACCATCTACCTCAACAGGTGCATCAGCAATTTTAAAAATGTGCTAAGAGAGAAAAGACTGAGGCAGAAAAAACTTTTGCATGAACTGATACAGAAGGCACACCATCTCTCAGTGGAAGACTTGCACCCAGGTATTCCAAGTCTCTATTTAATGGGGTCATAGCAGGCTGGGTATGGCCTCCATGTGGCCAGCATGGGATCCAGCTTGGTGGTGAGTTTCACAAAGTGAAGGAGGAGGTCTACAGCTTGAATCAGTCTAAATTACTCGAGTATAGATTTTAAGCTAATCCTGTCAGAATTAGAGTGAAAGAGGGTTCTAAAGGAGCCAGAAAGGAATTCCTGTCCCTAGGGAGCTTTGTATCTTTGGGTGTGTGTGTGTATTGGGGGTGGGGGAAGCTTTAGAAAAATACCTTTTCAAATGAGGGAGGAACATCTAGTTCTGTAGCAGTAGTTTACAGCTGCCGAATTTTTAGGGTAATCCAGTGTAAAGTAGGTGTGGGGTAAGAGGCGGGAATGGGCGATGAGGCATATTACTTACTCACAGGCACTAGAGGGGCTAATGTAATCCTGAGTTAAAATTTTAAAATCATTTTCCATGGGTTTCTTGCTGAGATAAGATTTCCATTTCCCTGGCTGCTGATGGGCTGCTCTACCTCATAAGCCACTCTGGAAATTTCCGTTATTCTGACCTGTCTTCTTCCTAGTACTTCCTAATACTTGACAACACAGAACCTTATTTCCAACTTGGAGCTGCCCAGGAACTGCTTATAGTGTTGGCCTTGCCCAAGAGCCTGATACTGCCCTCCCCAGGTCATATTCACATTCTTCCATCTCCAACTAAAGGCTGCTCACCTAAGAACTGGACTGGAGAACAGAATGGCTTTGACTACAGGAAACGAGAGAACTTTTTTTCTAGGCAGCATGGAAATTTGTAGCTTTAAAATTACTTTCCCCAATCAAAATTAAATTTATCCAAAGAGCATATGCTGTACTCATCTAGTTTTAAATGTAAGTACGGTTGTCCTCTTACACATATAACCTGATTAATCTTTCTAAGGCAAAACTAAAATTATGAAACATATTGTGTTGACAAAGGTGTGAGGGAATAGGCACTCATACATTGCTCGTGGGATGGGAGTGTAATTTGATATAACCTCCAATGAAGGCAACTGGCAAAATTAGTCAAAATTATATATACCCTTTGAGCCCCAACACCATTTCCAGGAATATACCCTGCAGATATATTTTCACATGTGGGACATATGCTCAAGGCTATTTTCAGAGCATTGTTTTTAATAGCAAAGATTGAAAACCTAAATGTTCGTTAACAAAGACTGGTTAAGTTATTGCAGTGTCTAAATAATGAAATACAGTATCATGTTATTGCAGTGTCTAAATAATGAAATACAGTATCAAAAAGAATAAGGTAGCTCTTTACTGAAATGGAAAGATATCTAAGACAAATTGACATATGAATAAAACAAGGTGTAGAACAGTAAGTATGTCTACGGTGCTTATGGTTATATAAAAAGGAGAGAGAAAGCATACACATGCAAACTCATAGTGTCTGTCTGTATATGTATAGAATATGTAACAAAGATAGATAAGTAACTGATACATGATTGCTCATGGGAAAACTAATGAGATGAGAAGATTTTTCACTGTATAGCCTTTAATACTTTTTAGAATTTGAATCCTATGAAGATAATATCAAATCATAAAATTAAATTTTAAAAATGGAAAATTAAAATCATGTCATATTTTTTCCAAATGTCCCTAGAGCTGCTGCTTATATCTTATCAGAAAAAGTCTAAATTACTTCACTTGGCATTAAAGATCACTGCAACTGGTCTCCAGTTTATATTTCCAGGCTTATCTCCCATCGTCCTATTGTACTCCACCTAAAAGGAAACTTTGCTGTCTCACGAATTCATCTTATACTTTCTGTTCTCAGCATATTCACATATACATGCCTCCTTCTAGCCTAAGGTGCTGTATTCACCATATCAGCCTAGCAAAATTTACTCAATTCTTTAACATACAGCCTCCTTTAGGAAGCCTTCTTCAATTCCTCAGCTGTAAGGGATTTATCTCTTTCAACTTTGCATCCCTTTTTCCTTCTCCTTGGGCATTTAGAAAGCATTACCATTACAGCAACTGTAGAAACAACAAATATCGAAGTAGTACTTCCTTACTCTTTAAACCTTGATGTTTGCGGTTGATGTTTGCATGAGCATTTAAGACACTTGGGTCTGACTCATCAGCTTGCAAAGTTCTCCTTCAGGGCTGACATCTTCCTGGGCAACCCAGGAACTTGTGGTACTTGTGGTAAGCAAGTGGTGGCACCAGCAGTGATTCTGATAAGAAGGAGGTTTTCTGAAGCACCAGTAAGAAAGCAAGCCAAAGTCTCGGTCCTAGCCAAGATCCAGGCTGGTCTGTGGGCCACAGAGGGAGTAATGAAGGAGCTGCCAGGCAGTGGCAGCATCTCCTTAAATGCTGGATCCAGGCCTGACTCCAGCACCATTCATTCTATAGAGCAGGAGGAATAGAGCAAGGTAAGCACACAGTTCAGCCTCTTACTCTTGTTATAGAGTCCACAAGAGCAGTCACCTAACCTGGTAAACCGATTCAGTATAACAGTGGCTGCTACCACAACAAAACTTTTGAGAAATTAACTTTCTTCACTGCTCTGTTTGACTTTTTAGGGCCTAAACGCATTAGCAGTAGCTTACCATTAATTTGAGTTCATCCTTTTTCTTCTTTGTGGAGGGATATGCACCAGGTACTCTTTTGAGTACTCTCACATGCATTATATGAAAATTTAATTCTTTCATTCCTATCACTCTACCAAAATAGCTTTTGTCAAACTTGTCAGATGACCACCCCCGTATTGCCAAACTCCTGGTCCCGTCCTCCTCTTAATCAGTCATAGCAGCAGCTTGACATACTGATTTCTTTTTATTATAAGAGCTTTATTAAGTTATAATTTATATACCATAAATTTACCCCTTACAATCTCTTAGAAAGTGTACATTTGAGTGGTTTTTAGTATATTCACAGTTATGCCACTACCAATTTCAGAACATTTCCATCACTCCAAAAAGAAATCTTTTACCTGTTAGCAGTCGCTCTCCAATCCCTTTTGCTCCCAGCCACAGGCAACCACTAGTCTATTTTCTGTTTCTATGGATTTGTCTGTTCTGGACATTGCATATACATGGAATCATAAAAAGGCTCTGTGTGGCCTTTCATGACTGGCTTCTTCCACTTAACATAATATTTTCAAGATTCACTCATGTTGTAACATGTATCAATACTTATTTCCTTTTGTGGCGAAATAATATTCCATTATATAGTATACCACATTTTGTTTATCCACTTATCAGTTGATGGATTTTTTTTTAAACCACATTTTGGCTGTTGTGAATAATGTTTCTATGAACAGTTATCTACAAGTTTTCGTGTGAAACATGTGTTTTCACTTCTCTCGGGGATATACCTAGAAGTGGAATGCTGGGTCATCTGATAAATCTGTTTAACATTTTTGAGGAACTGCCAGACTGTTTTCCCATTTCCATTTTACATTCTCATTAAATTACATTTAAATTAGAACATGTGAGAGTTCTAATTTCTCCACTCCTTGCCCACATTTGTTAATGTCTGTGTTTTTAATTATCGCCATCCTACTGGGTATGAGTAGTATCTTATTATGGTTTTGATTGAGCATCTTTTTATGTGTTTTTTATATTTTATATTTTCTTTGGAGAAATTTCTATTCAAATCCTTCACTCATTTTTAAATTGAGTTGTTTGTCTTTTTGTTGTCAAATAAGAGTTCTTTGTATATTTTGGATATTAATTCCTTTTTAGATATATGATTTGTAAATATTTTCCCCCAATCTGTAGGTTGTCTTTTTACTTTCTTGATAATGTCCTTTGAAACATAAACATTTTATTTAAAAAAAAAAAAATTGTGGTAAAATATACATAATGTAAAATTTCTCATTTTAACCATTATAAGTTCATTCACATTATTTTGCAACCATCACCACCATTCAATCTGTAGAACTTTTTCATTTTTCCTATCTGAAACTCTGTACCCATTAAACTAACTCCTCATTCTACCCCCTCTGTCCACAGCCACTGGTAACCATTTTACTTTCTGTCTTTATAAATTTGACCGCTCTGTGTACCTCATATAAGTGGAATTACACAATATTTGTCCTCCGTGAGTGGCTAATTTCACCAGGCATAATGTCTTCAAGGTTCATCCATGTTGTAGCATGTTTCAAAATTTCCTTCCTGAGTGGTATTCCATTGTATGTATATATACCACATTTTGTTTATCCATTCATCTGTCATGGGTACTTAGATTACTTCCACTTTTTGGCTCTTGTGAATAATGCTGCTGTTAACATGGGTGTACAAAAATTTTTTAATCATTTCATTTATTATGGATATATATCCAGAAGTGGAATTGCTGGATCATACAGAAATTCTGATTTTTTTTGAGGTATTGCCATGTCCACAGTGACTCTTCCATTTTACATTCCCACCAAAGTTCTAATTTCTCCACATCCTTGCCAACATTTGTTACTTTTTGTTTTTGTTTTGTGATAGCCATCATAATGAAGTAGAGTGCAAAAGTTTTAAAATTTTAAATTAGTTTATTTTTTTTTCTCATGTTGCTTGTGCTTTTGGTTTCATAGCTAAGAAACTATTGTCTAATCCAAGGTCACAGAGATTTACTCTTGTTGTTTCTAACTGTTTTATAGTGTTAGCTCTTACATTTAGATCTGTAATCTGCTTTGAGTTAATTTTTGTAGATTATGTGAAATAGGGGTACAATATCATTCTTGTGCATGTGGATACCTAGTTATCCCAGCATCATTTGTTGGAAAAGTCTATTCTTTCCCCATTGAATGGTCTTGGCACCCTTGTCAAACATCAACTGACTGTAAATATAAGAGGTTATTTCTGGACTCCCAATTCTGTTCCACTAATTTTTAGTCTATCCTTATGCCTCAGTTCCTTCTTTTGGAAACATTTTCTTCACTTGACTTCCAGAACACTTCTCAGTCTTGGTTTTCCCCTAATAATATTGATCATTCCTTCTCAGTCATCTTTGCTGGTCCCTCCTCATCCTCCCAATCTTGTAGCATCTCAGGATTCAATCCTGACTACTTCTTTTTATCCATACTCATTTCCTAGGTAATCTCTTCTAATCTCATGAGTTTCATAAGCATTCTCAAATATATATCTCTGGCCTAGACAACCTCCATGAGCACCAGATTCTACATCTACTTAACATCCCTATTTGGATGTAAATAGGCATCACAGATTTGACATATCCAAAACCAAACTTCTGATCCTTCTCCTTAAGTCTCTCCAAATCTGCTTTTCTTGTATAGTCTTCTTTACCAGTAAATGGCAACTTCATTCTTTCAGCTGCTTGGGCTGCTTGAGCCCAAATCCATAGTCATTCTTGACTTTTTTCTCTCACAACCTATATCCATCAAGTAGTAAATTCTGCCTGCTCTATCTTAACAACAACAACAACAACAAAAAACCTAACTCTTACCACTCTCTCTACATTTACCACTGTCATCCTTGTCTAAACCACCATTTTCTCTTGTCTAGATGATGTGAGCAGCAAGCGAGTGAGCGAAGCTTCATCTGTATTTGTGACTGCTCCCCAGTGCTAACATGACCACCTCAGTTCCACCTTAGATCATCAGGCATTAGATTCTCATAGGAGCACCAGTCCCTGTTGCCAAAAAGGTCGGGGACCACTGGTCTAACTAGTCTCCCTGCTTCTACCCATATCCTTCCTTTTTTCTTTTTTTTTTCCTATGAATTACTCTATATTTCAGGTTTCTTTTTGTGCAAAAAAATTTCACGTATACTGAGTAACAATTAACCTTCGACCAAGAGATTAGTCAGAAGCTATTGTACCAGTACAAAAATATCCACACTGGATTACAATTTTCAGACTACTTTTAAATTCATAAAAATGGTACTGCACTCGGTGACTACAGTTTTAGTTTTTGGGTACCCCATGCTACACAGAATCAGAGAAATAAACATTGCTGGAGGGAGACTTTTCCTAATTTGCTACTGTTTAAAAATGGTCTAGAGATGTCACGTGTTGGGGGCTAATCCTTTAAAGTGCTGTTCAGAATATCGGTTACAATTTTGACAGGTAAAACCAGCCTGTACTCTGTGCTACTGCGTCCATAGTGCAGGCTTGGTGAACACGCAATCAGAGTAATCCTTATAAAACATGAGTCAGATCGTATCACTCCACCGTTCAAAACCTTCCAGTGATTTTGTGTATCACTCAGCATGGAAACCAGTGTTTATAAGGGCCTACAGAGCCCTACTTGAACTGGCACTTTATCACAAACTTGCTGTTCCTCCATACTGATTATGCTTTCACCTCAGGCCTTTCATTTGCTATATGTTCTCTGACTGGAATACTTTTCTCCTAGAACTCTGAATAGCATCTGTACTCATTTCCTTCTGATCTCTGCTTAGATTTCACTTAATGAGGCTTCCCTGACAACCTTTTATAAAAATTTAATAGCAGCTGTAACATCATCACAAGGGACGTTATCTTTTCCCTTTACCTGAATTTTTCAGTAGAGTCCCTATCACACGTGATATGGTCTATATAATTCCAGATCCTGGAACCAGAATGCTTGTTTTGAATTTTGGCATTGCCACTTGCTGTGACTTTAGGCAAGTTTCTTAACCTCTCAGATCTTTAATTTAATCAACAAAAAAAGTTGAGATAATAATACTATTTACCCAGTAGAGTTGCTATGAGAAATGAGCTTACTCAAATAAAGTGCCAAATGCATACCTAATGTGTTCGCTTAGTGTTAGCTACTATTGTCGTCATCATAATTGTCTGCTCCCCCTACTAGAGTAGAGGCTTCTCAAGATCAGGGAGTTCGTTTCATTCGCTGCAGCATCACTAGCACTGAAAACAGTGCCTAGTGTGCTTAAAGTTCTCAATATGTATTTGTTGAAGAAATGAATCCTTGCAATAACCCCGGAGGTATCTGTTATCCATTTATACAGAAAAGGACATGCAGGCTTAAATAAGTTGAGTGTCTCAAGTCAACTTGAGGGGGTCAAGGATTTTCCTGCAAAGCAGGTGTTCTTTAGACATATATCACTTATACTGAAAATTAAATCTGAGTGGAAAAATCATAAGGCATTTTAGGAAGTTAGGAAGCACAAAAAGTTTGGTTCCTAACGAGAAAAGGTTTTCTTGTTTTTCCAGTGGGTGGGACAAACTAAAGAGCCAGTGCAGCAGTTCCTTGGTGTCTGGAAAATGGTACAGGCTACTAAGAAATCTATCTTAGATGCACAAGAGACGTTTTCTTAGGAAAAGGTGTTGCTTTCTAAGTCCTCAAAGTTCAGGTTCCTTTTACTACTTACAAATGCTAGGAGATGTGCTAAGCCCTCAGGTTACAAGGCTTAAAATATATATATATTTGTGTGTGTACACACACACAGAATTCTTGCTCTCAAGAAGTTCACAGTGTATAAAGGGAGACATTTATATAGACAATTAAAATGAAACAGTACTGGCAATATACTGTCATAGCAGTATGCACCTAAAAGCTTGGGTACCATGGGCACATGGTGAAGAGGCACCTAATTTTGCTTTTGAGAGGAAGGCAGGTAAAGAAAATTTCACAGAGACATTAACATTTGAGCTAAGTCTTAAGAATTAAGTCTGAGCCTAGCCCGTAGATGTGAGAGGCCAGATTGTGGAAAGCGTTGATGGCCTTGTCAAGATATTAGATTTTATTCTTTAGGCTTAATGGGGAACTTTGGGAAGAACAGGACACAATCAAAGTAACTTTGACATGTATACAATACATTTAAGGTAGTGGAGGAGCAGAGAAACCTTTTCAATTTGAGTCACAGGATCAATTAAAGTGTTCCTTCCGTAATTTTCTTTTTCAAAGGAAGCAGAGTGCTCTGGGGGAGATAGGGAGGAGATATAGAAGAGACATGTCGGCATTCCAGGAAGTGTCTTTTTTATCTCACCCACCTTCCTGTAGGTGGTCTGTTTTGGAGGATTCCTGTTCCTGAATTCATTCTTCTGTCAGGTCAGGTGACCCGTTAGGTTATCATAAATAGCATGAAAATCTGGAAATAATGATTTTGTTTCTGATTCTCCTACTTGTTATGTAATATCAGTGAGTCTTTAAAATGGAGGGAATAGAAAGTAGAGGAGAGCTGATGGGCCTAGGTGGTTGGACTTTCCTTAGAGAAGAAAAGCTATGGGCCTATGTGTGGCCTAGAAGGCAATGCAGCCTTTAACAAACAGGAAAGGAACAATCTCTGAACTTTGTTTTTCCTCTACTGTGGCTTAATTGGACCCTTCTGGAAGTATCAATTTCCTTTGGAGAATTGTTCTGGATTTGATGGACAATCAGACCTGGGATTGCAGTCATAGTTTTATCATCCAGACCATGGTGACTTCTGTTAGGACAGTTGCCAGTTGATGCCCCCAGGTCTATAGCTGTTGAGCATCTTGGTCCTGGCCTTAACTCTAAGCCTTAACATGGCCTAACTTAACTTAGGCTCTGGGAAGATAGGCCAGGGCTTGCTGGGCAAATGCATGGCCAACCCCACATTACAAAATGGAAAGGGCTCAGCCACCAGGCTTTTGGGGTTAGAGGACTTATTCCAGATCCAGAGTGAGCTCATGCAGCTTCTGAGGAAGAAACGAATTCACACTGTGCTCAGCCAGCTCAGCCTGTTGGAGTGGCCTTGGTAACAAAGCTGGTCTTGTAGCACTGGTGGCCCCAACCCTGAATGCAGGCCACTTTGGAAAGGGGAAAAGGGTGACTGGAATCCCCAGGTAGACTGTGTCCTTTGATTTGAGTAGCCAAACCTGGATGTTCTAAACTAAAAAGCAGCGGCCAGCAAATACAGGAGGTAAGGATTCTGGAAGCTGGGCTCTGTGAACTGCCGTTGTTCGGAGGACCTCTCCCTCTCCTCCATGTTCCTTGAGGATTAGCTGGCATTTTCTTTGGGTTCCTTGCTGTAGGACTGAATCTACTAACCTCTCTGCCCTTTTTTTCCTGCTCTTTCTCTCCTTGCAGAAGGAAAGCGAGGAGCCCTTCAGGTTGTGCTTCTGGCCCTTTAGGGCCTTTTTGTTGTCTATTCTTTACCGCCCCCCCTCCTGGGCATGTGCACATGATCTGTGCCTCTGAGCTTTGGCTCGTGCATATAGTTTGTTTTTCCTGAAAGCAGTTTGTGTGCATGCTCCATGCTTGTGTGCTCCTGCAGACATCCCTGGAGCACAGTGTGAGAATGTGTGTACCAGCATGGTGCACATTCAGTGTAGCATGTGTGTGCTTATATTTGTACTCAGTTTTACTTCCCCAGATGCTGATTACCCTCCTCCTCTCCTACTTTGCACAGTGTGTCCATTTTCTACTTGTTGCTGCAGCCTGGCATTTGCTATAAACCCTTGCTGAGCCCAGCATGCATACAAACTTTGTACTTGAGAGCAGGAATTGCTGCAGGTTTGGTGCCTCTTGCCTGGGACCCTATGTGTAAATGTGCTTCCTGACCTCTTTGTGAGCACAGGCTCCTGCATACCTGTGATGTGGTTCCCTCATTCACATGAATGCATAGTATACTAATTCTCTGTGCCTGCAAGCACTGGTTCTTGAAGACCATAAGGGTTTGCTTTGCCTGTGATTCAGGCTCTAGTGAACACTGAATCCTCTTCCAAATGGGTGTGCACACATGTTCTGTAGCCCTCTGTGCAAGGTCTATGCTCACCTTGTGTTTCCCTCAAGCACAACATGTCTCTACGAATGTACCTCCCATGGTTACTTTGTCTAGACTTCCTCTGACACCCTGGCCCTCCTTCAGTGTCCTGTGTGTGCATGCTCTAAGCTGTGCTGCAGGTTTCTGCAGACCCATTGTCCCCTCTAAGCTCAGGAAATGTATATGATCTGAGCCAGTGTATCCTGGCTCCCAAAGACTTTTTGTGACTTTGTTTCCTTAAGCCCAGTAGTTTCTAGCAAACATCTAATTCTAGGTAGGAAATAAAAATCTGCTCAGTACAGCAACTGTTTCCAAAGGGAAAATAAATTCTGGTTGGTAGGATCTGGGGACTTAGGAATGGTGGCCCCTCACAAACAACCTTAGGAGACTTCCTTCGACCACTTCTGGCTGCATTTTAGGCCTGGCCCTCCCTTTACCATTATCATCTCACCCACAGAACCAGGGCAGGAGGCAGATGAGGTAAAATGGGGTCCTGAAGGGCTGTAGCAGATAGGCTTGATTAGAACAGAGACAACCTGAAAAGGGTCTTACCAAGAAGGGTCCTAAATCCAAAATTCATCTTTGCCTACTGCTGACCCAGTGTAATTCTTACCCAGTTTTACATCACCTATTATCCTGTCCTACCTCTCCCTTTTCTACTATCTTGCCTCATTTTGTCTATAACTTCTCCCATCTTTAGCTCTCCCAAATCTTTGCCCCCTGTCCAAAGCTAAATAGCTTACTTCTGCCTCCTTTGTACTGGAGCTCATTTGCTCCAAGATAGTTAGCTGGAGCCCAGGTTTCAGGTGGCAGGGAAGTTGTTGGGGGGTGTGGGGTAACAAGGTGGGGCAGGAAGCCTCAGACCTACTAGCACTAGGTTCCTTGAGCCTAAACAGCATTTACCATTCGTTCTCTAGAGAGCCCTGGCAACTTTGAAACTCTCTGCATGCTGCCTAAAGGATTTGCTTTGGTTCTTTTGTGCAAAAACCTTTAAAAATTGTTTTCGACCTGTTCCTTCCTTGAATTATTTGGTGCCCCAATGGTCAACTTCTCATTATAGAACTCATAAAATTCACCAGAATGATAATCTAAGTGTCTAATCTGCCCTGGGTTCTCTGATTATTTAGAGCTTATCAAATATAGAGTGTATTCAGTGTCAGTGAGTTAGGGCTTCAAGGAACCTAAGCCAAATCAGATCACAAAATGAGATGAGAATCTAGAAAGACCAAGTCTGACTCTGGGCACCCAAGGAAACTTATGAATACAGCTGGAAGAAGACCAGACTATATGAAGTTGTCTTTTTGTTTTAGTGAGGCCTGGAAGCCTAAGTGGACTCTCTTCCTGGCTTTGGTTACTGTTACATATACCAGTGTGTTGTGTGAGGGGGATATAAGTTCTGGCAGCTGTCACACTCCCAGTGGACTTTAGCCCTGGGATCTCAGTGAGCTTGGGCTTATATCCTTTCTATTCACTGGGGAGAGGGGAAATTAAATACTGCTCATTTCAGCAGCCTGCTTCTTGCCCTTGGCTGATCAAGGCATTAGCTTAGACATGAGCCTGACTGTGTCACCACATGGTTTATGTGACCTACACTTCTCTGAGCTTTCTATGTTACTGCTCAATGCCTGACCAAAGAGAGACGGCATTTTCCTATCTTCCATAAGATCTAACTTTTTTCTATCTTTTTTTAAAGATTCCAAGTGATGGCGACCCCTCTTTGCCCCAGTGGCTTCCAGAAGGGTAAGTGATTGCCTGCAAGGTTTCTGTGGATTTTATACAGTCTCTCCTGCTATGTTTTAGCTTTTCCCCTGGGAAATAGGAGAAACAGCTCCATAAACTTGATCTTGGGGAAGGAAGAGGCTCCACTGTAGAGACTGGTTGTTCTCTGGGACAGAGGAGAGAACTCTGCAGACTGATTACTTAGAGGCAGAAAAGAGCTTTGCAGAGTGGTTCCCCTGGAACAGGGTATGGAGCATTGAGGCTTCCCCATCCTTGCCTCTGGAATTTCTGATCCATTGTGTCGTAGTGGTAATATACTCTTTAGGTAGAAGAAGAAGGAAACTAGAAAAATATCTACATTTGGAGATAATTTCTTTCCATTGTCGATAATGTAGCTGATTAGATTTCTACCTGGGCTCCGTCCTGCCTCAGCTGTTGTGAGTCACCAACTTATTCCATTCCATTCTAGTCAGGACATAAGTAGCATACTTTATGAGTGCTGTTATGTTCTTTCTATGCTTGTCTAGGAGTTTCAGACCCATGTGATTGTACCGGAGAGTCATTTTAAGGTGCTCAACTGCTGCCTGTAACTAACCGACTGTTCTTAAGAGAGAAAAGAGTTTAAGTGCCTCTCCACTCCCATTCCTGTCACATCCACTACCAGTTATTTCTCAGGATCTTCCTTCTCTCCTTGTCCTACAAAGGGCGTCTGACACCACAGTTCTTAGTGGCTGCCTTCTCTCCCTTGTGACCAACAGTGGGGAAAAAAAAGATCAGATCATAAAGTTATCTGCTACATTTTTACATATTTCTTTTCCCTTGTGATCTGTTTTTTAAATCAAGAGTTAATCATGTGAAAGAGCTACCTTTCTTCTTTTGTCAAAAGCTCATTTATGTTGCAAAAATGAGCTCATTTATATTTTTAGAATTAGCTACAAATTTGTGGCACCAGTTGCTTCTTCAATAGTCCTTCTTCTGGACTTTAGCTTTTTTTCTCTAATAATTGTAAAATACATACATGCCAATGGAACATATCCAAGGTATTTTTAAATGGAGCCATGCAGTTATCTTTTAAATGCTTTCCTGTTTTTCTTTCCTCAGCTTAGTCTTTGGAAACTGTTAAAAATTTAGAACCTCCCTAGGTCTGGTAGTCTAATTGGAAACAAACTTCACTGTGCTCAGGAAGCTAGTTTGTTAGAAATCAACATATCAGGTTGCCTGTTCCAACTCCTGACCTTGACTCAATTTGTGGCTTCATGCTTCACCTATATTGCTGGCAGTACCTACTTATTCTTCTGAGATACATGTCTTTTTTTCTGTAAACCCAGCCACAGCACCTTCCCCACCTCATTGCCGTCATTAAAACCAAGTGCATGAGTTGTTTTCATTGAGGCTCAGAATGCCATGTTGCAAAAGATCGGAGAGGTTTTATAGTTCATCCCCCTCATTTTATGGAAGTGATACCAAGATCCAAAAAGAGGAAGGAATTTTGGCAGAGGACATGTAGAGAGGTAGTAGAATTGCAGATAAAATCTAGGTTATCTCAATGTGAGAACGGTGTTCTTTTTGAGACATTCTCTGTATTGTTATTGAATATTATTGTGGAATAACAAAGAACAATAAAATTAATAAGCATAGAAAAGGTATAAAAATTTAGAAATCTCCACTTACTCTAGCTATAATGTTTTTCTTGGTCCCTGTTGATGTGTTTATAGGGCTAGGCCTTTTGCTTTTTCCTTTCTAAATAGTCACTCTCCAGTATGGAGGTTCCTCAAAGAACTAAGAATTGATCAACTATATGATCCAGCAATTCCTCTACTGGATATTTACCCCAAAGACTTGAAAACATTTATCTGAAAAAGATACATGCACACCAATGTTCATAGCAGCATTATTCACGGTGGCCAGGACATGGAAGCAACCAAAGTGCCCTACGATAGATGATTAGTTAAAGAAGCTATGGTACATATATACAATGGAATATTACTCAGCCATAAGAAGAGATGAAATACTGCCATTTGCGACAACATGGATGAATCTCGAGATAATCATGCTAAGCGAAATAAGCCAGACAGAGAAAGTTGAAAATCACATGATATCACTTATACGTGGGATATAAACCTAAAAGCAGCAAATGAACAGGACAAACAAACAGAGACCCATGGACATGTCTATAGACTAGTGATTACCAGAGGGTAGGGGATGCGGGGAGAGGAGAGGTAGACGGGGTAAAGAGGGTCAAATGTGTGGTGACAGAAAGAAATCTAACTATGGCAGGTAAACACACAGTGTAAGTATATATATATGCCTTATTGTTAAAGTGTACAGCTGAAACTTATTGGATTTCGTTAACCAATGTCACCATAATTAAAAATAATTAAAAATAAAAAAAATAATAAGTTGCAATAAATAAATAAATAAATAAATAAATAGTCACCACCCCGCCCCCAAATGGTCTTTCGACCAAAGTTTCTCATCCCATCTCCCCTGCCTCCACTTGATTATGTGGGCTCCTCTTTTCATGGAGACCGTTTTTCTTCAGGAGGTTTGGATAGATAGAACAGGTGACTCTTTTACTCAGGGTGGAGAAGGTCTCCTTCTGTATGTCTCCTATATGTTTGGTAGTCTTGCTCACCTAGGCAGCAGCTCTTCTGTAGAGCCATTCCTATGCACTCTGCTCTAGCACAGGCCAAGAAAAACTTATCCTTGGAGAGCAGTGTCTCTGGCCTGAGTGTGGAAAGGAGCCCTCTTAACCATCAATTCCCATCTTGCCTTATGGAGCACAAGGGTCTTCAAATACACAGAGGTACCTTGAACTGTCACTTTGGGATAAAATCTGAGTAAAAGGAACAACATGATGTTAAAGCCCCCACCAAGGACACAACCATAGAAGTCCTTCGCTAAAACCATAGAAGGAGACAAGGAGGGGCACTCTGAGAGCAGATTTCATTACTCATTATCCCATGGCTTTATTTCCTTCACTTTCTGTCTTCCTTACCTCTCTTAAAAGTACGTGGTGATGGTCAGTTCATCTTCCTCTGGGGAGAAGGTGAGTAAGGAAAATGGAACACTGAACCTGCCAGTAACTCAGGGCAGAACTGAAGGTCCTGACATATTTTCTTCCCTCTGCAGGCCAGCTGGAGGGCTCTATGGCATTGACAGCATGCCAGACCTACGCAGAAAGAAGCCACTTCCACTTGTCAGTGATCTGGTGAGTAAGACTTTTGTGCAGGCTTAAGCGGTATCCTTGGGGTATCCCCCATTGGCCCTTGGCAAACTATTAGAACTGATAGTGATCCATTTAATGACAAGTATTGATCTGAAGATCAATCATTTAAAGCCTTACTGAGACTTAAGTGGACCTTGTTTTATCTCACTCTCTCGTTAAAGCCCCAGGTTCCTTCTAAGCTCAAGCTTCCAACTGGAACATTTATAGCTTGAGCACTCAGAGGTGGGTTCTGGGATTGTCTTCTGTGTGTCAAGTGCCTTTAGGTATCTCACAACCTTTTTTGATGGCCTGGAATAGAAACTGCCTCTAGCCCTAACCTAGATCATTGAGCTTTTGTGTAATGAGCATGACTGATACAACTCCTTCTTGGAGGTCAAATGACAATCTCTTCCCCAGACAGGCTTCCTAGACTATCTCTGTGCCCCTAGTCCTTAACTCAGTGTCTGGCACTGAGAGATAATGATAAAAAATTTGTGTAATTGATTTGAAACAGACTTAGGAGGTAAAGCTCATCTCAGAACCTCCAGGATGACCAGAAGCTCCCATTTTGGGTCATTCTTCCTCAGGCAGGATCAGCTCAAGGAATCCTAGTGGATGTGAGGGTGGAGTGAGGCTCAGGCTGTTTCAGAGCTCTAAAGGTAGATAGATGTTCAGCAAGGCTGGAACCCTTTTTCTTATTACCTTTTTCTGCTCCTAATTTCCTTTTTTTTTTTCCTTCTCCCTCTTCAGTCTATTCTGTTTTTCTGGGCACCTCTTTTCTCATTTCCTCTCCATTCTCTGCTATCTCTTTCCCCCCACCAGTTTCTTTCTCCTTAGTTGACTGAGTGGAACTATCCTCTGCCATTTTCTCTTAATCATTTCTTTATTTCCTTTCTTCCCTTTCCCCCCTACTATTTGTATATCTTCTTTCTCCTTTTCCTCTTTTCTAATGCACCTCTTCTCCTACCAACTCTTCATTGAGCTGGTTGGATGAAGATAAATTCTTATGTCATCTCTTCTTTATTACCTTCTTTCATTGTCTTCTGTCTTTTTTCTCTTCTTCTTTTCTTCCTACTGTTTCTCATCCTCTGCTCCCTCTTGCCCTCTAGCTCCTCTTTGCTTAACTGTCGGATAACAGTATCCTATTCATTTCTTGTTTCCCCTCCTCTACCTTTTAATCTTGCCAATATTTCACTTTCTGGCATAACTCTCCTTTGAGTAGGAGCTCTAGACCTTGGGTCCTGGCCAGCTGTCTGGATTGAAGACCATTTTTAGTGGATAGAGGCAAAGGGGATTGGGACATGTTCCCTGCATTGGACTATAGGGGAAAACCTCTCAGTTGCCTCTGAAAGTTTTTTTGTGCCCTTGGTGGGGGCTTTAACATCATGTTGTTCCTTTTTCTGCTGTCCTCTGTGCAGGCAATGGTGAGTGTCTCTAGAGCCCTTTTCTATCCTCTGTAACAGTCCACATCTTAAACCACCTGGGCCTCTCCCAACTGCTCTCCTCCTAGACTTATATTCTAACCTCTGTCTGCCTATTTTTCACTGCCTCCAGGGGCTGCCCTTAAAGCTTGTGCTTTTCAGATATATGGGGCCCCTCTATATAAGAGCCTGGCTAGTAGGACAGCCCCGGCTCTCAGACTTAGCCCTCTGCCCTGCTTGATTTGACTGAGGCTCCATTGCCCCTTTTACTTGCCAAGTGCCCTATTCATTTGGGTTGCTGGCCTCTACATTTACCTGGGATTGTATGGGCATAGGGGTGGTACCAGGGAATAGAGGATAAAATGGAGTAATTCTTGTGGTTCTTGAATGTGACTCTGACAGAGTTGTGTGTTTATTCTATTCTTAATGACCTGTTTCCTACTGTAATTCTAAACTTTTCTTTTTTCTTTTTTTTGTCTTTCTATAAATGAGGGGTAGAATACCCTAAAAATAGTGAAGGAAAGAGAAATTCTTTGATAGGTACCCTGAGAGAAGTGCTGTTCTAATATTGTTAGAACAACCCTCTGAGGGCCTTGGGTTTTAGATCTTAACCTGGTATGCTTGTTACCCTATTACCCGTGGGCAGTCACTGTGAATGACAGTAAAAATAGAGAGTAGGTAGTAAGTTATAGTCAAGTTGGTTTGGTCACTGAAACTCCCTTCCCAGGGCTTTGCCAGTCTTTGGTAGTAGCCAGGGCTGACAGCAGGTCTTCTCTCGCAGTCATTGGTCCAGTCCCGGAAGGCAGGGATTACTTCTGCAATGGCTACACGCACCTCTTTCAAGGATGAAGAGCTGGTGAGTGACCCATGGGCTTTCATGAGTCCACTGGTCTAAAGATCTGGCCATCAACTGGCGATCATCTCTGGAGCCGTAATAATTGGGAATTCAAGAGTGTTGGGCACACATCGTTAATGCAACAGATAGATAGCATCAGGTCTCGATCTTCTACACTGGGAGAGGCAAGGGTCCAGACCAGGGGCAAGCCCAAGTCTTATGTGGGAGTATACGACCACTAAACTCAGAGTTTTATGGTGGACACAGTACTGTTTTCCTAGAAAGCTTGAATGCTGGGACTAGGTTCAGATCCAGCATTCAGGTCAGACCTGTCTTGAATGGCTAGGAGCGCATGACATTGGAGGCTTCTTTCTACCAAGCTGTGCTATGGGTTGAGTCAGTCTAGAGCATTTCCTCTATGCCCAGAGGAGAAACCAGGGTTTTGATTACCTTACGAGTTTCTTATCTCCCAACAGAGACCTAAAATTGCTGGTGGGTGATGGGGTATGTGTCTTTCAGAAATCCCATGTGTATAAGAAAACCCTGCAGGCCTTAATCTACCCCATTTCGTGCACCACACCCCACAACTTTGAGGTCTGGACTGCCACTACCCCGACCTACTGCTATGAGTGTGAAGGCCTGCTCTGGGGCATTGCCCGGCAGGGCATGCGCTGCAGCGAGTGTGGAGTCAAGTGCCATGAGAAGTGCCAGGACCTGCTCAACGCTGACTGCTTGCAACGTGAGTGCCCCGCAGGATGAGGGGTGGGATGCAGGGACAGCAGGGCCTCTCCAAAGGAGTCTGGCAGCAAAGAGCTAGGATGGCTGCACATCGTTCCTCCAGTCTACTTTATTTTGAAGCTATTTCCTTTTCAGAGAATGTAGGGTCTTGAGTCAAGTGGCATTGCCTTTTCAAATAATAGCTCTTATAGCACTCTCTTAAGCAACTTTAGGAAAAGTTCTTTGAGCTTTCTGTGGCCCTTCCGTGGAACGAGAATCTGTTCTAGGATTCAGATGATCCCAGAGGCTGCACTTGCGTAGTGTGCACACCACAGCGACCATAGCACCCAAATGACTGGAGCATCTTTAATTGGGCACTGAAGCTAATGAGAAAAGAGTGTTCCGTGAGGTTCCAGACCTCACAGAGGTTCCTCCTGAGGTCTAGACCCTAAGACCCAGGAAAGGCAGCATTTATTCTTTGATTATAGATGCAGCTTTTAGATAATAGTGCCAGGAGGAGAAGTTTCAAATGGATTAGGCAGAGATCCCAGAGGAGAAAGTGCCAGACTCCCAAGGTCCTGACTGAATATATGATTTGTGCTACTATTGTGGAGTGGGGAGAATAAGAGCAGGAAAAACAAAAAAGTTTCTGTCGAAGGAGGTTGTAGCACTCCAAAAATCTTGTCTCTTCGTTCCATTCCTGCTAGGCTTGCACATCTGGACCCCAGGAGGAGCAGGGGTGGAGATATAAGAAAGTGTTCTCACCCCTTTTGGTCTCCCAGGTGTCATTCCAAGGCAAGCCATAGCAATGAAAGCTTCAAGGATTGTGGTAGGAGAAAGGAAGGTCGTCTTTAGACACACAAGCATGTTGTTATCTCAAGGAAAGGTCTGATTTAGAAGGGAGAGCAAAGCCTTGAGGAATTGTTCACTTAAAATGCCCTTCTTTGAAAAGCTCTGATTGGTGCTAGTTGCATAGCTACAGTAGACATGAAGAAACAGTTAAAACAGTTAGTGGAAAAGATGGAGCCCTGAAAAGACTGCCTGAAGATGAATGCTAGTGATGATTTTGCCCAAACCCATCATGAGGGGGTGAGAAGCACAAGTGCCAGCAGGTCCTTTAATTGCTGAGAACTAGCAGCCATGTTGGTTGTTTGCCAAAAACCTTCTGAAATGCTGCTCTATAGCAAAGGTGTTGATCTTCTCTTCAAGGGCCTTTCAGAGGTCCGAGTCCAAGGAAGTAGCATTGCATGGGATATGCTAAATGGCAAGAGTAAGATGCAGCCCAGATCATTGCATTTTAAACTCTACGGGCCGGGCATTAAACTCCAGCAGGCCCCATAAATGATTAACTTTTTCCAGAGATATCCCAGTCTTCCTAAACCTCTCCCACTTCTCAGTGACCTCCCCCAGGCCCCATTCCTCAGCCTGACCCTTGGTTTAGTAGGTTGCCTGGTGGTTATCCTACTTTTTGTCTCTGGCCATCCTTCAGGGGCTGCAGAAAAGAGCTCTAAACATGGAGCTGAAGACCGGACGCAGAACATCATCATGGCCATGAAGGACCGCATGAAGATCCGAGAGCGGAATAAGCCGGAGATCTTCGAAGTTATCCGGGATGTCTTCACTGTGAGCAAAGTCGCACATGTGCAACAGATGAAGACAGTGAAGCAGAGTGTGCTGGATGGCACCTCCAAATGGTCGGCCAAGATTACCATCACTGGTGAGCAGGCTAAAGTGTGAAGGGACAGGAAGGCCTAGGCTATGGGGAGGAGCCTGGGGAAGAAGCCCTCCAAATGTGTGGGAGCAAGGGGCCAAGGAGAAAGAAGACAGAACTGAGGGGAAGAAGAAGGGCTTTATTATTCATTACTCCTTTTCTCCTAGACCCTGGTGCCAGGGGGCTAGGAGAGGTAAGACTGGTATCTCAAAAGATGTGAATGATAATAGAAGGATTTGGTAACAATCAGGTATTATGGACTTGGTTAATAGTCTGATATTACAAGAGCTAGGGCTGGGAAAAGGGGACGGGTAGGAGATCAGGGAATAGTTAACCAGTGGTTTACTAGTTGGGTGGGTGTAGCTGAAATGTGCATGTATCAGAGGAGGTAAGGACCAGTGTAGGGGTAAGTGGTCAGTTGGGGCTCCAGAGGGGAGGTGGAATTATTGGGCTGGGCTTTGAGGAGAGGGTTGGTGGTCCAGGACTAAGGATAGATGTGGAGGAGTGAGAAGATGAGGGTTCCTGTGCAAGGAGCAGAGAGAGGCTGCTCTGAGATGGAGAACATGAGTTGTGCCATGGACTTCTGGAGCATACTCTGAAGCTTTCTCCTCTGTGTATTTGGTTTGCAGTGGTGTGTGCCCAGGGCCTACAAGCCAAGGACAAGACAGGATCCAGTGACCCTTATGTGACTGTGCAAGTGGGCAAAACCAAGAAGCGTACCAAGACCATTTTTGGAAACTTGAATCCTGTTTGGGAAGAGAAGTTCCATTTGTAAGTCACAGAGGGCTCCGTGCATTTTGGGAGCAGCATTAAATCCTGTTGTTCTGGGCTCGGCCCCTAAAAGGGATGAATCAGAGGTAGTAGAGAAAACCCTTTTCTCACATGCTTCAGTTGGGCAGCAGCCGTTTTTTTCTCTGGGTTTCCTCTCACAGACTGTTTGTATCAGGGTTACTTTACCCAAGCCCTGCCTTACCTGGGGCTATGAAAGGGCACTCCATACTGCTTTTTTTAACATTAGGAAGATTGTACCACTGCTCAGTGACAGAGCGAGGGAATGACCACCCTATTGTGTACCTCCCAGCCCTGCCATCCTACCTAGGAAGACTCTTCTGGGGAGTGGGAAAGGAATGTCCTTGTCCAACAACTGGGTAATTCTGGCTTAAAGGAAGAAATCTGTGGTATGGAGAAGTTTCCATTTCCTTTAAAGGGCTCTGATTTCCTTTCTGCTTTAGCTTCCACCCTCACTCCTTTATCTTACTTTTTTACAGACTGTTTCATAAGATAGTAAGGGATGGCTGTTGAAAAATGAGAAGCTCTAGCCTAGGACTTGGAGTAATGTCTGGAGAATCCACATACTTTTTACATTTCTAAGGCCTAGGACCAGGACTTTGAGTCTGAATCAGCTAAACAGGCTGGCTGTGTAGAGACTTTCTTCTGTTGGCTTCTTAGAGAACTCATGTGGAAAGGGATTGGGACCTAGTACATCAATCTCCAATCCAAGGGCAATGGTTACACTCAGCAGTTACCTGAGAATCTGAGTGATTCCCACCTGAAGCCTTCTTATGATTTATTCTAAATAAATTGGCTCTGTAATCAATATGGCCCACTTTTATCTATTTCATAAATAATTCATTAATCCCCTATTCTGTACAAGACACTGTACATGATATTGTGTATCTAAAAATGTGTAACATAATTTTTGGCTTCAAGAAGCTCATTTTTTATTTGTCTATTATTTTTCAGTAGACCAGTAATTATACTATAATGTTTTAATGGAATGTGCAAAGATATTATGAGAGCCAAGGGAAAGGAGTAGCAAATTCTGTCAAGTAGAACTTTTGAATTAGGCAGCAGGACCCATCTATTGGGGAAGGAAAGGAAAGGGACAGGGGACCTGGGCAAACTTCCTCCTCCAAAGCAAACACCATAGAGGAAATGACAGTTTAAGTTGGTATTAAAGAATGATAGAAGTTCACCAAGCACATGCTTAGATAGTTCGGGAGCTAGATAGAAAGCTAAGCACATATGACCAGATGGACATAATACGAACATTAACACCTTTACTGACTGGGAAGGGAACCAACAGTTGCTTCCTAGAGCTCTTTGCATCTGTCCAGCTATTTTCCTGTTGGTGTTGCTGATTCAGCTAGCTGCTCAGGAAGTCAGAATTGTTTCTGAATATTCCTCCCCCTCTCTATTTTTGGTCCCAAGGCAATAAGGACTGGATAATGGTATGTAGAGTCACCCAGGCTGAGGAATGAAGAGCCATTTGCTGGGATAGCCTGACTCACTTGGAACTTCAGCACCACTGTTCTCTGACTCCTTCTCTTCCCCAGCAGTTGATAGAGCTTTGGGAGGGAATTGGAAGTAATAGGGTTGGGGGCTGCTGGGTCTGTCACTAACAGAGCCTGCCGAATTCTCTCACAGTGAGTGCCACAACTCTTCTGACCGCATTAAGGTACGTGTGTGGGATGAAGATGATGACATCAAGTCGAGAGTAAAGCAGCGCCTAAAGCGGGAGTCTGATGATTTCCTTGGCCAAACCATTATTGAAGTTCGGACACTGAGTGGCGAGATGGATGTTTGGTACAACTTGGGTGAGAAAACAGGACCAGAGAAAGTTTTGGGGAAGGGAGAGCATGAATGGGGAACTTGGGGAAAATCCTGTCTACCAGAATCACCACTCAATCTCTAAAAGCATACCTCTATACAGAACCCTGCCTTACCTGTAGAGAACTGACCCTGGGTGGAGATGGGGGACAGAGTAATGGGCTGGCTGGAACTCACTCTGACTGGACATTTGCCAGATTTCAGAAGGCCCTTTAATCTTCATATTCATCTCTAATGCCTTTAGCCCCCTATTCTCCTAATGGAATACAGTTCCTACTGGGAATATTTGGGGTATTTGTGGACTGCGTGGTCGTTGGAGCGAGTTTGCCCTGTTAGGTGAACGCTTGGATCAGTACCTCCTTTTTCCGTGGTTAAGCTAGGATGGAGACTGTCTACACTGTCTGTACTTGCATTGGTGTCAATCTCTAGTCTTCTTTCTTTCCTAGAGAAAAGGACAGACAAATCAGCCGTCTCAGGGGCTATCCGACTACAGATCAATGTGGAGATCAAGGGAGAGGAGAAGGTAGCCCCATATCATATACAGTATACGTGTCTCCATGAGGTGAGCCAGCCCTTGGTAGATGGGGTATCAGAAAGCAATGCTGGGAGGGTCCTTTGATAATGAACAGGATTGAAGATGGTTGAAGATCTGGGGCCTGTTTTTTATTTTATCCTTGGCTCAGTGTGCTGCTGGACAGCCCAAGTAACAGTCAGTCTCAGTTCTCTTTCACTAATGTGAGAACAGCCTGTTGGGGCCACAGGAGGAACTGATCAAAGCTTGAAGGACAGAATTTTGGTGGAATTCTACTCGCATTCTTCTAGACTTTACCACTAGATTTTGTTTTTGTTTTTAATATATATATATATTTAACTCCTTCCTTTGCTCTGTCTCCTGCAGAATCTTTTCCATTACCTCACAGACATTCAGGGCAGTGGAGGAGTCCGGATCCCTGAGGCTCGAGGAGATGATGCATGGAAGGTGTACTTTGATGAGACTGCCCAAGAAATTGTGGATGAATTTGCCATGCGCTATGGCATCGAATCCATATATCAGGCCATGACGTGAGACTCCCCTGGGGCTTTGGGAAATGACTACTAACCCTTAGGATGGCTAATGAAGGCACACTGACAGGGTAGACAGGTTTTTAGTGGGGTAATATGCATTGATTCATTGTATCCCTCTCTGAGCTGGGTGAAGTAGGTTTATGTACCAAGGCAAAGAGGGTATATGTATAAAGGGAGTGTTTATCAGAGATAGGAAGGGAAAGGGGCAAAAGAGGGTATACAAGGACAAACCTGCCCAAACATTATGAGCTCATGTATATGTGTGTGACAGCCAAGCTTTCATAGATTGGCCTGGATATTGGAGAGGGCACTTCACTGTAGGGAAAGCAGGTGAGTCTGAAGTTGACCAAGACTCATAAGAAATTCCTGCCTACTATGAGAAGAGGTGTAGTTTGTCTATTGGTGAGGCTTCCACTAGAACTATACTTAGGAAGCAGCCTTAGGTAAGCAAGGGTAGCTATTGCTTTGGCTGTGCTTCATTTATTCTACAAACTTTTATTGAGTTCCTTCTATGTGTCACAGATTGCGTTAGATGCTGAGAACACAAAGATGGGGCCTTTTGTGCTCAGGGAGCTCAGTCTGGCAGGAAAGACAGACCAGCAAAGAAATAATTACAGTAAAATGTGATAAAAGCTATGGTAGAAGTTAATCACGGGATATTATAGAGGATCTAAATTTTAGGGGAGGCCTGTGAGGGAAGCCTTAAAGAGTTGCTTGAACTGAATCTTAAAATATAGAAAAGGAGGAAGGGCATTTTGGGGAGGGCATGTGCTGGGGTGCTAAAATGCAAGAGAGCATAGAATATTCAAGGAATTACAAGAAGTTCAGTATAGAGAGAAGAAATACGGTAAGGAATGAAGTTTATGAATGGTCCCTCTGCCATTCTTATTCTGTTCACTCTCCCTAGATGAGCTTATCCAAACCTGTGACCTCAACCACTACTTCTGGGCTTAGAGCTCCCAGATTGCTTTCTCCACATCAGGACTTTTCCTGAATTTCAGATCCATTTTCAGCTGCTTTCTAGGTATTCTGACAGGCAGACATTGTAAACTCTCAGCATGGCTAAATTCCAAATCAACATCATCTCCACCAAATATGCTTATCTTTTTCTATTCTCTATTTTAGTAAACGGAATGATTTTCTATGCAGTAGTTCAAAAAAATTTAGGAGTCAACCTAAACTTTTCTTTCTTAATTTCTGCTGTCCCTTTAACTCCCAATATCCAATCTGTAAAACCTGTAGCTTCTATCTCCTAAAATTGTTTTTAATCTGTCACCATTGCTGTAGATCAACAATAATAATGATGATGATGACAACAACTTCTACGTAGCATTTTCTTATGTGCCATGCACTGGCGTAAGCACTTTATGAATGTTAATTTATTTAACGCTAATGTTAACCCTGTCAGGCGAGGATTATTATTTTTCCCATTTTACAGATAAGAAAACCAAGGCATAGAGAAGTTTAAGTAATTTATCCAAGGTCATTGAGTGAATAATGTAGGTGAGATTAAACCCAGAGTCTGACTCTAGCATCTGCTCTTAACCATTTTCCCATTCCATTTAATGTTTTATTGCTTCTTTTCTGAATTATTGCAATTACTCTTCAACTGATCTTTCTATCTTAGTCTTATCTCTAAGTCTTCCAATTTATCATCAAAGGGACCTTTCTGAAAGACTAATTTGATCATAGTATGCCTTTGTTTAAAAATTTACTATACTATTCAGGATGATCTCTTTTGTTATCTATTCTCTGCCTACATCTTCTCTGTCATTTCTTAGTATTCTGTCAAACACATGAACAGTAGCTAAACTGAGGTTTCCCAAATAAATCAGTCATGAGTATATTTGTCTTTGCAATGCAATTTCTCTTTATCTGCACACTTCTCCATTTGATTAATTCTTACTAATCCTTTAAGACTTGTTTTAACCATCTCTTCTTTGGGAAGCTTTTTTCTAATCCCTTCTAGCCCCCAACCATCCTGATTTAGGTGATCTTCCTCTATGTTTCCATAGTGTTTTTGCATAGCACACCTTGGGTTATAGACTTACTTTCTAACATTTGCTTTCTCTGCTACGCTGTCACATCTTTTGATTCTAGCACTTGGCACAGGGCCTTGCACATGGTTGGCATTCACTAAATGTATATATGAGTGAGTAAATTATGAAGGTCCTTGTATGCCAAGGCGATTGGAAGCTTCATACACATCAGTGAAATCTTTTCATTACTTGGCTTTTGCTACAGGCACTTTGCATGTTTGTCATCCAAGTACATGTGTCCTGGTGTGCCAGCAGTGATGAGCACCTTACTGGCTAACATCAATGCCTACTATGCCCATACAACTGCCTCCACCAATGTCTCTGCATCTGGTCGCTTTGCAGCCTCCAACTTTGGGGTGAGTGTGACATAAAAACATATCTATCCATTTGTTATCAGTTAATAAAATTTGATTTTTTATAATTGATACTGTAGAATTGGTTGATAAGTCTAAAATTTAAATAGATGCCACTTAGATGAACTTATTTCCTTGTGGGTCTGTAGACTATACAATAGACTATCCTTATTTCATTATGGTTATGTAGATTTCCAATAGACTCTCCTCAGACATGGATAAAAGAGAAGAATAGCACCATTATGGTTTAGGGGTGCCACCTGCGCTCAGGTAGAACCTCTCCAGGCCAAGAACTTGGTCGAGTCACCATGTTCCTCAGTCCTGCATGTCCACAAATGGACCTTTTAAAATATTATTCAGTCTCTCTCTGACAGATTCATACCACTTAAGTTCATATGAGACTGCTGTCTAAGAGAGGATACTAGTGTATACCTGAGCCTATCCCTTTTTTAGTGTCCGGATCCATTTTCCTATCCAGGGCATGCCCTTTCCTGGTTTTAAGGTATTTGAGAAGTTAAGTCTTTACTCATAATGTCACCTGGCATAACTTCAGTATAAACTAGATGAAATATCATTGACCCACCACAGATCACTTCTTGAGGGACAGAATTACTGGTACCTTCAAATCCACTGGGTCTCTGAGCCTTGGTTATGGTACTAACCATTTTTTCTTATTAATAGTGTTTCTGTAGATGAATTAGCACAGGGCCTTGCACATATGCATTCATTGAATGTATATTTGAATGAGTAAATTATGAAGATTCTTGTAATTGGCATACAAGGTGATTGAGCCAGTTAAATACCTGTTGTATTCTGTCTCATCCCATTATATATTGACTAAATCAGTAGCTAATGATATTTAATCTAATAAATATAGGAGTTCTAAGAATGCTATGACTATATAGACTATAGGCATATGATTCCACTTTTAATTATACCTTTTCTATAAAAATCAACTATTAAAATAGTAGTATATGTTATTCCTTTACCATTTTAAATAGTATAAACTCAGGGAAATGATGTGGAACATGGTTTAAAGAGAAACTCTCTCAGGATTGCTTGATCACCTTCCAAATGCATTGCTGTTTCTCCCTCACATCATTACTGCTAGGCTGTGGATGCTTAACTGCTATGAGCTACCCCAAGATAAGTCAGACTCAGGAACAGGTTGGAGAATGTGTTTGGAATTTCCTTGTATTTGACTAAGATGAGTTAAAGTTTCAAAGGGATGGAGATGCACTCACTGGCTATATTGGGTTGACTCTTGTATAGAAAGAGCTGATTTTCCTCCCAGGGACTTCCATTCCCCTTGTCAGTGTGAGAAAGTTCCCCAGTTTGAGACAAAGCTGCTGCTAAGAGATGGAATAGGGACCACCAATTTTATTTCTTCCTAACATGTTGTTATTCTCCTCATAGGAAGGGATAGGATAGGCTGTGTCGCCAACCCATTGTCTCCTCCTTATCCAGAGATGGTTTTCTGTTTCTATTATAGTCTAGGGGGCTCAGAAACATATTATTTCTCTCTTCCCTGTTATTTGTTTCCTATCCTCAGAAAGAGAGATTTGTGAAATTACTGGACCAGCTGCACAACTCACTGAGAATTGACCTCTCTACATACAGGGTGAGTGAAGACATGGCTGTGGGGTGGGATAACAGATAATATCAGCTTAATCTAGAGAGACTGTAGGCCAATCTTGGCTATAAATATTGAAGGCAAGGAAAATTGGTCTGTGTCATCATACCCATGTGTATGGTCAATGCCACGAACACCTGTGGTTCTGCAAACTCCAAGGACCACGCAGTGCATAAATAGCAGCAGATGTGGCTGCTTTTTATAGACAGTTGGATTTTCAACCCCACTCACATCACTCTACCAAATTCTCTGATGACATTCTCAATAGGGAGTCTCCTGAGAATAATCTCTTCCAGAAATGCCCTTTAAAAATTAGATAGTTACTTTCCCTTCTTACATCATACTCTCCTCACTTTCTAAAGTTGGTGTGAAAATCAGCTAAGGGGAGAGAGAGTAGCTTGGCTTTGTCAAGTAATTTGTAGCAGAGGTCACATCTATTCCTAGAATGAAAGGGGAGAATGCATGTAGTAGGAGGGTGGATACCTGGGATGGTGAAGGACAGGGAAATGGGCAGTTTTTCAATTCTTCCTAAGTTAGATCTTCTCAGAATGGCTTCATTACTTGCTTTAAAGTGTTGTGAATTTCCAGGACAGGCAATATACCCACATTAAAAAGTAAGTATAAAAATAACCTCAGAGTAAAAAAGAAGTGAAGTTTTAATTATCTGCACTTCTAGTGCCCTCCATTTGCACGAATAATGGAGAGTTGACTGTATATCTTATATTTGGCATATAAGTAGCCATTCAAAGGTTTAGAAAAGTGATCTTTAAAATGGAGAGTGGCTCAACATCTCCCTTCAGCTGTCCCTGGCAGCTTCTTCCTAAAACTCGTTCTGAAAGGAATGAAGTGATGCATGGTGGAAAGGTCCTAAGGATCTTACTCTGAAAGCAGTTCTGCCCAGAGCTCTGCCATCTGCTGGCTCCAGGACAGAGGAGTAGCTGAGGGTCCACCGTACGGAAAGTACACATCTTGGATCTCAGTCTGGTCTGTCGTGTGGCTCTACTTATATTACAGGATATACAGTTAGATTGTAACTTTTGAAGAACTCACTGTTTGGGTGTAAGAATCTTCACCCAAGAAAAGTGAGTGTGTGTGTGTGTGTGTGTGTGTGTTCAGTTGTGTAAATGCTCACACATTGCATGGGAAGTAAGATTGGGGGTAGGAAGCGTTACTTTCCGGGCTGGGGATTATTAATCCTTGCTTTTCGCAAGGGCCTGTCTGTGTTAGTGGAAAAGAGAGGGAGACCTGTAGTATTATAGCTTTTTTATCTATCTCAACTAGGGAAAGTCCTGCTGGGTAGCAGTCAGGGAAGCTTTTGATTTCATTGCTTCTGTCAGGAAAGGCTTTCATATTCCTCTATTCTTTTCTTACATTTGTTTGATTTTCATAACAGAATAATTTCCCTGCTGGGAGCCCTGAGCGGCTTCAGGACTTAAAGTCCACAGTGGATTTGCTGACCAGCATTACTTTCTTCAGAATGAAGGTAAGAGATGAACATGGTTGGGGACTTGGCCATGGGGATATGGAGAATAAGAAACATTGGGCATTCTGAGGCTATAGGAATCATCACCTCGAAGCCCGCATTTTTTCCATACAACTCTTCTTTGGATTACTTCGGAGAGGACCATGGGTCAACAAGGGTGGACCTGGCAGTTCTTGCCATCAGCTGTCTTGGCAGTTTCAACCCAGGGCAAGGTCCAGAAACCCATAGAGGGATGAAGTTGTTTGGGGCAAGTTCTAGGAGGAGATCCCACCCAGGTGAATAGGATCCCGGGCCTATATTTCTTTTATTAATTGGCAGGTGCAAGAACTGCAGAGCCCTCCAAGAGCTAGCCAGGTGGTAAAGGACTGTGTGAAAGCCTGTTTGAACTCCACATATGAGTATATCTTCAACAACTGCCATGACTTGTACAGTCACCAGTATCAGCTGGTAAGAGGTTTGGAATCAGGTGGGACTAGCTGTCCATGGCTCTTGGAGTCTCAGCTTTCCCTTACTGTAGTCATGGTAGAAGGGAACTCAGGACAAAATCCTTGATGTTCTTGAGGGTGAATGAGTTTTGTAGAGTGTGGACCATCTAAACCATGTTGAGACATTTGTGGATGGACAGGAACCATTGGACCAAATGTGACATAACTGAGTTGAACAGAAGTGACAACAGTAAATTTTAGTTTGTTGCTAAAGAAAGTGACCAAAATTTGAGCAGTTTTAGGGGATGAGTAGGTGAATTCTCAGTCCATCAACAGTCTTTTTTATCCCCCAAGATTAATTTTCTTCTGAATCATGTGGATTCCTCTATGTTCCAGGCTACCTTCCTCTGAGATCTATAGCTGTCTATGTGAGATACTGGCTCATAGAAGTTTAACTTTCCCCTCTGACCACTTCTCTCTGCCCTGCATGGTCTTCTGAGATACGTTCATCAGCTGACTATTAAGGCTGACTCTGCCCTTCTGTGCAGTTGAGCTTCTTCACCTGTATTATGCTGGCATCCTAACTTAGTGCATAGTGACGTAATACATTTTTCTAGATCTTTTTAATGGTATCTTCCCCACCTCCCCATTTCAAAGCCAGGACTTCCTTCTGGGTGTAATTACTCACAGTTCCTCTCTTAGGAAACCACATGTTTGCTGAATAGATTCCCTTTAGTCCAACAAATACGTATGGAATGTTCTGGGCTGGGTCTGAGGAATCATAGTGCTCCTTCAGTTAGTTTACAGTCCCGTGAGCATATGTATACCTCCAATAAAAGCAGTCTATTAGGACCTCGAAAGAGGGATAAAACTGAAGGGATTCCAAGCAGGAAGAAATCACTCTTGATTAGATACTGGGAAAAGCTACATAAAACAAGGGGCATTTGGGATAGACCTTGAAAGGCATTAGGATTTGGACAGCAACTCATGGGAGAACATGAATATACCCTATTTGCAATGCTTTCTAGGAGCACCTTAGTAAGACTAAAATTTTGTTCACACTGCTTCCTCACATTCCCAAATGTACTTTTTGTGCCAGCCCTCTCTTTAAGGCTTCCTCCTTTTAAGGTTTGTAAAACCTTCTGTTGGTTCTGACAGTCCCTGAGAGGTTTTCCTGGGGCCTTTGTTTAGCTTGCCATGCTCTGGGCTCCTCTGATATTCATCTGTGGATTTTCTCTGGTTGGGGAAGACACTGTTCTCAGCTTTGATCTTTTGTCTCTATTTGGTCTCTATTTTCTACCATGAGATGAACCCAGACTTTGAAAATGGGTTTATAAACTATTCAGGGACTATCTATAGCTTTTGAATTGCCGTTTTTTACTTTCACTCTCATTTTCTCATTATTCATTATTTACACTGAAGTAAACCCTTGGTATCTTTTTTGATTTCCCTCTACCGACCTTTAGTCATTGATTGATTCATTCATCCATACATTCCTTTAACAAACTGAGCACTAGGGATGTAGTTAATTAAGATAACATCTCTGCCTTTAGGGAGCTCATTGTTTGGTGGAGGTGGGGGACAATTACTACATTTTATTTTATTTTATTATTCCTATATTTTATTGTACTCGTAGTTGTCTCTTACATCTATACCAGTGGTTCACAGAGGGTTCTATGGGAGCTCAGAAGAGAGGCATCTAACCAGACCAGGGGTATCAGGGAAGACTTCTCAGGAAAGGAAAAGCTCAACTTGAATTTTGAGGAATGAGTAGGAATTAGCTACTGAAGGGCTGAGGAGGAGGGGGATACCATATAGAGGAAATAGAATGTCTAGAGGCACAGAATTGTGAATGAACATATTAATTTTGAGAAGCATAAGCAATTTAATTAGACTAGTTACAGGGTCAGGCTTTGGAATTCAGCTCTCTGGGGTCAAGTAAGTTTTGGTTCTGCTGTTTATAACTACATGACCTTGGGCAAGTTATATAACCTCACTGTTCTTCAGTCTCCTCACCTGTAAAATGAGGGTGGTGAGAATTTCTATCCAATGGAGTTGTTTTGAGGATTAAATGAGATAGTGCATATAAAGTTCTTAGCAGAGTGCCTGGCACATACTAAGCACTAAGTAAGTAGTGGTAGTGGTGTGGTGATGGCTGCAACAAAAGAGAAAAGGTGAAATATGAGGTTGAGAGAGGGGTCATGGTCTGAGGGATTTTTGTGTCAAGCTATGGAGTTGGAACTTTACTGAGGGCCATTGAAGGGCAGAGCAGTAACACTGAGATTTTCCTTGGAGAAAGATCACGGACCACTGTGTTGAAGAGGGATCTTTGAAGATCGAAGGACAGTTAGGAGATCCTTGAATGATGAGAGGCTGAGCTAGGGTAGTGGCAGAAAATGTTGAAGAAAGAGATGTATTTCAGTGATATTAAGGAGATACAATCCCATTCTATGGATTCCGTCCTGGTTTCTAGTGACTTCCTGGTAATACAGTCTTATTAAGGACTGTGGAGACCTTGTGATGACATATGGCATCCACATAAAAGCCCCCATCTTTCTGGGTGTTTTTGTCCCAGTAGGAGATAAATATCCCTTCCAGCCTCTCTGTGGTGAACCCTATTTGTCCTGTCTTGGGTGTGAATATAGAGTCGCTTCTTCTTTTCCAAATGTACCATTGTATTCCTCTAACTCCTTGCAACCAAGGCCTTTTCTTTTTTTTCTCCCTCAACTTTATTGAGATACAAGTGACATATAACCTTGTGTAAGTTAAGGTGTAGAATGTGATGATTTGATACACATATATATTGTGAAATTTTAGCACAATAAGGTTAGTTAATACAACCTTTACATAATTACCATTTTGTTCTTGTTATGGCGAGAACATTAAACCTCTACTTTCATAGCATCTTTCAAATATACAATACAGTATTGTTAACTATAGTTACTATTCTATATCTTAGATCCCCCATAACTATTCATCTTATAACTGAAAGCTTGTACCCTTTGATCAGTATTTCCCCATTTCCCCCACTCCTTAGCTCCTAGCAACCACCATTCTACTCTCTGTTTCTATGAGTTTGATGTTTTTAGATTCCACATATAAATGAGATCATACAGTATTTCTCTTTCTCTTTCTTTTTTAACTTAACATAATGCCCTCAAGGTCCATGCATGTTTTTGTGAATGACAGAATTTCCTTCTTTTTTATTAGGTTCGTATACCACATTTCCTTTATTCTTTCATCTGGTGATGGACACTTAGGTTGTGCATAATGCTGCAGTAAACATGAGGGTGCAGATATCTCTTCAAGATAGTGATTTCTTTTCTTTTGAATATACACCTAAAAGTGGGGTTGCTGGATCATACGGTAGTTCTATTTTTAATTTTTTGAGGCACCTCTAAGCTTCTTTCCATAGTGGCTGCACCAGTGTACGTTCCCACTAACAATGCATCAGGGTTTCTTTTTGTCCACATCCTGGCCAGCATTTGTGATCTCTTTTTGATAGTATTCATTCTAGCAGGTGTGAGGTGACATCTCATTGTGGTTTGATTTGCATTGTGGTTTGATGATTAATGATGTTGAGCACCTCTTCATGTGGTCATTGGACATCTGTATATCTTCTTTGGAGAAATGTCTATTCAAGTCCTCTGCCCATTTTTTAATCAGATTTTTTTTTTTTTTTTTTTGCTATTGAGTTGTATTGGTTCCTTATATATATTTTTATATTAACCCCTTAATCAGATAAATGATTTGCACATGTTTTCTCCTATTCCATAGGTTGTCTCAATTTGTTGATTTTTTTTTTCTTTTTTTTTGCTGTACCAAAACTTTTTAGTTTGATGTAGTCCCACTTATTGACTTTTGCTTTTTTTATTTGTGCTTTTGGTGTCATATCCAAAAAAAAAAATCATTGCCAAGACCAATGTCAAGGAGCTTTTTCATATGTTTTCTTTTAGGAGTTTTACAGAATCAGGTCTTAACGTTTAAGACTTTAATCCATTGGAGTTAATTTTTGTGAGTGGTATAAGATAGGAACCTAATTTCATTCTTTTGCATGTGATGAATATCCAGTTTTCCCAACACCATTTATTAAGGAGACTGTCCTTTCCCCACTGGGTATTCTTGGCTCCCCGAGGCCTTTTCTTATCCAGCTGGCAAATAGCTTACTAGATGCAGCTGTCCTTTATTCTAGGGGTTAAGGGAAGTCCTAACCCACTGAAAGTTAGGTCAGCCTGCATGCTAGGTCTGTTCAGTAGCTCCTGCAGAACTTGGAGTAGCTTCTCAGAGCTGATATGTGGATGTATGTAGGTATGTATGTGTGTGTGTATATGTGTGTGGGGGTGTGGATTCCGAGGATGGCTGCAGTGGAACTAGACTTATTTAGTGAGACTTGAGGGATACGTACTTTGGCCAAGGAGTTACAATACTCATAGCTCCTGAGGAAGGAGAATGGGCATCTTTATGTCTCTGTGACTGACCAAGCTTATCAGATCAGTGCCCTGGAGCTGGGGAGAGAAGTTCTCAGGGACAAATTCCTTGTGTTTAAGGACCTCCCAACAATCACCTTTCTGACACAACAGGGGCAGTCTTTTGGAAGACAGACTCTAGGAGTGGAAGGGTACCTGATTCTAGAGGAAGGGGCATAGGGAGTGAGAAAAGAAGACTATTGGAGATACTCTCCACATTCTACTCTGACTCTCACTGTCTATCATTGTCTCCTCTGGAACAAGAAGCAGGAGCTGCCTCCAGAGGAGCAAGGACCCAGCATTCGGAACCTGGATTTCTGGCCCAAACTCATCACACTCATTGTGTCGATCATAGAGGAAGATAAGAATTCCTACACACTTGTTCTGAACCAGTGAGTATCACTGCACTTGGCCCTGTCTGGTTGGTGATTGGTTTTTCCATCTGTCTAACAGCCTCTTTCTTTCCTATCTCTGTGTGTTTGCAGTGCCACCTCTTCCTCCTGTCCATCCGTTTGTCCCTCTGTCCCTTGTATCTGTCTGGGTAACTATTTCTGGAGACAAGTGTGGAAACATAATGGGGGGCTCTGCTCAGACTGAGACAGCCTCCCTGGAGTGAGAGGCCTCTGGGAATGGCTGCCATAGGAGTCCCGGGGGATCCAGAGACCATGCATGTATGTGTCTGTCCACTGTGAATAAAATGAGCCACCTTATGGCCCACGTCCTTACCCTTTCTCCTCCATCTTATTTAGCTTGGGCCTGTCTTCTAGCTTCAACCCTTCCCCTTTGGGCCTTACTTCCCTGCCTTTTGGGCATTCTCTCCCCGGGCCCATCTTGCCTGAAGAGATTCTCTGCCCCGACTTGTCCTACCTCTGGCCCCCGAGACCTTTTTCTCCAGAGTGTGCCTACCCATTTCCTTGGCTTCTCTTTTCAGTCTGACCTCCAAGAACTAGGTACATTAGCTTTGGAATCAGTCAAATGACTCTTGCTTTGTTTTCTAACTGTGGCTTTTTTTATCATCCAGGTTTCCTCAGGAGTTGAATGTGGGAAAAGTCAGTGCAGAAGTGATGTGGCAACTCTTTGCCCAAGACATGAAATATGCACTGGAGGGTAAGGGTGTACCCAAGGTGGTGGGCTGCAGGCTCCTAGTCCAAGCACCTTGTTTATTGTCTCTTTCCTCTCCCAGACAACTGCAGGGTCAGGGTGAATGGTACAGTAAGGAACTGGAGGAATTCTAGGCACAGTGGGTTTGATAGGCCTCAGGAGGTCTTGGGTGGACAAAGCTTCAGCCAAAGTAATAATGGAAATGGCTGTGTGGGTATAGGTTTCTCCTTCCAGCTTTAGAGCAAGTACATGTTTAAGACTTTCTCAGCCCAGAGATCAACTCCTTCCATGCTGGGTATTCGCAAGTGGCCCACTCCCTGGAGAATGGCCTCATGAAACTTATCTATACAGTGTTAAGGAATCATAGACCCTTAAATACATAAATAAGATCATTGTCTCATGCTCTGAGGACTGCCTGGCCTGGCTTTCCTTGAAAGCTATTCTGGATTTGTGTGATAAAATAAGAGAGAGACTTCTTCCCTCACTTCTGTAGAGCATGGTCACAGAAATATTATTATTCATCTTGTTCATTCAGCTTATTCGTCTATTCATTTTCCACTTTGGTCCACAAAGATATTCCTACTTATATCAGACTTTTCCATTTGTACCCATCTGTGCTCAATTATTTAGCTGCCACTGCCTTTTCCTGTCTGTTTATATATGTTAGTCTATCTCCTCTGTCTGAAAGTGGATCTAGAATGAGGGGGAGCAGTCTGAGACAAGGACAAAGCAGAGTCTGGATCTGTTATTTGGGTAGAGTGGCAGGGGAAATGGATAACCCTCAGACTTAAGCTTTTTTAGTTTTATGATCAGTTGTTTGTTTTTTTAATTGAGGTATAATAAACATACAACATTAGTTTCAGCTGTATAACATAATGATTTGGTATTTGTATATATTATGTGAAATGATCACCACAATAAGTCTAGTTAATATTCATCACCATACATAGTTAAAAAAATTTTTTCTTGTGATGAGAACTTTTAAGATTTACTCTCTTAGCAACTTTCGAATATGCAATGAAGTATTATTAACTATAGTCACCATAATGCACATGACATCCCCAGGACTTAATTGTTTTATAACTGGAAGTTTGTACCTTTGACTCCATTCACCCATTTTGCTACCCTCATGCCTCGCCTCTGGCAACTACCAATCTCTTCTCTGTAGGATTACTTAGTTTTGAGGTTGAAAGAAACTTGAAGATCTTTGTTAAGTTCGAGACAGCACAGACTATACACACACATTCCATAATTCTACACCAGAGCAGTGGCTGCCTCCTGTCCACAATGGGTCAAGCCTGGGGCTCAGCTTGTCAGGCCAGTGAGGAAGTCACTTGTCCCTTTCCTCTAGGTAGCACTTGGAGAGTCTGATGTGGAGTATGGTACCAGTTCTTGACAGTGCATTTTTGGGGAAAAATAGATATATACCTGTGAAAAGAGAATCGGTTCCACAAGAGAGAATGTGAGGTGGGGCAGAGGTTTCAAACAGAGGTATCTCAGGAGCTAAGTGTGGAGGGGAAACCGGGAAGCCTTATACCTGGTACCAGCTAAGTCAGCTCTGCTTTTATCATTTTTATATGGGGTTCTAGGTGAGATTTCTTTTGAAAGGGGAGTTCTGCTAATGTTTAAAATAAACACAGAAGGGTTGAAAACTGCTTTAAGAGAAAGAACTAATGTTGACCTAGTTTCAGATCTCAATTTCACCACTTACTCAGCAATGTCTTCTTAGATTGAGCTTTTAATTTTTGTGAGCTCTCATTTTCTCATCTGTAAAATGGGAGTGATGATAGCATCTGTTTCATTGAGCTGTTGAAGTAACTGAGATGTAGGTGACATACTTAGTGTACTGCCTGGCATTTACTCAGAACTTAATAAATCTTAGTTATTAAGGACAATAAAAAGCCATTATAGGCTTATGAGCAGAGATGCAATGTGAACAAAGTAGTATTTTTGCAAGATTTTACCTCTGGAAAATGGGGCAGCTGGAACAGGAAGAGACCAGAAGCAGGGAATGCAGATAATGTTGTAATAATTTAGGGTCGAGGGGATGGGGCTGGGATTAGAACAGAGAAATGAAGAGGAAAGAATGGGCTTTGATAGACAGTGGAAAGAAGTTGTCCAGGACTTAGTGATTGTCAGATGTAGAGGGCAGAAGATGGAGGGTCTGGATACTTGGATGACAAAAGAGTAGTTTTGACCTTGACTGTGAAAATGCTGTCAGTCACCCAATATTTTTAAAGTCAACTTTATTGAGGTATAATTTACATACAATAAAGTAAAAACACTTTAAGAGTACAATTCGATAAGTTTTGACAAACACACTTGTGTAACTACTATCCCAATTAAAATATAGAGCAGAAAATTTCTTCATGTTCCTTTGCAGCAAATCCCTACCCCATTCGCTAAATGTTTTTTGAGTATTTTCTTTGTGCCAGGCACAGTGCTAGTTATTGGAGCCCCAATGAAATGAATAAGGTATAGCCCTAGCCCTTGACAAGCTCACAGACTAGTCTAGACAACAGACATGAATTGGCCATTACAATTCAAAGATATCAGTGCCACAAAAGGAATAAGCATAGGGTGCTGAGAGAGAGCTGTGTAACCCAGACCTGGGAAAGTTTCCTGTCCAAACCGAAACCTGAAGGATGATAGGACTTAGCCAGTGAGGAAGGAGGCTGGTAGTGACAGGAAAGGAAGACAAAACATTTTAGGCAGAGAGTAAAGTATGTTCAGAGACCTGGGATCTACAGTAAGCTGACATGCTCTCCGGAACTGGGATCAGTAGTTGAGAGTGGCTAGCACTTTTGAGTGTAGGGGAAAAGATAAGTGAGAAATGAGGATAGAGAAGTAGGACAGCCAGATCATAAAGGTTATAAGCCATGTTTAGGCTCTTAGACTCTATCCTGAGGCAGTTGGAATCCAATGAAATACGTTAAACAAGAGATTGACACGATCGATTTATAATGTAGAGGTCTCGCTACAGTTTAGAGAATTGATTAGAGGAGGAATGACAAGTTTAGAGACTATTGTAGTAATCTAAGTTAGAGATGGTGGTAACTAGACTTGTTAGATTAATAGTGTGACTAGAATGAAATGGATAGATTCCAGAGACATTTTGGAGGCAAAATCAATAGGGATTGGTGATATAACTGGATGTTAATAAAGAAGAAAACAGAAGAATTGGGGATGATTCTCAGAATTGAGCAAGAGGGTAAGATTAGTATGTATACTCTGTTCAGCTTCAGCTGGAGAGGTTAAGATCGTGAAAGATGAGGACCTGAGTTAAACCTGGGCAAAGTGAGATGTTCCATCAGAGCCTTATAGAGACATAACCAGAACCAAAGAGATTTGGGAGGATGATCAGCAAGATAGGTAATTGAAATCATTAGGTTGAAAGAATTCTTCAAGGATAAAAGACAACAGAGGAGGAATTCGGAAGTCAGGGGCACGATTGTCCCTTCTGACAGGTTATCCACACCCCCACTGCCGTCTCTCAAGCATCTTTGCTGGAGCATGACTCCATGGATTTGTTAGAATAGTATAAAGTGTGACCATGGTTTCAGCAATCATCCTATTAGTTTTCGTACCACAGAAGTTAATGTAGAAATTGGGGTTTGGGACCAGAAATATTGGATTGACAGAGAAAGTAAGAATTATATATAAATACGGTAACTTGAGAGTTTCTAGAAGAAAGCAGTTAGGGATCTCTGGGATAATGGAGGAGAGTACTGCTTCCACTTCCAGTGGGTTGCTGAACAGGAAGGAGAGCAGACCCTCCTGGTGGCACCTTTTTATGTTTATAGACTCTTAGACTGATTAAGAACAGCAGGGTATGGGGTGGAGGTGAAGGAACAAGCCCCGAGAGGGTCTCTCTGATGTCCTGGATTTTTTTTCACTCTCTTTATTGCTCATTGGTGTCTCTGCTCTGTCACAAGCATCCACTGTCATTCGTATACGAAAAGTCCTCTTTCTGGGTGGTAAGAACTTTTGGTTGTTGTCGCTTTACCTCTAGTTTTGTACCTTTTCTTCTCTTGCTCACTGCTTCATAGAAGAGACTGCAAATGCATCTTCAGGTTGAGATGGTGCTGTCTGCAGTGCCAGGAGATGAAATTCTTAGGACCCAGAGCCCTTTGACGCTGAATCCCAGGCTCCCATTTTCTCCTTGAGTGTCTGCTGCACTAATCCAGAAGGGCCAGCTGCCCCACACTGGATGTTCTGCCTTGACCTGGAGAAGCATCACCCATAGCAACTTGCAGTTACGCCCCCAAGGACACTGGCCTTCTTTTCTCTGATGCTCAGTACTCTCCCGCATTTGCTTGCTTTTACCATTGTGTTATCTGTAAACATAAACAATTAGCTTTTATTATTTGAATTAATGCTTCTTCTATAAAGGGGGTAGACGAAAACCTGTAGTTGTAGACAGTGCTCCAGGCTCTCTGGGCAAACTGTGACCTTTGTCCTAGATTTTCTAGGAGACCATGGAGTTTCAGCTGAATGACCTTTCAAGTCCATAAGGAGCATCCCATTTTCTGCAGCATGATGGTCCTTCCGTGTGGCTGTTTCCATGGTTTCCAGACTGACTATTCTTATTTGTATACTTCTTTGAGAGTTCAGTTTTCAGTGCCTCAGCTCCGCTCTGGGGTCCTTCAGTTTACTTCAAGATTCTTTTATACCATGGCTGCTCAACTGCAGTGTCTGTCAGCTTGGATCCACTTTGGTTTTCCCTATCACTCATGTCATGTACAACTAGCCATCTCTGCATTTAAGCCTGCATTTAAGCTACTAGAGTTAGAAAAGCCCTGGAAAACCATCACCCATCCCTAGTCCTGGGCGGGCTACCCACTTAATCAGCATTAGCTCCCACATCCTTTTCTCCTTTTCTTCACCAGAGGCCGGTATCTCACTTGACACTTCGAAAAGCAGAGCAGGAAGACTGTAGGCCTTATCTGGGAGTCTGGCTTAGTGTCTAAAGGAAGATTTAGGCCAGGCTCTTGGAGAGCAGAATGCGCACTGGTAGGGTGAGATGGCTGTGAGGAGTTGGTTGGGAGTTGTTACCCTTTTTATAAGACATCTGATAGAGCTGCCTGACTGGATCTGCTGCCTTGGGAAAACTCAAGAACCATGGCCTCTACTGCCAGAACCTGATCGAGCTTCCTTCCCTCCCACTAGAGCATGAGAAAGACCGACTATGTAAGAGTGCTGACTACATGAACCTGCACTTCAAGGTGAAGTGGCTCCACAATGAATATGTGCGGGATCTGCCTGCCCTGCAGGGGCAGGTACCTGAGTACCCAGCGTGAGTCATCAAGTGGGCACTACAGAGGGAAGGGAAGAGGGCCCCTCTGACTTAGGGGGTGGGCAAGGCCAGTATCCTCAATTCAGTTTAGCAAACCAGTCTCAAGACTGCCTATTTTGGGCACTGCTGTTGAAAGAGAAGAGTGTCAAGCCATGCCCTACCTTCCAGAAGACCCTAGTCTGGGGAAGCTGCCAGGCACATGGCATATGCCAACCACTAGCTTCAATCCCTACTTCTCCTGCCTGGCTGCAGGTGGTTTGAGCAATTTGTCCTACAATGGCTGGATGAGAATGAAGATGTGTCCCTGGAATTCCTGCGTGGGGCCCTGGAACGAGATAAGAAGGATGGGGTAAGTTGGGGGCTTGGGCTGCCCAGGGGTGAGGCCAGGTCCCAGCAATTAGCTGTCAGCAAACGTTCCTGGGCTTTAGCCAAGTAGGCTGTCCTTACCCTGTTGAGTCCAGAAGGAGCCACCACCAAGCCACCCCTGCTAGGCAAAGCCCTTTGAACTCTGCAAACTTGGAAAAAGGTAGTGGCTGAAGATGATGACTCTATGTATGACCTTCCTTAGTTCCAGCAGACGTCAGAGCACGCACTCTTTTCCTGCTCTGTGGTGGACGTCTTCACACAGCTCAACCAGAGCTTTGAGATCATCCGGAAGCTGGAATGCCCAGACCCCAACATCCTTGCCCACTACATGAGGAGATTTGCGAAGGTGACCGTGACCCTCCCTATACCTTCCCTTTATAAACCACCACCACACTCACAGCCTAGTCACAGGCCTGAGCTCAAACTCTCTCTGTGGTGGCCTTCAGGTGAAACCTGGCATTACCCCATTCTCCTTTGTATCTAGGGTGGACAGGTGGGTTTGTTTCAGTACTGTTCTAGGGTTGAGAGGGAGCTTTGTTGCTTACTGTGAGATTCTCCTTCACTTTCATTCTAAGATGAGCGATATGACCTCTCAGGCAAGATTTTTGTGGGAAGAGCTAAGGGTTCCCTCTCCTTTCCTCTTCTGTTTTCTCAGACCATCGGGAAGGTGCTGATGCAGTATGCAGACATTTTATCAAAGAACTTCCCTGCTTATTGCACAAAGGAGAAAATGGTGAGGGTCAGACCCTGGGACTTTAGAGAAGGGAGTGGAAAACACTTGGATCCTTGCTTTTGAAGCCATCCTCAGAGCTGGCAGTTGGGATGATGCTCCTGACTTCTGATTCCCAGCCGGGCTTCGCTTGAGATTGTGCCACAAAATAAGTTGATTAAAAATTCCTCTGAGCCTCCATTTGGTACTTTATCCTCTACTAAGCTAGACTTCTACTTAGTCTTTTTTTTTTTTTTAATTTAAAAAAAAATTGAGATATTCAGAGAGTTATAAAAGATAAATACCATGAACACCTGGGGCCTGCCACCCAGCTTAAAAACAAAAACGTTTACTTCTAGCCTTCATTCATGGAGAATTATCTGACTCGGTGTCAGATCTCAGTGATTAGGGAGAGATGCATGTAATAGTGTTATATATTCCCTGTGGCTTTTGGAGTAGTGTGAGAGCAGGAGGGACCCTCGGCTAATGGGTCCTATGCTGAAAGGAGCCAAGATGCAGCAGCTCCATTTCTCTCCAAAGCCCTGCATCTTGATGAACAACATGCAGCAACTGAGGGTCCAGCTGGAGAAGATGTTTGAAGCCATGGGAGGGAAGGAGGTAAGTCTGAGGGTTTGGGGTTCCTGCACTTTTTCTCTTTGTTCCTGAGCTGCCTGGCCACAGAACTCCATCCTCTCCTGCTTGGGCATGGCCAGGAGTTTAGCTTGGGGTCTGGGCTGGCGTGGGCTGAGACATTTGAGTAGGCATTGGGGTAAAAGCCCTAGGAGGGAGGAGTGGGTGCACAGGAGGAGAGAAAAAGGTAAGAGAAACACTTACCTCCTGTGGATACAGTTGGACCCTGAAGCTGCAGACAGTCTAAAGGAGCTGCAGGTGAAACTGAATACAGTGCTGGATGAGCTCAGCATGGTGTTTGGAAACAGGTTAGTGACCCCGAAACACACCAGCCCTCAGAGCCAGATGTGGTCTGTAGCCAATCCCAAAGCCCCATCTGTCTGCAGATGTTTGGATCTTCTCTCTCTTCCTGCTGGCTGCCCCTGCTGGAGCTGCATCATGAGCTAGCTGGAGTGGGGTTGAATAGCTGGTGCTGCTCCAGGGACAGTGCGTGTTTGGGGAGGGGAGGGCTGCACTACGGGCACATGTATAGTTTCCAGGTGCGGATTGATGAGTGTGTTCGACAAATGGCCGACATCCTGGGCCAGGTGCGGGGCACAGGGAATGCATCCCCCAACGCCAGAGCCTCAGTGGCTCAGGATGCAGATAGTGTACTCCGACCTCTCATGGACTTCCTGGATGGCAAGTGAGTACAGCATTCCATTCTGTCCTGTGGAGACAAGCAATGCTGAGGCAATTAAACAGAGGAGCCTCTTGGGGAGGGGGCCTCTCAAACACTCCAGCCTTACTTGTTGCCTGGGCCCGCAGCCTCACACTCTTCGCCACTGTGTGTGAGAAGACGGTCCTGAAGCGTGTACTGAAGGAGCTCTGGCGAGTGGTAATGAACACAATGGAAAGGATGATTGTTCTGCCCCCGCTCACTGACCAGACGGTAAGGACACGTCCCTTCCACTTTTTCCTGCTGTCTCCCTGACCTCGTTCCATGCTTCCAGATCAAGTTTGGAGTCCTCTGCTTTCGACTGATTTTCTTCTTTGCCCAGGGCACCCAGCTGATCTTCACTGCTGCCAAGGAACTGAGCCATCTTTCCAAACTCAAGGTATTCTGGATGCATGGGGTCCTTCTGAGACCAGGGATAAGGGGCGCCTGGGAGGGGCCTTTGAGGATTGGAAACTGAAGAGGAGAGAAGGGAATGGAACCCATAGCTGTGGGTCGGCAGGTAGGGACAAGACTTTCATGACAGCTGTGAGCTGTCCTGATGCCGTTGCTTTCTCTGTGGTTCCAGGACCACATGGTGCGAGAGGAGACACGGAACCTTACTCCAAAGCAGTGTGCCGTCCTTGACCTCGCCCTGGACACCATTAAGGTGGCGACCTCCCCCACCTTCAGACCATCTTACCACTACACCCTCTTGGCCCTGGCATTCCACTCTGCCAGAATAAATGTCCCTAGGGCTCTTGTCACCCCACCTCCAGAAGAGAGTAATTTTTATGTCTGTTTCTTTATCTGCTATGTCCATATTCCTGCTTGGAAGCAACCAAAAGGGTACCTCCTGTGTGGTCTCAGGTGACCTAACCATGGACCTAGAATACTTAGTTCTGGGTTCTGAATTGAAAACATTCAGTTCTCTTAGTTCCTCATTGCCATTTCTGAATATATTCTACTGGAAATTAATCTTCCAATCCTAATACCCCAGATCTGGCTTAAGTTTCCCTCTTTCACCTACGGATAAAGTCATTTGGGTTTTTCAAAGGATTTTTTTTGTCTACTACCCATTTATTCATTCAACCAGGCATCATGCATCAGGCACTACATGCACTATGAAGGATATAGAGAGACTTAAATATGGTTCTAGCCTCAAGATGTTTATATTCTGGTAAGGTGGTATGAGGCAGGTACATAGGAAGTGTGATCTAGGGCACTCGGGAGAGGTATGTCATAAAGTTCTCTAAGGGATCAGAGGGGTAAAAGAGCACTTCTGGCTACTCTCTGCCTGAAATGCTTCTATCCCATATCTTTGCCTGTCCAGATAGATCCATCCTTCAAACACCACATCCAGGAACGTGGCCATCCCCTACCGCTCCTGCCAGATACCCAAATAATACTCTTCACCTGAGAGACTGTGACTGGCTCAGTGTGGTATTCCTGATCTTGTTGTTTATTGAATGACTTACTGTCTTCATCACCCTCTTTTGGCATCTTCCTTGAGCCTCTGCTCAGTTGTCATTTCTCTTGAGGACAGTATTGGGGAGCTGCCTTTGTTTAAGGAGATGAGGCAGTAGCAGGTACTCTTTTGTCTTTCAGCAATACTTTCATGCAGGAGGCAATGGGCTGAAGAAAACCTTCCTGGAGAAGAGCCCAGATCTGCAGTCCCTACGCTACGCTCTCTCTCTGTACACGCAGACCACAGACACCCTCATCAAGACCTTTGTACGCTCACAGACTGCCCAGGGTAAGGCCCAAGGGCTTTGGACCTCCACCTCCCCTCCCTGATACATCTTTGCCCCTAGGGAGTCAGTGTTCTCTAGCCCTGAGGGGGTATCCAGGGACTTCTTTAGAGAGCCCTTCAAACTTAGACCCCAGGATTTATCAAGAGACCCCAATACTTTCCCCCGCCCCATACCAGACAGGAAGATCACAGGGACCTGGTAAATGTGCCTGAGATTTCTTTTCCCAGACGTTGCCTGGCCAGTGCATGTTTATTGAGCTCAAAGAGTGAACCCTGTTTGGTAGGAAAAATCCATGAGGAAGCCTTGAGAACGAATGGTTGAGACATTCTCATGACTCATAGCTTTGGGAGCCTTCGTTGGAAGTTGTCCTGGGGAGAGAAAGCAAAAGACTTTTCAGATTCTCCAGCGTGGACAGGAAGACTAAGAGAGGCAAACTGTGGGAACGGTTGAAGGGAGGGTGCAGACCACATGCATAGCTGAGTTCTAGCCTCATGGGTGATGCTATTGCACAGGAGACCTAGGTGGATGGCTGGTTTTTTCCCAGTGACTTTCAGTCCTCAGAACCCCTCCCTGCCTCCAGTAAGGCCTTTCCATAACAAAACACTATCCATAACAAAATATATCTGCATAGACAGGGCTTAGACTGACCCTGGAACAGGGCCCTCCCAGGCACTATTGTTATTGCTTGTTCCAGGGAACCCTGGGCATGCTGCCTGGTGGAGGTGGGAATGGGAAGGCCTCAGTGAGCTGTGGATCTGGAGCATAGACCTCACCTGGAGGGGAAGAGGGACCTAAGCAGTTTAACGAGTTGATGGAAGGTGAAAAGATACATGGGGCCTGCAAGTACTGCTCCATTTTCCATATCTGCACTTATTTCAAGTCCAGGGTGGGAAGAAGAGAGGGCAAAAGAAGTTAAGAGCCTTTCTCAAGGTGACAGAATTTTTACAGAGCTGAGTACATGTTAAGGCCTGTAACATCAGGAAGAAAATGAGTTAATCCAGAAAGGCTGTTTAGAAACATTGAACTTTAAGTTAAATATACAGATAAGGAGAGGCTGGAATGAACAGGTATGAGGTAAGAGGAATGGGGATGACAAGGAGGATCAGAGTTTATGTGTGTACATTTTCTACCTATTGTTTATCATTTAAAGGCCTAGGAAATTAAAGCCTACAACCTTTCTCTTTCCTGTCCCACTGGTCTCAGATTTTTTCTCTGTATATTCTACTTCTGTCTATGATTTGGTCAATCTTCAGCCCACGAAGTCTAATTTGGAGCATTCAGGCACTGACCTCAGCTTTTTGACTTCTCTTTCCACCCTGCCCCATTTCTGTGTTCCCTCAGAATATGTGTAGAGCTGCTCTGAATGGCTGTTAACTCCTTAGATCACTAACTGATTCTTCTTTCTCTGTTCTCCTGCTGCTACTACCTCTTGACTTTCCTGTTCTCATTCAGTGCATGATGGGAAAGGTATTAGGTTTACTGCTAATGAAGACATTCGGCCAGAAAAGGGTACGTCATATACCATACAGATGTGCATCTAACATGGGCTTACACTGTCACTTGTGAACTAGAATGAGCTGCTTAAGTTGGGGTTGGGAATCCAGGTGTCAAAGTTCAGAAGCTCTATTCTAAGTCTCATAGATGGGCATCATTTTCATACAGTCTGTGATGGGGTTCACAATAGTTCTTAGAATTCCCCCTCCCTTCCACCTTAGGACAAAAAAAGTTTATGTGGGGTACAGGGTACTGGCGTTTTCTCAAAATAGAGTGAGGCCTCTGCCGAGGGGAGCCTGCAAATTGGTCAGACGTTGGGATTGGGGGGCTGTTTGTGGAGAGGTCCAGGTTTGAGTAGGACAGTCTTTCTGAGCAGGGCATCCTCCCAAGCAGGGGCCTCTGGGAATTCAGGGATAGGTGGAAAGGTGCTGCTTTTGGCTAGAAGGGACCCACATTTTTCCCTTAAGACACTATGAGGTGAGCATAGTTCCCAGACAAAGACACAGGGTGGCAGCACTGTCCTTCTCCAACATCTTTCAATGAAAAATTCTTCAGCTTAGGAGATAGGAGAGGTTTGGGAACCTGAGAGATTCCTGCTAAATTCTTGGAAGAATTTCTTTTGCTTCTCCCATTGCTTACTTCCCCATGGCTATCGTGGGTGACTGCTTCTAGCTTTAAGGTGTAGGGTGGTGGCCTCCTAACTCCTGGAACAATTAGGCCTAAATCTTAGAGTTCTCCAATCAGGGATCATCTGTCCATCTGTTTCTCAGGATCCGGTGTGGATGATCCTGTGGGAGAAGTCTCTATTCAAGTGGACTTATTTACACATCCTGGAACTGGGGAGCACAAGGTCACAGTGAAAGGTGAGTAGCATGGAATTATAGATCTCAGACCTTTTCTTGCCTGATGGCCTTATCAGTCAAAAGCGGGGGCTGCTTATCTCAGCTCTCCAGCTTAGCCCTCCTCCATGGGGAATGCCACCTGGGGCTCAAGAACTGGAAACCCTTGGTGGGGTCCCTCACAAGTTTCCCTTGTTTGGGCAGTGGTGGCTGCCAATGACCTCAAGTGGCAGACAGCGGGTATGTTCCGACCCTTCGTGGAAGTGACCATGGTTGGCCCACACCAAAGTGATAAGAAGAGGAAATTTACAACCAAGTCAAAAAGCAACAACTGGGCCCCCAAGTACAATGAGACATTTCACTTGTAAGTTATGGGGCGAGGGACCTGCAGAACTCAGATGGGGTTAATCTGTTGGGGTAAAACTTGAGATGGGAGAGGAGGGATGGGCTGGATGGCCGCTGGGGTGAATTCAGTCAAAGAACCCCTCATTTCTGGCCTCCTACTTTCCACCTACCCCCACAGCCTCCTGGGAAATGAAGAGGGGCCAGAAGCCTATGAGTTGCAAATATGTGTGAAGGATTACTGCTTTGCCCGGGAGGATCGCGTTCTGGGGCTGGCCGTGATGCCTCTGAGGGATGTGGCAGCCAAGGGCAGTTGTGCCTGCTGGTGCCCCTTGGGCCGGAAGATCCACATGGATGAGACGGGCATGACCATTCTCCGGATTCTGTCTCAGAGGAGCAATGACGAAGTGGCTCGAGAGTTTGTGAAGCTCAAATCGGAGTCTCGTTCCATGGAGGAGGGGAGCTGAGCGCCTAAGCTCCGGTGCCAACCAGATGGCACCAGTTCCACAAGTCAGGGCCAGTGGGAGTTACTAAGTAGCCAGCTTAGGATCCTCATAGTCAAGAGGTTGACTCCTTCAGTTAAGGAATTTTAAAGAAAAATTTGGGGTGGTAAGAATTTGGCTTCTCACAGAAAGGGTCATGAATCCCTTAACAGCAGATCTGTGGTGCTAGGAGCTAGCTGTGGGGGTTACAGCATAAGGAGATTTTCTATCAAGAAATAAGGACAGACGTTTCTAATAGTGTCAGCCATTCTTGGTAGTCATCCCTCCACCCTACATCCCATGTCAACTCCTCTCCATTCCAATTGGACCCATATGTACCAATCATTAGAAGGACAAATTTAGATGACCAGGAGCTTGTGCCTGGTTAGCTAAGTAGTCAGTTGAGCCTTTAGATATCACTGAGCCCTGTAGTCTGGATTGGGCAGGAGCACACAGAATAGAATTCAGCCTGTCCCTTGAGCAGAATCCACTGGTTTTGTATGGCTCCGGTGAGAACAAGGCTTTGAAACTGAACAAGATACCTTCTACAAATGGGCTGTGCTAATTCCTTTATGCAGATAATATCTGTCATGAGCAGAAGCAGGTTCACATGGTGCTTCGGAGCCTTGAGCAGAATATTCTTTGGAATCCAAGCACCAGGGGCTACCTTCCCAGAATCCCCCTACCTCACTCCTGCAGGAAAGGGAGTGATGCTTCAGGATATTAGAGGCTGTTCTTAGGTGTATGCACCTGAGGGCTAGTTGAAGGATCCAGGAGAGAGAGCTGTATTTTCTTCTTGAGTGGCCCAGAACAAAGCCAAAAATTTTAGAAATCAGTCTAGAAAGAATCCTCAAGTCCTCCTCATCTATGGCCACTGCCTTCTGGCTGTCCTCCCTTTGTAGAAAGAATCTAGTCTTTGACCTTACTCCCCTTCATCTAAGTTAGCTGCTCTTCCCCTCATGGATGTTCAGCCCTACAGAAGGAGCTTGGACTATGATCCTTCTGTACAGGCCGGATGCAGGGGGCCCTCGACATTCCCTGGGAGATCAGAGATAAACTCTTTCAGGTGGTCATATGGACTTGGGCCTTTGCTCAGAAATGTGACATATTCCTTTAACATCCTTGGTAGCAGCCTCCTGGACTTCCTTCCTGGACTTCCTTTGGACTCTGTGTTGTCCACAGCTGTATTGGCCATTACACGAAACAGGAAACTAAGCATTTTTGCTGTTGTTAATTATTATATGTGCCATTGTTACAGGAGATTATTAGCTAGTCTTTAATAAATTATCTTATAGCAGCCTTTGGGGTTGTGTAATTCTGCTAAAGTGTGGAAAGCTGTAGAAATGAATATCCTATATAATGGTAGATTTTGGACCAGTGGCTTTTTGATGCTCTTCCCACCCCTCCAGCTCCTAAACATACCACCCCCCCCCAACCTCTCCCCCTGCAAGTGGTAGAGCCCAAAGCAGCTCTGGATAAGCACAAAACAGTAAAGCAGCCAATGTTCTAGTATCTTGGCCTTGACCTGAGACCACCAATCCATTAACAGTCGTGGGACTCAAAGGTATCAGCTTCTTGTGAAAGGTCCAGAAGAGTAGGAGATGACATGTGCCATTGAAAATCAGTCCATGCTATGTCTTTCCCTTTCTAGAATCACAAGTGTTTTCTTCTAGGACAGACACGGCCACGGCCTGGGCTGTGAGGACAAAGCCAGGGCCTTCTGGGAAGAAATGTGCCTGCAGAAGTTAATAGAGGGCCAAGGCTGCCATGTACAGGACAGAGATGTAGGCTTAGTGCACAGTGACCTTTCATTCTGGAAAAGTCAAGGAAGAAGAGCTGGAGTCGAAATAAATCCTTACAGTTCAGTTGCTTGGTCATTTTTAAACTTCCTCCTTTCCCAAACCAGTTTCCTTCTATCATTTTTGCCTCCAACTTCTTGGATGCATTGTCTTGCCTCAGTTCCCAATACCACAAGTGGAGTAGTGGCCTGTAGTTCTTTTTGTCTGGATTATTGTGATAATCACCTGCTTCCATTCTACCCCTGCCCTCTTCACACACATTGGTAAATCTTTTAATACTTTTCAGTGGTTACCTATCATAGTCTCAGGCTAAAACTCCAAGACCTTTCAAGACAAATGCAGGTACCTCCCACCATCCTATAAGCTATTCTAAAGTACTTCCTTTGCAGTACCCCCGCCAACACACTGCATTTTCCTATCCCTCTGTGCCTTGCACTTTCTGTTCCCCTACTTGAATATTCACAGCCTTTTCTACTGCCTTCTAGGCTCTGACGTCTTGGCTGCCTTTAGGACCCAACCAAATCTGGACCCCTCCCCACAGCACTCTATATTGTTATAATTTACTTGTCTGCATGCCGTCATCACCCTAGATCTATCCAAAGCCATGGTCTGAGTATTTCATCTCTCTACCTCATTGACCGGCAGAGAGAGCGCGCTCAGGTACATCAAATCCAGGCAACTGCTGCAGGAATCCTAATAAACCAGGTGTAAAGGGGGCGTGGCTGGAGGCGGGCTTGTGGGGGGCGTGGTTTGGAGGCGGGGCTCTGGGCTGGAACCTGGGCTCCGCAGCGCCTGCGCAGAAAGGTGCGTTAAGATGGAGGTCGCGGGAGTCGACGGCTGCGCAGCGATGGTGAGCGAGAGGCCCTCGAAGGTGGCGCCGGAGGAGAGGTTACCGCTTTCTCCCTCGTAACATTGAAGAGAGACACTCTCCCCATACTACCTGACCTTCATACACCTCTGTGTACTTTACAGTAGCTGTCCATCTTCATAGTTGTAAATTGTTTTTCCAGTACTCTCCGAGGTTATCTTTTCCTCCCCGTACTCAAGTATATGGGTTTTCTAGATACTCTAGAGAAGATATATCTGCCCAGATACCTAACAGGGGATCTTTATTTCACAAATAACTCCAGTTATCTCATAAAGCAGATACTCCTAGGTCCCTAGCTAAGGCATATTCCTATGCAGGGAGTTTTGTCCACTTTTCCAGCACTATCCAGATTCTCTGAGAAGCCACAAATTTTATGCCATATTTGACTTGAAAGTGGGACATTTGCCATCATTCCTGTCTCATGGGGCAGGAGACCTACTCCACAAAGAAAAGTCAAACTCTGGCTGACTACTGCTCGGGCTTTGCAACAAGCTTGCAGATTTGAATTAATGGCTAACTTTTTAAAACCAGAGTTCATATTTTAAAAACGCAGATTTCCAACTTTTTGAAAAATTGGAAGATCTGTTAACTCTAAGCTCACATTCTCACAAGTTGCAGGTGGTTAGAACTGAGAAGCAAGTGGTAAATTGTTTTATTGTAGTTCATTATAGACTTTACTCCTTGTTTTCTTATACGTATTGAGCTTTACATTATTTGCCTGGTATTTACCTGGTAGGCATTAGACTTTGTGATCTCTGATGTAGGCCTTTGGGTACTTTCTGCACCAATATGTTGAGCCCTTAATGAAAACTGGAATACAAAGAAGTTGGATATCTGTTTAGGTTGTCTTTTGTTTTCTATAATGCTCTGCTTAGGGTCAGAGATCATGTAGCTAAAACCTGGGTAAAATCTGTACTAAAGTGGTTTTTTTTTTTTTCTTTAATCGAATTCAATCAAAATTTATGTAGATAGCTCCCTGGTGCATTTGATCTTGAAGAGATCCAGTGTGTCAACTCCTCTTTGGTGGGTTCAGGCCAAGGACTAAGCATTGTTTCTCTTTGAACACCTGGTTGTAAAAGGGCCAGGCTCTGGTTAGCCCAGGAAGTGATGTCTCAAAAGTGCTGTCTCTTTCATGCCAGAACACACAGATGTTGACCTTCTTCCATGAGGGAAATAACAGGTCTCATAGTGTCAAGAGTTGGAGATATTCAGCAGGTCGTATCTAATCAGAAGTAGAACAGAAGGACCATTCATAGTAGATTTTTAAAGAAGCAAAAATCACTTCTTTCAGCATAAATGTATGACCCAGCTATTCATTGTGAATATTTGGGTTAGCTACCTGAATGAACCTACCACACCTAGAGGTAGAAAGGCAAAGTTGAGGAAGCAACATGGAATAGTGGAGATGGTATAATACCATGAAGACTGGTCTCAGCTCTGCTTCATACTAATTAGGGGACCATGACCTTTAATTTCTCAGAAGCTGCGTTCTTGTATCTATTAAATAGACTAATAATTCCTACAATGTTTACGTCAGGGTGATCAAGTGGGTTCATTTAAATGTGAAAGCACGTTGAAAACTATACATTTTTCTGTATAAGGCAGGGATCCCTAACTCTGGGGCTGCAGACTAGTACTGGTCTGTGGCCTGTTAGGAACTGGGCTGCATAGCAGGAGGTGAGCGGTGGTCTAGCGAGGGAAGCTTCATCTGTATTTGCAGCTGCTCCGCAGCACTGGCATCACTGCCTCAGCTCCACCTCGGATCCACCTCAGATTATCAGGCATTAGATTCTCATAGGATCACCAGTTCATGGCACCAAAAAGGTTGGGGACCACTGGTATAAGGGATTATTATAATTAATAATCCTCTGAGTTCTGATTAACTTCCAGGGAATTTGTCTTGCCTTGTCTCGGGTTCAATATCAACAGATATTTATTTTTCTGAGCCCATCTTCTGTGCCAGGTACTCATCTAGGTATGGGGCCTAGCATTGAACAAACCAAAACCCCTGTATAAATAAATTTAGGAGTGAATCATCAGCATATCGAGTGCCTACTAAGTACCTAGTGCAGTATAATAGCAGTAAAGTAGTAAGAAGAATCTAGATTATGGATTTCTGCCACTATATAGCTGTGAGAGATTCTTTCCCTGTATAAGCTGGAGCCTTCCCATCTGTAAAATGAAGTTAGACAAGGTAAACTCTAAGGTTCCTTCTGGCTAAAATATGTTTATTTAGAGAGTCTAATTGCTAAGGTTCCCTACCCTTAAGGAGTCCTTGCCCTGCAGGGATGGTCAGACTAACAAAACTGAACAGTCATAGAATTTCAAGGACAACAGAGTGCTAATGTCACACTAGATTCAGCATGATAGTGGTTACAAGTTTCTCTGTAAGTAATGGAGTATTTAGAGATACTTCCTGGAAGATGACATAAACCTGGAAGGATGGGAAGCTTTGGGTTAGAGGAAAAGAAGGAAACATTATTTTAGATATTGGAAATTGAATGAATTGAAGTGCAAAGGAGAATATGCCGTTTATTGTTTTCCTAGTGTATCAGTCAGGGTCCATGCAGAAAAATGGTGCATTCAAAGGGTTAACTAAAGACAATTTAACCAAAAGGCTATTTACAGAGGTATGGTGAGTGTTAAACTAGAAAAGATTGGTGAAACACAACAGTGGCAAATCGTTGGCACTCCTTTGCCTGATGAGAAAGGGGAGAGAGTGTTGTTATCAGAGCCCAGCTGGAGCTACAGTCTGAAGGAGAGACGAGACTGCTTGACAAGAGCTATGACCATAAGTGCTAAGCAGCCACTATAAGAACTTGACAAGGCAGAGAGGAGGCAGAGAAATAAGCGCCCTAACCTTTCTCTTCTCTTGCCTTCCAGTCTCCAGCTAGTACCTTCCATTGGTAAAACCCAAACAGAAGCTCAGGGGAAAAGTAGTCTGAGTGATGTAGTTAGTTCATAGAGGTCAGCTTCCCAGAACAGGGCTGAGGGAGTTGGGCAGGAGAAGACACAGTAAACAGATTAACCAGCACACATAGTATCTAAGGAAGGAAAAGTCACCGTTATGGACTCTTTCCCTCTGTTCATATTCAAAATCTACTCTAAGACTTAGTCTCCTTAGCTGTGAAATGGGCATAGTAATGTCTTTGTCTCAGGTTGACTGTGAGGACTCTATGATATGACACATGAAGGCACCTGGCACAGGGCCTGATACATACTGGAGGCTCAATATATTTTAGTTCCTTTCTTCCTTACTATACATGCCTAAATGACTCTTTGGCTGAAATAGCTTTTCCAGTCAAGGTCTCATTGTGGCTGGAACAGAGTGAATGAAGTTTAGAATAGTAGAAAATGAAGTTAGAACACATAGGGCCCTATAGCCCATTGTAATTATTTTGGCTTTTAACAGGAGTAAGGTAGGAAGTCATTGGAAAGTTGTCCAGAACTGTGTGACTTCTGAGATCAGAGTTCCTATCATTCACTAGGGCATCACTTTTTTGTTCATTCAGAAATATTTATGTAGAACATATCACGTGCTAGGCACTGTTTTAAGCACTGGAGATGCATTGATATATATAGTCTCTACCCTCGAAGACAATCTGTTTTTATGAAGGAGACAGACAATTTCAATTTAAGGTGTAAATGTTAAGATATAAGTGAATGTAGAATGTACTAGGGAGCTCATAGTAAGGACACCTGACCCATCCTTGGGGCATCTGAAAAGGCATTCTGAGGAAGATGATGTAAACTGAGTCTTACCCAGTAGAACTTAACCAGGTCTAAACAGAGAGAAATGGAGTTGTTGGCATTTGGAGTGAGTATGTGCTCTTGCAGTAAAAAAATAAAGAAGTATGCTAGAAATTGCAGGTAGTTTATACTTACTGGATAGTTAGCTTTGAGCAGAAGGATGGTGAGTGATAAGACTAGAAAAGTAAACAGAGGCCAGGTCACGAAGGGGAATTTAGACTTTATCCCGAAGGCAGTGGTAGGTTTTTAAGTTAAAAAAAGGTAACAAAAAGATAACATTTTAGAAAGATCACTCTGGCTAGATAATAATGAAGAGTCATTTGGAGTGGGGTGGAGGTGGAGGGTGGAGAGGTATGAAACGAAACGAGAAGGCTGAAGATGGTGCCTTGAACTTAGGGAAACTTTGGGGATAGAGAGAAGTAGATGACTATTCCAAATTAACACTATTAATGAGGGAGCATGTACAGAACTTCATGATTCACTAAAGTGGGAGAGTGAAAAAGCATTGTCAGAAATGACTCTTTTTCTGGCTTGGGCAACTAGGTAAATGGTAGGACTAGTAACTGATATTCAAAGGCAGGAAATATAAAAGAAAGCACAGATTTTGGCTCTGTGAGAGATGGAGAATAGAAGTGATGATTTCAGTTTTGTAAATGTAGATTATTTTTTGTTGTGGTAAAATACACATGTAAACTTTACCATTGTACCATTTTATGGTGGACAATTCAGTGACATTAAGTATATTCACGATGTTGTGCAACCATCACTGTCGAGTTCCAGAACTTTTTCATCATCCCAAAAGGAAACCCCATCCCCATTAAGCAGTCACTCCTCAGTACGTGTACATTTTGAGGCTTTCGTGTGCTATCCAAATATAGATGGTAAGTAGATATTTGAATGTGAAGCCCGGGATAAAATATTTAGATTTAAGATACAGATTTTTGATCATTAGCATACAGATAGGGAGCTCTTAACCTGAGGCCTGTGCATTTGAGTGAGACTCTCTGATTGTCTTGAATTGGGTGTAAAATGTATACATATAATTGTACATGTTTACTTTTTATGTAGCATTCATTAAATTCTAAAAGGAATTTCTTAACCTGAACAAAGTTACTAACCACTGATATATATAGTAAATGAAGCCCTGGGGATGGTTAAGAAAACCCAGAGAAGGTGAGTAGTGAGAAGGAAAGAATGAGGATGGAACCCTGGATAACATTCGAGGCATAGAGAGGTCTAAAGGGCGTTATGAGTACAAGAAACAAAATTCATGTCTGTCTCCAGATTGGTAAAGGCTCTTAAAGGACAATGCTGTTTCCTACATGTTGGATGTACCTCACTTGGTTGCCTCTGCCAAACACTCAGACACATTTCACAAACTCATTCATTCGTGCTCTTAAACAGATTGTCTCCTTAGGTTACTAGCCATAACTTTTTTTCTGCTTTGGTTTTATTTTTGACCATTAGGTTGATGGGGAAGGTATCATTATAAAGTAAATAATAAAGAGTTAACTAAATTTTCAGTCAACAGATATGTGTATATCTTGTGGAGTTTATGATAAACCAGAAGTTCTCAAAGTATGGGATCTGAACCAACGGCATTAGCATCACCTGAAATTGTAAGAAATGCAAATTCTTGGGCCCCACCACAGGTCTGCTGAATGAGAAACTCTGGGGGTGGGGCCCAGCCTTTCAGGTGATTCTGATGCATGCTGAAGTTTGAGAACAACTGTGCTAGATTATTCCTGGCTAATTTTTTCAGTCCATAAATGAAACATGGGTTCTTGGTCCTCATTATCGTTTATATAATAAAATCTGGATGGCAATGTTTTGCAATGTCTGATGAATTAATTCCTCATGAAGAAGTTGCCTTGGAACATTCTTGTCCATCTGTGACCTTCTCCAGAGCTCTGAATTATATTACAAATAGTATTTTCTACATTTTATTTTCCCCTTTGGTATGCAGTAGTTACTTTTAACAACATAAATTCTAAACTGTCCAGTTATTAAAATGCTGTGAAAAGGAAATAATTATTTCTGTGAATACCCTTTTTTACCCATTCAGTCCTTTGTTTTGGAATCGCCTAGTCTTCTGCTGAGTCATATCCTTGGCTTTGGAGAGTATGAAATGAACCTCACTGAAATTGTACCCTTCCTTCTTCTCTAACCCCACCACGGGTTCTTCAGCTACATGGCCTTGCCTAGAGATGCAGTAACTAGATACAAATCCTTTGGGTTCCCAGGGAATAAGCCAAGCAGTATTTTAATCGTCTTTCCAAGAATATAGTACACTAATTTAGGTCACGGATGATGTCTTATTTAGTTTTGCATCTTTGACAATATCTTAACAACTAACATATATTAGCCACTCAATAAAACACTTGCCAAATTTAATTTACTTAAGCCAGAAGTTAGAAGATAAAGATTTTAATTCTGGACCTACCTCTAAACCACTGTGAGTTAATTTAATTGACCTCTGATTTCCTTATCTGTAAAACAAATCTAATAAGTTTTGCCCTGCTTACTTTCCAGTATCTTTATAAGAATCTAAAGAGAATATATATGAAGTACTCTTTAAAGTCCAGAGAGCTCTGTAAATATGAAGTTACATAATAATTTGATTCAAATGCTCTATACCTTAGGGAAATGATTGGTTCATTCTGGATCGCGGAGAGAGAACAATTCAGTATAGTGAGCTAGAAGTTAAGAAATCCTGATTCTAGTCTAGATTTCCTTTAAATTCTTTTGGTCTTAGTCTCCTTTTATCTCACATGAGGAAACACAAATCAGACTGGTGCAGTGGTTCCCAGCCTTGGCTACATATTGAAATAACCTGATACCAAAAAATACTGATGCCTGAAACCCACTCCCTTAAGTTTGATTTAATTGGTCTGGGATGCATACTGGGCCTTGAGATTTTTTTAATCCCTTGTATACATCAAGGTTTTGTTTTTATAAATCAGAAAAGCCATTCAAGTAAAATCTTACACAAAAGTCCAGGTTACAAAATATATACCAGTGGAGCTTCTGCAGTCACGATTTTAGGAGGTTAAGCTCCAATTGCTAATCCCTTTTTTCATATTTCATTTTAGAACTCATGCTTCATGGAGCACTGTTAGAAAACCATTGAAATAGACAATTTTCAAAATCTTTTCCAGGTCCACAGCAATGTTATGATCATATGTCTTCTTACAACACCAATCTCAGTGTCAGACTGATTTTTATGGAGGCTAACTTTCCATTTGCTTTCTTCTGATTACTCAAGCTCTTTTGCCTCAAGGTGATAAGTAGTCTAAAATTTAGCAGGCAAAAGAACTTCCAGGTTTCTTGTTGCCACCCTTCCAAGAGAGTCTGATCCAATACATCCAGGGTAAGGGTCAGGTGTCTGTTTTCCACAAGGACTTTTCATGTTTTTGAAACAATTGATCCATGGACCGCACTTTTGGGAAAGATCGCTCTAAGGTTATGGGTCAAAAGTAAATAAGAGGTGTTGAAATGTTGAGACACAGCAGGTTAGTGGATTTCCCCCTGAGCTCCGTGCCAGATCTACCAAAAAAGGAGCTTCTGGACATTTAAGGCTTTAAATTCACTCCTTCTGACCCATGATATTTGATCACAGTTCTCAGTTACTGCCCTAGAAACCCACTTCACAATCTCTTCTTATGTGTCTATAGTAGAAATGATACAGAGTAGTGGTCAAGAGTAGTCAGGCAGGGAGGGATTCAAATCTATACCGTTCTAGACTACTTTCTGATTGTGTGATCCTGATCAAGTCACTTAACTTAAGCCTCAGGTTTTTCATCTGTCAGAAAAAATAATGCCCTCTTTCTAGGCCCAGGTTTTAGTGAAAACAAGATGATCTATGTAAAGCATGTAGTAAAGTATCCAGCACACAGTAAATTTTGATAAATGGTAGGCACTATTTTATCAGCAGGGCCCGGACTGACAAGGAGTCTTTGTTTTATTCTTAGGTGGTGTTTCTCTGAGATGAAATACATAAAACCTTTTATTTCAGGTAAGTGCTCTCAGCTCTTATCTGCTGAGATACCCAAAGTTTAACAATCAATAATGGTATTTGTTTAGTACTGCACAGTACCATGTTTCAGCCACAAAACCAAGAAATTGACCGCTTGTGCTCTCAGAGCATTCATAAAGGGTTGAACTAAAGCCCACCAAGAAGCTTCTTAGTGCAGGACTCAGACTTGATGTGGATTGAGACTACTTTTGCTGCAAAGGTGGGAGGAAATAAAAGTTATAAAGTTGAACTTGAGGTTATTATAGAAAGCCTGATTATAACCACTGATGGTATTAATTCACATTTGAGAGTAATGTTTGAGTGTTCTTTTTAGAGGGCAATGAGAGGAATGTTTTACCTGAAGACTTGAGGCAAACAGGTGAGTGATTTAATTTTGAAGGTGTTTAAAACAGAAAGCCAAAGATTTGCTATGATAACCATGGTAGAATTGTCTTTAGCAAAAGCCAAAGGTGAGAGAGTGTTTCTCATCTGTGAACTTTCATGGGGAAATAGGAAAAGTCCAACAGAGACTTCTACTGGGCTAATTTATTTAATTGGGATTATTGATGTTACAGTAATATAAATCATGATTTGAACACTCTTACTGACATACCTCCTTTTTCCTTGTGAGCTTAAGATGATCAAAAGAGTTTTGCTAAATTTGTTTTCCTTCCTGTAGAGATCTCACTTAATAACCCATTTCTCCAATCCCACACACATCTTTGCATCTTTAGTATCAAAATTTGTCTCAGTAATATCAGTCACTTTCTGCTGTGATTATTTTGGTAAAAGCTTGGGCTTTTTACCAAGGCCTAAAACTAAAACTTTCCACATAATTTCAACCAAGTGACTGTTGATTTTTGTATGGGAGGATTCTCTCCAACAAAGGGAAAACCTTCTCTTATAGTTCTTTGTGGACATGCCTTAAATAATCTGGAAAACAACAAAAGAACTATGAGACTTCCAAAGAGTGTGTGTGTGAGGAGGAGAAGTTGTTTTTGGTTTAGTGAAACAAAATCAGTTGCACTTGAACAACATTTGTTGTTACAATTTTGAAAGTTGAGTTGAAGGAAGTATGGATTTTAGCTAAATAGATGAATGTAAAGGTTATATAAAATAATGATTTTGAGATTAAGAAGGGAGAATTGTAGTTTGAATCTCTTTTTTAACTTACAGATACCTAATATATATGTAAGATGTTATATGTACTTATCCAAATATTGCCATTAATGTCTGCATTCTGCTTGAGTTTATGAAGGATGGACCTAAAAAGTGCTGGTGTTTGACCTGACTAATTATTCCATATGGAATTTAATTCTCTTTGTTCTTGTTCATAATCTGTTCTTGTCTTGTGATGGCATCAGCACATTTCTGCTTTTATAGACATTAACTTGTTAAGATCTTGAGATATCCAGACAGATCTATGCTCATCTTTGTCTTGCTCTCTTTGTCTTTATGGAAATCTGTGGTAGTTCCCTAAAACCTGTTTTTAGGGCTGAACTTGTTTCCTTAATGTCCTTCAACGTAGGCTGTTGGCATAGTGCCAAAGTATTGTTTAGTAAAAGCCATTCTGAGTTTGAAGCAGAACAATACAGTTGAGACAAGGCTTTCATGATCTGTCTCAGTCCAAGGAAGAACAGACCTTAGAGAATATAGAGGAATATGATTAACTCCTTTTTTTTTTTTGATAACAGAGTATACTGAGACTCTTTTCAAAGCTTATGACTTCTCCCCGGAAAAAAATACAAAGGTTTTTATAGACATTTTCAGGAAGTTCATATTATTTCTGGAGCTCATCTATTGAGCCTTGATTTAGAAAACAAAAATAAGCAAGCAAACAGACTGATCCCAAGAAGTGGGTAAACTGTAAATCCTTCAAGCAGTTATTCATAAATATTGTTTCTCAAGCTTTTTATATATATTGAATAGCATTAAGTTCAGCATTATACTTGGAGTACAGAGAGTCTGTATTCTAGAATTGTGTGCTTTATTTCTCGAAGCTTTCTTCAGAAGCAAGCATTGGCCAAAACTCTGGGGCCACGATAGGATTTGAAAAAGTGAACTCCAAGAAAAGGGGAACCATAGTTTGGGTAAAGGTGAATGTTGAGGATTCAAGGAGTTATAGGTGGAGACAAAGGTCTGTCAGAAAGGTTAAGTTCAAAGCACTAAAACTAGGCCTCACAGAATCAAAAGACTGGCAACAGGAAACACAAAATTATTGATGGAACAGATTTTTTAAAAAAATTTTAACTGTGGGAAAATACACATAACATTTCCATCTTAACCATTTTTGAGTATACAGTTTAGTGACATTAAATACATTCACATTCTTGGGCAACCATCACCACCATCCATCACCAGAACTCTTCATCTTGCAAAATGGAAATTCTATACCCATTAACAATAACTTGCCACTCCCCCACCCCCAGGCCCTGGCAACCACCATTCTTCTTTCTGTCTCTATGAACTTGACTACTCTAGATACCACACATTAAGTAGAATCATACAGTATTTATTTTTCTGTGACTGGCTTATTTCACTGAGTGTCTTTAAGGTTTATCTGTGTTGTAGCATGTTTCATAATTTCCTTCCATTTTATATGTATACCATATTTTGTTTATTCATTCATCTGAAACAGACATTTGGGTTGCTTTCATTCCTTGGCTTTTTACGAATAATACTGCCATGAACATGGGTGTACAATTATGTCTTCAAGTCCTTGCTTTCAGTTCTTTTGGATATATACCCAGAACTGGAATTGCTATATTATATGGTAATTCTTTTTTAATTTTAGAGAAACCACCATACTGTTTTCCAAAACAGCTGCACCACTTTATATTTTTATCAACAGTGCACAAATGTTTTAATTTCTCCACATCTTTGTCAACACTTATTTTCTGTTGTTTTTGTTTGTTTGTTTGTTTTGTTTTTTAATAGTAGCCATCCTAATGGGTACAATGGAGCATATTTTGGACACAAGACCTAGAAGGATACCCTAAGACTATGGTACATTTTAAGAGCCTTTTAAGGCAACAGTATATGAGGAGAGAGCTGTTAAGGGCACAGGGTAGAATCAAATACCATTAATCATCCAAGCTCATGTAAAGCTGATAACCTCCTTATGAAAATTAAGAGATCTCCAGATTTATAATCAATATACAAAAATCGATAGTTTTCTTAATAGCAATTACTAATTAGAAAATATAATGGAAGAAAGATTCTAATCACATTAGCAACTTAAAATATCTAATAATAAACATAAAAAGAAATGCACAAAACCTATATGAAGAAAACTGCAAGACTTTATTGATGGACAAAAAGATGGCCTGGATAAATGGCAAAATATAAGCATCTTCCTGGATGGAAAACAGTGGCTCCCATTTTCACTCAGAGTAAAAGCCAAGGTCTTTTTAGGCCCTATAGACTCTGCGCCTACCCACCCCAACCTCTGTTTCTACCACTCTGCTCCTTACCTCTCTGCTCCAGCTGCTCTGGCCTTCTTGCTGTTCCTCAGAGTTTTTATTGTGTTTATTCCTTGTGATTGAAACACTCTTCCTCCAGATAGGCGTTTGGCTAACTCCCTTCTTCAAGTTTTTGTTCAATCCCAACTTTTCCGTCAGGTCTGCCTTGATCACCCTACTACCTCCTCTCACTCTCATACTCCTGAAACCCTTAACTTACTATTCTTTTTCCATTTTTCCACAGCATTTGTCACTTTCCACATACTTTATAATTACCTTGTGTATTATTTTATTGTTTATTGTCTGCTTTTGCTTGTCAAATGTAAGCTGCACAAGGACAGAACTCTTTGTTTTGTTCACTGATGTATGTCAGGTGCTACCATGACTGGCACAAAAGAAGATGCTTAGGTGCTTAATATATATTTATATATTAATACATTAATACATATTTATAGGCTTTTTGGAAGGGATGCAAAGAGAGATAAAAATACCGTTCCTATCCTTCCAGTGTGTAGATTAACAGAGTTAAGACTCCTAAAGAGTAGAATGCCAAGAGCACAAAACTACATAAACATCATTGAGAAGCAAATGATTTTTCAGGTAATAAAATTTACCTTCTAATCAGCAGTATTTTTATTTTAATAATTTCATTTGAAACACTTTCTAAAGCTTATTAGATGTTTTCTTTCTTAATTAAAATATACTCAAATTTTAACCTTCAATGTGATCACTTAATGTTATACATTATGGCACTATTATTTCTAGTGCCTTCTAGAGCTGTTGAATTATGTAAGGCATTTATTACTATGTTGACTAGCCCCCTCCTTGCTTGTATTATCTATTGTTGTGTAACAAAATACTTTAAAATTTAGCAGCTTAAAAGAACATGCATTACTTACTTCACAGTTTCTGAGAGTTAGGAATCCAGGAACAGTTAAGCTGAGTGGTTCTGACTTGATGTCTCTCATGAGGTTTTTGTCAGGGGTTGTAGTCATCTGAAGGCTGGTGCTGGAGGACCGCCTTCCACAATGGCTCACTCACGTGGCTGTTGGGAGGAGGCCACAGTTCCTCACTACATGAACCTTTCCATAGGCTCCTTGAACATCTTCATGGGAAACTCTTCTCCCAGAGCAAGGATATAAGAGAGCAAGGAGGAAGCAGCAATACTTTGATGTCTTAAAGTCACATAACCACCATATTCTCTTTGTTAGAAGTGTCACTAAGTCTAGCCCATGCTCAAGCTCCATTCTTGAAGGAAAGAGTATCAGAGAATTTGTGGATATATTTTAAAATACGACACTGGTGATATTTGAATTCTTACATTTTATTTTATATCGTTTTCTCTCTTCATTATTACTTCTTGTTCTTGTTATGTCTGTCTGTTTTACCCCCTTGAATCCTAATTCATTGCTCCTCATTATCTTTGGAGTTGTAAACCTGTTAATATCCTTATTAGAATTATGTGTAAAATAGGAGTAAAAAATAGATTCTGAGTGAGGGCTTAAGAAGCTCTTCTGTAAGTAAAATGCTTAACTCTAGTGCAGAGTCAATGCTGTCTACTTTGGTTGTTCACGGGTTAGTTGTTCCTTACTACTGACTATCTGTCAAATATGAACTTTATGAGTAAGGCTATACTGTAATACAAAGTGACTACACTTTAGGGAACACAGTGGAAGAGGGCTCCCCTTCTCTCTTCATATCTTATTTCTCACAGTTTTTCTCCTTACATTTCCCTGTTACTCCTGGTAATTGCTTAGTTGTTGGTATACAATTTTACGTTAATTGTTCTACGGTGGTTAAAAGCACAGGCTCTGGAGTCAGACTACCTGTGTTCTATCCTGGCACTTGTTTACTACCCCCTCCCCAAAGTCCTCTTAAGGCATTTATCATTTGCATTATATCTGTTTGTCCCACTAGATTTTATTCTCTTCTCCATTCACAGTCTTATTCATTTCTGTATTTTATTGTAACATGTACATGGTAGGTTCTTTTTTTCCTCAGCTTTATTGGGATATAACTGACATATAACATTATATAAGTTTAAAGTGTACGATGCAAAGATTTGATATACATATATATTACAAAATGCACATGGTAGGTCTTAAGCGAACATGTAATAGACAAAAGATTAAAGTAGGAAACCAATACAATAGAGTTTAATCAGGGATTCTCATGATTTTTGCAATTCTGATATAAATGATTTTGATAACACGTTAGCCCTTACTCACCTACCAAACTTCTTAAAATGGTCCTATGTCACTACTCTTGTTATTTCTGTTGTTTTTAATAAACCAAAAAGTGAATTTAAATGGATTTAATTTTTAGGATTTCTTCATTATTTTAGAAATAGCTAGAACAGTTTGAGGTGTTTCTGACCAAGGTTAGAAGTTATCGTTTAGAGCCTTCTGCTATGTGACAGGTATCCTTTCAGTTAAATCTTTCCAATAAGCCAATTGCCAAGTTTAATGTTGGTAATAATGAGTCAGCACACAGGAGTTATGTCCTTGGTGACGTAACTCTTTACCGTCCCCACCCTGCCTGTTCTCAACAGAAGTGATTACTGGTTCCTCTGTGCTCCAACTGAAGCTACTTCTATTATCCCACTTATCCCACTGGTTTGTAATTACTTCTTATGTGCCCTTCTAAATAGTGAGCTCCTTAAGGGTGGCGATTATATGTTGGTAATTTCCACTTTTCCCATAGTACCTGGGACACTGTGGGTGTTCAATAAATGGTAGATGTATTAGTGTAAGTAAGGTATATTCTGAAAGGATTCTGCCTAAATGATGTCCCAAAGACAATTTTCACTGTTTCTCTTCAGATGGTTTGATGATAAAATATGTCAGGATTTGATTTCTTTAAATTATGAAAATTTATGTATTCAGCCTATGTTTTCAGCCTTCTCTTTGTAAAACCACATTTTGTTTGGATTCTACCCATTTCCTTCTCTCTCTCATCATCTTTTTCATCTTTCACCTGGAATTTTTAGGAAGTAAAAATGGTGACTGAGAGGTCAGTTGTTCTTCCACTCCCTTCTCTAAGATCTTAGAAATAAGGAAAATTCGATTTACGACTGAAAATTAAATTGTGACATTAACACAGAACAAGGTAAAGCTATTCATTGTGGGTATTGGTTCAAAATCACCTTTATAAGAAAGACTGGACAGATTAAGGCTTGACTAAAGATATTTATCTAAAGAATATTCATGGAAATGCTATCAGCAAAGGCAACATAGAAACAGTAGAGTGAGAAACATACTTTTCTTATGCATATCCAAGCATCTACTGTCCCAGGGAGTGACTGTAACTCACAAATTTGAACATTCCTATTTCCCCATTGTGGTCTGATGCTGTTAAGTATTTGATACACAATTTAATGTCCCTATCTCTAATTCCTCTTAATCAAGCAACCTTATGATCATGATTGGTTTCTCATATATCTTTCTATAAGAAGAAAATGAATGTGCCAAAGCAAATATTATAATCACTGTGATGGTTAGTATATTTCATTGCCATTCTGGTTTTACATCAGCCTCGGAAACTTTAATAATGTTAATTTGAATTATGGATTCATTCTCAATGAACAGTTTCTGAACCTAAAAACTGAAGTCCAGATCCAGAACTTTAGTGAGTTCACCAAGATAATTTCTACTTGTTGATTTTACCTCTTATAGAATTGTCAAATGTAAACCCCTTTTCTTCATCCCCTTTGCCAATGCCTTAATTTATTTATTATTTTTCCTTTGGATTACATTAGCAACATCTTAACTTGTTTTCTGGCCGTCAGTCAAGCTAGACACCACAGCGATGCTCTATCTTTCTAAATCAGAAGTCTGATCATGTTAACTTAGCTTCTGAAGTACCCAGTGGCATTCTGCAGTGTATTACACTCCATGCTCTTTCATATGTTGTGACTCACCCCTGCCCAGGAAACTCTATTTACCGTATTCACTAAACTGACTTATATTAATGCTTTAAGACTCATGCCCAGAATTTATTCCAAGACCTTACCTGTTCCCTGCAATCTGGTTTAGATGCTCTTCTTTTGCACTTCCATGACACCCTGTCCTTAACCTCTGTCATACTACCAACCACACTGTATAGTAATTATTTACTCCTATGTCTCCCTTACTAGACAGTGAGTTTCTTCAAGGCAGTCTTAGAGATAATGTCTGATTCTACATTCCCTAGCCCTTAGTATAATATTTGACACATTTCTTAAATGGACTTAAGAACCTCTCTATAACCTTAATTCATTTCATTTAAATTTCTACAAGTTTCTGCAGTCTCTTTCTTCTCCACCAATCTCTACTTTTTTCTTGATCCTTGATCATTCATCCCTAGCCCTTTTGTCCCCACTTTCAACTTGTCATGCTCTTCCTGTGTTTCTTCAGAGCCTTATGACCACCCAACCATGGTGTGTGTATTTGTGTGTATCCCCCTTAATGAATGAATAAGTTGGTGAATATCATTGTAGCATATAATTTCTCATAGAATAAAATGTAATTGAATAAAAAGAAATAATTTAAAATAAAATATAATTGAAAAGGTAAGCTCTGGATCTGAAATGAAAGTTACTACATAAATGATAACAAGTAGACAAAAAAAAAAAAAAAAAAACCTCTGAGATGCAAATTCTAGATAGTCATCTGGTTCATCCACTGCTTAGTGACTACTGCAAACTAACTTCACAGAGGTACCCAATTCAGATCTATGCTTCAGTAAAATCACTCTATAGTGTGAGCTTTCAAAGTTGCTCTTGAAAGTTGAAGTTATAAAATATTAAATCTGATAATGTCCAGTTTACAGTACTACACGTATATACCAGGCTTGGTGATGTAAGTTATGTTTGTTTGTTTGTTTTTTTCCTTCGAAATGTGTATTGATGTTTCCCTTTATTCAAAGGACTCATGAAATTTCACCTCCTCTAGAAAACTCTCTTTGGAACAGGTAGTGAATGAGTACTCCCTTTACGGTTACATTTTTAAATTATTTATTCAAGTTCAAAAATTTTCATTTGATAGTGATTGCATTATTTGTAGATTAATCTCAGGGATAGTTTATATTTTTACAACATTGAGTCTCCCTATCCAGGAACTTGATATTTCTCTATTCAGGTTTTCTTCTGTGGCCCTCAGTAAAATTTTGTGGCTTTTCATATAGATCTATACATTTATTATTAAGCTTATTCCTAGATATTTTAAATTTTGTTGTTATTTAAATGGTACTTTTTTCATGTTTTTCTAACTAGTTATTATAAGTATATAGAAAGGCTATTTAGTTGTAAATTTATATTGTAACTAGGCACCTTACTGAAATTTTGTTATTTCTAATAATTTCTAGAGGTCATAGAATAATTCTAAAACTGGTAGGGGCAGTTGAAATTATCTTGTCCAAACTTCTCATGTGCCGATGAGAAGACCGAGACTCAGAGTAGTCTTAACAGAGCTGCGTTAAAATCTTAGGATCTCATGAATCTCTAGTCATCAAGTTTTACAAAATACAGTATTGTTGAAAAGAGGCGAGTGAGTGAGACTGGGACAATAGACTGCTAAGGTGGGACCTCTCAAATCTATATGTTGATGTGGGCATACCAGTCCAAGGTTTACACATTCAAAATTTCAGTTTACAGCTTGTCCTAGAAGTTACCTGGTCCCAGGGTATCAATTCACTCTTTTTATTCTGGAAAGAATAATTTTTCAACAAGACAGCTAGTTTACAAATTTACCATGGTAAATCTAATAATGTTTAGAGCATTGCATTCTAGTGGCCACCTCTACCCAGGGATCCCAGAATTGCAGCAAAGAGAACTAGATGTTTTTATGTGGCGTTTACATTGAGATATGGTATTCTGATAGTCTGTTAAACTGTCTTAGAGATATCTCTTTCCAAATAATTCTGATAGTCATTATAATCAAAGAAAATTTTTCCCAGGCAATGGTTGAAATACTGATAAATGTTTCTGTATTTTCTTTTTTTATATAATTCTTTTTTTAATATTAAATTTATTGGTGTGACATTGGTTAATAAAGTTACATAGGTTTTAAGGATACAGTTCTATAATACATCATCTGTATATTTTCTGTTCTAAAACTGTCATTCCTTCATTCTCTCATGACTAACATGTTAGCTTTAAAGAGCAGAGCTTCTCTTAGGTTAGTTCTATTTTAACTTCATGCCTTCTTTTCTAGAGAAGAACCCTAAGCCCTATGCTAAGATTTATATAGGCTGTACTTTAATTTTATCAACACATTTATAAGTCATCTCTTAAGCAGATAACTTCAAGGAATATTTTCATAGATGGTTCAACGTTAATGTTTATTATTGTTAACTTTCTTTCAAGGGCATGCATGGGTGGGTATGTTTGAAATCAGGTCCCCAAATTCTATATATGCCTCTTTTGAGTCCTATAGCCTCCCTATCAAGCACCACACAACTTCCTGAGATCAACCACACAGCTGACCACTAAGCATGACTTAGAAGTCCATTAGTATTTACCGAAATTCAAGGAGTGCAGGATTCTCTGTTAGATTGGAGTTGCTGAGGACACCCGTAAGAATGAATAATTGTGCCCACTTGCTCAATCTATTGTCAGAACTGCAGTGAGCAGAACTGTTACCTTTGCTTTAGACAGAATTGGGCTAACACATGATTTGGATTTGTTAGACTTAAATTAAAATCTGTAGAGTAAACGTCAGTAAGGTTATTGGAAATCTCTGAGAGATAAATTGGAGAATTGAAATCCCTAAAAAGGTTTGAGGTTGGATAAGATTGGAGTGGAGTACTTTTAAGAATTTGGGCAAGCAGCAAAGCTAAGATATCGTAGGTCTGTACTAAGAAACAAGTAAAGTGCTCATAATTCATTTTATTGGATGCTGCTCATATAGTAGGTGGGTGGATCAGCCAGATATTAGGGCTCAGGACCCTGGCACACAGCACCTAGTACAGCGACCACATTACCACATTATGGAACGTAATGATAGGTGGAAGATACTATGTTAAGTGTTACACACTCAAGGACTGGGTGCTCGTTCATCTCAGTGCTCACCAGCTGGAGAGAGATAAAGATAGAACTTAGGTGGGTTCTACTGTTGGTTCTTGCTTGCCTGCAGGACTTATAGGAGTCGGGAGAAATTTAGTAGATAAAGGAATTTATAAATAGAGCTATCTGAAAACGCAGAGGCCATTATGAGAGACAGTGATTTCTTCTTCACTGGAAGTATTTAAGCAAGGTGGTCAGGGTTGCTAAACACAGGAATGACTGTTTTGGGTGTGAGGATGGCCTATATATCTGCCAGTGCCTTTCCAGTTGTAAAATTCTGTAATTTCCAAAAATGGAGTAACCCTAAGAACCCATCCAAGATCCAGGATGGCTCAGCCCAGACATTCCTGGTAGGAGTGGAAGCCAATTCTGAAAGTGATCCTTTTTACTTGGGCTTAGTTTAATTTAGTTCAGCCTGGTCCCTCTGTGACTCTCCTTTAGACCCAGTAAAACCCCATATGATGTGAGAAAACCACTTCACAACTCCAGTTAGCACTGTGATCCAGGAATGTTCCCAGTTTAGTCTTAAACCTAGAATTTCCTGGGGACATATGGGATTAAGTCATACTGAAGTGACTTAATCTCCCACAGCTTCTTGGTAACATTAGAACTGTTCTGCCTTCTGCTGTGAAGTAGAGTAGAGGACTATAGACCCACCAGCAGAGAAGTGACATATGGGGCCCCAAAACACTCACGTTTTAGGATTTTTGATTATGTTTGTCACAGATACTCCCTCCTTTATTACTACCACATTTGTATCTAATGAAGTGGAGCACCTAAGGGGAATGTGTCTTAGGACTGATTTTAATTGAGAGATGTACAGGTCTCAGAGCTGATTTTAAACATCACCAGATAAAGTGTTTGTGTTCTTTATAGCAATTGTCTTAATGAAGTTATCAGCAGGAGACATCTTGTAACGTGTTTTTCAGAAAGATTTTCTTGGGCTGATATTTTTAATAAACTTGCTTACTGCTGGTCTTCAAGTTCACATTTTCACCAGTCTCCTACTTAGAAGCCAGGCCCTGTGCTAGGGCTTTAGAGGACAGGGAAATTAAACATACATGATCATACTTAGCAATCTTTTAGATGAAATAAAATTCAAAAAATAATTATAACTCAAGGAAGAAAAAATGATTAATTTTAGGAGACTAATACCAAGTGATATGGGAATTGGGAGGGGAGAAAGATTATTTCTGGATCAGGGGAACAGAGAAACTTCATTGAGAAGTTCATGGGTTTTGAGCTGGCTTTTGTAACATAGCCTGTGAAGGATTTTGACTGATAAAGATCAGGGCATTACCCCTGGAAGGAACAGTGTGAGCAGTGGCATAGATGCAGGAAAGTGTCGGCCACATATGGGATTGTACATAGTCTAATTTAAATAACCATGAATACTAGAAGAGAAAGATGAAAGAATAGTTCAGGTTCAAATGAGAGCATCTTGAATGTGTGGCTGATATCTTGACTTCATTCAGTAACCTTTGGGAAGCCATTGAAGGTTTTTGAGCTGGTGGGTAAGAAAACATGGTCATTGTTCTGCTTTAGGGCAGCAGTGGAGAGTTTATAAGAGTTGGAAGCAAGTAACAGGATATTAAGTCCAGGAGTAAAGTATAAAGACTCTGAGAGGTATTAGTGTGATTAGAAAGGAGGAGACAGCTTCAAGAGACCCTCAGATGGAATATATAGAACCTTTCAGGTTATCAGAGGAGGAACAGAAGGTGAATCTTAGATTGCATGAACAAGTTACAGAATAGTAAGACAGAGGAGCAGATATGCTTAAAATCAGGGAAAGTGTGAAATATCACTTTGGAACATGTTTATCCTGAGATGCTAGTGAGCACCTAATGGCAAATATTCAACAGTATGAGTTTGGAACAGATAGTTTTAGAGTTGTGGCTAAAGATACAATGAGAGAATATGATATCATAACTCAGGGAAAGCACACAAAACAGGAATAAGAACAACTTTGGGGGGAAGAGCACCATTATGTGCAAGGCAATATAAAAGGTGCTCATATACTTTATATAATCCTTGAAACCAAGGTGAAGTGATTATATAGATGTGAGAGATAAGGAATCTGAAGTTCATTGTGATTATCTCATTAGCCCAAGGTCACACATTTGATAAGTGTTGGCTCCAGGGTTTAAATTTAGATCAGCCTAACTTTACTTTGACTATAAGTAGTAGGAGAAAAAACGGAAAAATGAATTGTCATGAAAACATGGGAGAAGATTAAGTATCTTAAGGAACTATAGGGTGACTGTGGGAATAGAAAAGACTGACACGAGGAGGTGAAATGTCTTCACATGGTCCCAGTAGTTCCATCTTTTGTTTGGAATTTGTGCCAAGACCACATAAATGCCAGGGTTAGGTACGTTGAGAGAGGCTATTTATGGACTTTGAACTGTGCTAGGCTTACCTGGAGATTGAGTTCTTTCTACAAATGTACATTTTAACTTAAATAAGCATTTAACTCAGAAGCATCTAGATCATTTTTCAACTTTGTTTTTAGCAGGAAAAACTACTTTTTCAATTTAAAATATAGGAAAGTCCCAGATAAAAGCAGTTATTCGAGTTAAGAGAGAGGAAATACCGTCCTTTTCTTCCTCCTTGTTCCCCTCTACCCCTAACACTACTTCAGCTCCTGAGAAACCTCCCTGCTCTGCATAACACCATTTGAAAACCCCTGCTTTACATTATATTTTTTAGAGTGAGAGAGGGAAGCTAGAAAACTCAAAGAAAGACTCATTTGTAATATGTACAAAGAATTAAGGAATCCGACTGAGAATAGAAGTTTCCAAACTCCCCATTAGTCAGTGCTCTTTCTATTATCTCACTCTTGCCCCCAATTGTAAAACAAATAACATTTGTTTAAAAGAAAACATAACACTTGGTTTCTAAGATTCTGTTCAACAGACATTTGTTAACTATATGTGCAAATAGTTAAAAATAGCTTAGTAAACATTGGTTCATTTTTATAGACTAAAAGAAAAGGAGAATGAATCATCTCAAAAGCATCAGATTTATACTACCTAATAAGGAGCTTACTTTGTGATACTGTAAAATTACAAGCTCCAGAGGAGATTGTGTGGACTCCAGTATTTGTTCAGATCCAATTCACAGATCTAGGCAGAAAAGAGGTTTTAGTAGCATTGAGTTGCTTTACAAAACTGCCTTATAGACTGAGCAGATACCTCCTGAGGAAGACTGTGAGTTTGAAAATAGAAGCAGTAGCTAAGAATGATTCTTAGCTATTTGCATGTTCCTTTCTATTTTACTTTACGTTTGAAATTTATTTTCTATTCATCTTCAACTCTTTGCTTTAAACAACCTGAACCCAAATCCAAGTTAATCTAAAGGTTATTAGGAATCCATGAATCACCTTTGAAAGAAGTGGGTTGTAAATGAGGGTTTTGAGATTCACTTCATTTTCCCTATGTAGAGGACTCAGAAGAAAAACCACAACAAAGGTATTTGGGAAGTTCTCCAAAGCCAGGAATCAAAAGTAGGAAGCTGAAGGAAATCTAGTTGTCTAAATGGCATCATAGACTAGCAGATGTTTCAACATCTTCCTGCCCCTCCTGGAGTTTTAAAGTTCCTAAATTTAAAAGATCCTTGTTTTCCTAGAGTGTTTTCCTGTCAGGAAGAAGTTGTGGTTGAAATAAGGAGAGGATAACGCAGGGTTTGTAACTGAGAAGTGTAGTGTGGAGGGCTGGTGGGTTTAGGCTGTGCCTTTTAGAAGCATTTCAAGGTAAGTCTTTTTTTTTTTTTCATTATAAAAGGAAAAAATTTGTTAAATTTACTGAGATTCATGAGATGGGAATAGGGATGAGGGAACCTTGATTTCTGGAGTAACTCTGGGGATTTGTGCATTGGGTATAATAGCTAACTGAAAAACCTTAATAGACTGGAAGCTTTCATGATTTTACACAACGGTTTTGAGAAAGTGTACTCGAGATGATGTATATATATCTGCTTCTGTGTGAGATTCTCAGTAGCATTCAAGTCAACCAGCAGTTTGTTTCTTTGTTGGTAAAGAGCTCTGTTTTCTGGAGAATAGATTCAGTCCAAGTTTGAAGTAGTTTGGAGATTAACAACTCAAGGTGGGTCCTGGCATTTCTACCTTTAAATTCTCATGTCCAAATGAAAGAGCTTAATTCCTCTAACCACGATGTATAGAAGAAGTTGGTGCTATTCCTTTATTTCTCTTTCGTGTTTCTTTTATGACTCTACTGTTTTTCAACCTTCTTTTTAAAATGTGATGACCTTTCTCCCAAATATTTAGTAATCACAAAGGGGAAAATAGTTTACAATGGAGAGTTCTGGCAGACACCATCTTAGCCAAGCGATCTACATATGACAGCATGTATCTCCGGACATGCACTGAGAAGGGCATATCAGACCAACTCAAGTTGAGGCACCTTCTGCAGAACAATGGGCCAGTACCAACATTTCAAAAATGTTGAAACCACGAGAAACAAGTGCCACATCCAGCAAGTGGCAAATCCTGCCATGTCCAGCACAGCCCTGGAAAATAAATCTGAGTGGGAATGGTGGGAGATTAAGAAAAGAAAGAAGACAGAAAGCTAGGATCAGGAGGACCATCCTCCACTGATGGCGAAGCAATGGCACAGTTTTATTTATGCAAGCTGCTTTTATACAGGAGCATATTATCCCCACCCAGCCTACACACCCTGCTATAATCATTTGCATTTCCATAGATTCTCCCCATTCTTAGGAGGGTTCGTAGAGATGAGGCAACTCTTAGCTGACCTCACAGATTGCAAGGACCTTGTCAGCTTGCAACCCACTCTCCACGAACAAGGAAAGAATGAGGAGGAATAGTCACAGGTTGGAGGAGATCTACAATTAAAGGCAATGTGGGATCCTAGAACAAAAAAAGAAAAAAGAAAAAGAAAAAGAAAAAGGACATTGGTGGAATGAATTGATATTTTACCTGGGTTAATTTCTTAGTTTGTTAATTTTTCTATGTTTAAGATGTTAATATAGAGTAAGGTGGGTGAAGGGTATGTGGAAATTCTCTATGCTGTTTTGCAAATCTGAAAATTTAAAATTATCTCAAAATAAATCATATTTTAAAATGTAGTGACCCAAAATGGACCTTCTCCTTCAATAAGGGTTATTTTAAAATTACTTTTCTGAGTAAGATAGGAAGAGTATTTCCTACAGTTGATTATATTCATTTTAATTTTTTTAGTTCTTTAGTTATTATGTATTGAATAGATCTAAAGTTTACAATGTGTGTACGTTGTAAAGAGTAACAATAACATGAACACAAAGTGTAGCTTGAAACTCTCAGTATGCTTCTCTATCATGTCCTGCTCCCTCACCTCTATCCTGAATTTTGTACTTTTCATTCCCTTGCTTCTCTTTATAGGTTTACCTTGAAAGTATGTATCTCTAATGATATAGTTTTATATGATTTTTAACTTTATATAAATTACATACATAATACTGTATGTATTCTTTTGCAATTTGTCTTTTCCTTAAATATATTCCTCATTTACCAATGTTAATATGTATAAATGTAGTTAACTAATTTTCACTACTATATAGCTTTACAGTGTATAAACATACCACCAGTTGTTTCTCTAGTCACCTTTGATAGCTATTTGGTTGGTTTCCAGTTTTGCTGTTATAATCAGTGCTACCGCACACTCTCAACATGTTATGAGAGTTTCCTTAGGGTGTATACCTAAAAATGGACTTGCTGGGTTATAGGGTAGATACTCCATCAACTTTACTAGATGAGGCCAAATTGTTTTTTAAAATGATTGTCCAATTTTTAATACTACCAACAGAATGTAAAGTGCTCTAGTGGTTCTACTTTCTTTCTAACATAACATTATTAGACTAAATTTTTGACCAATCTTGCAGGTATGTATATTAAATTTTTAAAATATGACCATTTATTGATTGACTGCTTTATGTCAAGCACAGTGGCAGACATTTTCATTCCTTATTTAATTTAATCTTCTCATAGTCCTTTTTCTTGCCCCCATAATGGAAACTAATGTGGTATTTAGATGGTAATACATAATTGCCCCTAAACCTCTCTCTGACAGATTTATCCCTTTCTCTGTCATGTATCTATCTGCCTAATTTATTTCCTGTTTCTTAAAAAAAATAAATTATTCTCTTTTCAGAAGAAATTTGAGGCATAAAGTGGTTAATAACTTGCCACAAATCACACTGTCATTAATTAGTAGCAGACTTAGAAATAAAACCCATTTCCCAGTTCTCTGGCTCCTAATCCTTTTTATTCCCCCTCCATCTCTTCACTTTTCCCTCTCATATCCCATTTCTTCCTCTCTTCCCTCACATTCTCCCATTCTTTCTCTGAGTTAAACAGCTTAAATGTACTTTCCACTTGGCTGCTATATAATGCGATGTGCATGCAGAGAGCATCACAAGATTGGTTGAATGCCTGGTTCCAGCTAAACAGTGATTACTTAGCCCTGGCTGGCTAAGTGCCTTATAACCATTTAACATTCCAAGCTGTGTCGCTTGCGTGGATTTGGCCAGAGTGCCCTCTCAAAGCTGCCTGGTGGCCTACAGGGGTTGGAGAGAATCCAGAACTTCAGGACATCCCATCCTTGGCTCCACTTTCTCTGCAGCAGCAGAAACCCCAAGCCAAAGGTGGAAGTATAGGCAGCTAAGAGTACAACTGGGTACCTAGAGAATGGTTATATTAGAACTGCTAACCTTGGATAAGAGAACACAGATTCTATTGATAGAAGAAACAGAAATCTTAGGTTGGGAAATAAAACTTATAGCCAACAAGCACAAATGAATTTTGTTTTGCCTGCACAACATTTAATTTTCTTTTTTATATTCGGATACCTTTATAAGAGAAGTGCACTCACCAATTTGTCACAGTTCCCAGCACTTCATTTCCTACTGTTTCACATCTAACTGCTATTAACTCCCGGCCCCTAAAGTTATTTGATGCAATTGTATCCTTAATGAGATCACTTGGGACTCACTGAGGGTAGAACTGGAAGCTTCGTTCTCATTCCAAAGTGATCACAGTTGTCCAGGTTATTTTTTTTTTAACATTTGAACATTCCTAGGCTGGGAGCACACTTTTACTTAGATTCTACATGTCCCTCAAGTTTGTGATTTTTTTTTTTTCCATCTTAACTTGTTTGGGATGAATAAGATGAAAGTACCTGTAAAGTTTTCTAGTCTTGACTAATCCACATTCAATGACTTAGGAGACCTGAAATAGATCTGTTAACTAAAATAAATATACTTTATTGGCTTTTTCTGAATTGGGTTAAGGATAGAGAGAAAGAAGGGAAGAAAGGGTTTTTCAATGTAGCAAACTCATGGGTTTAATAAAGTATAACTTTTAAAAGGTTAAGGAACACAACTCATAAATATAAAATGAACATATGTCAAAAAATTAAACTCAATAAATAAGAGAGTAAGTAAAATGTTAAGACCAGGTCAAGTGAAAATTTAGGAGCTAAGTATTTATAGGTAATTTAATAAAGAAATGTTAAGATTTCTAAATTATACACAAAACTGTTAAAGTCCTAAAGTGCATAAGCCATAACCTTTGCGTTATCCACCAGACATAAAATGTCTGTATCTCTACTGGATAAATCTCTACAAGTTAATCTCTGCCTTAGAGTTTTAGAACAGTCCAGCCAATGGAAAACTAATTGTACCTGCACTAACATATCACCTAATAATCTCTTTTGCTTGTTTCCAAGTTTCAGAATGTTTTTCTGACAGATTGTAGTCATCAGGTTAGACTTGGTTGCCAGGAAACAGAATGTTTCCTAAGCTTTGAAAATCTAACTTTATGATGAAGACATATGAAATAAATTCTAAAATTTAGTATATATATCTTAGAGGTAGATTATTTTTGATTTCAGAGATGAAGTTTCAAGTTTCTTAAGAACATGTTTAAGTGAAATGATATGAGCATGAGAAATTCTCATTCTGAATCTTTTTTCTTTACAGAAATTCCATCGAATTATATTTGGTACTACTCTGCCATGTCCATATTTGAAAGCAAAAATGAGGAAAGACGTAATGGAAGTAGGTGAACTCAGTAAGAGATATCTGTCTGTATGTCATTATTATTGCCTCTAAAAAATGTGTGTGTGCACACACGCACACGCGAGCACACATGCACACACATGACAAATAAACAGATTGGCCACCCTATCAATCAAACTACCAATCTACCAAACAACTGGCCAGGAAAGGAAATAATATAGTTTGAAGAAATAAATACTTCGTACTTAATAAGTACAGGCCCCACTGTTTTGTCATCTGAGAATTCTAATTTGAGTAGATACAATCTCATCTTTCGTACTTTATTTTGTACTTTTATTTGGAAGTTCACCGGGAAAGCATGTGTTCCTTTTCCTCTCCCCATCCTTCACAACTACCTCCTGCTAAAAAGAAGTGGTGAATGTAAAAAGCAAATTACCAATACAGCCATTCTGTGGCCAGAACAAGTGGATCTGGCTATGGTATTAGGGAGTATTTCCATTTAAATGCTTTCCTTTGGTGGATCAAAATACTAAAGAGAACTGGCTTAATCACACTCAAGCCCTCTTTCAGAGTGAAACTGCCTGATATGACAAAAAAAATTTATGACTTAAATTTTGAAAAAGCAAGTCAGAATGGAGAAGGTGCAGGAAATGAAATTAGGTCACTGGTTTAAGACTATACTCTTCCTTCTTTACGTTCTGTCATTGTATAGTTGTCTGATTCCTGGAGGGAACCCATTCTAAGAACCCTAGTTCCAGGAAGAGGAAATCAGGAAACTCCCAACCAAGGGAAAACTAGGGAGTTCTTGTCTACTTTCATAACTGCTCAAGGAGAGAGGGCTGAGGAAAACAAACAATCTAACCAATTTCTCCATCTTCTTATGAACAGAACGATATATAGAGAGCAGAATACTTTAGGGTGTAGTAAGTTCAAAGCAAATGAAAACTGTAGTGATCACTAATAAAGACTGATTTATTTATTCAACAAATACTTATTGATCACCAAATGAATGCCAGTGACTGTCCTACAGTCACTGGCAATACAGTGGCAACAAAAACTAGACAGAATCTCTGTTCTTATGGAGATTATGGTTTCATGAGGGACAGCCTTTAATTAATAGCACATTAAAAAATAGCACAGAGAAATATCAAATTATATCTATAATAAGTGCTATGAAGAAAGTTCATGTAGGAGGCATCGTGGTCAAGAGCATGGATTCTGGAGCCATACTATCTAGGTTTGAATCCTAGCTTTACTACTTACCATGTTATCTTGGACAAAACTCTTAATTTCTCTTTGCTATAGTTTCTCATCTATAAATGAGACTAATAATATTGCTACCTCATAAGGATGTTGTGAAGTAAATGACGTAGAATTTGCAAAGCCCTTAGGACAGTATCTGGCACATGGTAAACACTAGGTAAATACGTAAAAAATAATCTATGAGAACTTGATACTTTCAGAAAGTTAATAACTTGAACATTTATAAATGTGGGTCATCACAAAATTCAAAAGTTTTACCAATGAAAATTAATTGAATTAAATTAATTGAAATTAATTAATTAATTGAAATTTACCAGTTTTCCTGACCTAAATCCCTTCAGGTAGGCTAGGCATACTTACTGCAGTAGAGTTATTACATGTGCTGTTTTGAGCAGTGAGCAGTTAATACTGGTCCATCCAAGATGTCAGCCTCATGGTGTGAGTTGACAAAGTAACAGTGGCAAACCCAGTAATTTGACAGGTACTTCTGCCCTTTTCTAGGCTATGAGCCTATTGTGATTGGAAAGTTTAAAGTACATATAGAGTACTTTATGTACTTGACTGGTTCCAGCATCTTATTTATCTACCCTCTCCTTTCTATTTTTCACCACTTTCTTAGTTCAGGCTCTCATCATTTCAAGTGTTTACTATTGCAGCAATCTTTTAAGTGGTCTTTATATCTGTAATCTGTTTCTCTGTAAATATAGCCTGTTAATCTCTCTAAAGTTCCAGTTTTATCACATTCCCCTCCCTGCAATCCCCAACCCCTGCCTCAAAATCTTTCTGAGATTCCTTGTCAGTACTAGATAAAATTTAAGGTCATTAGCCTAACATTAACGTACTAACTTTATAGTCCTGTTTCCTGCCTCCTTCAGACTCTTCCTGTCTAGTATACTATCATACAGCTTATCTAGTCTCAGTGCCAAAGTTCTTCTTCCTGCCCAGATACCTGTCCCCTATATCTGTAATGAACCTAAAGTCATCTTTTAGATTTAGTGCAAGTCTTTCTCCATGAAGACTTCTCCAGCTATTCTAGCCACCAATCCCTCCCACCCCCACCATTATCTTTCCTTCCTGAGTTCCTATAGTGCTTGGTTTCTACAGTTTTTTTTTATAATAATGGCCTTACTGAGATATATATCATATGCCATAAATGTCACCCTTTTAAGGCAGATAATTCAGTGATTTTTAGTATATTCACAGAATTGTAAAACCATGACCATAATTTAATTTTAGAACCTTTTCACAAAAAGAAACCCCATACCCACTAGCAATCACTCTCAATTTTCCCATGGCCCTTGATAACCACTAATCTTTCTATCTCTATAGATTTGTCTATTCTGGACATGACATAAATGGAATCATACAACATGTGGAATTGTGTGACTTGCTTCTTTCACTTAATGTTTTCAAGGTTCATCCATGTTGCAGCATGTATCAGTACTTCATTTCTTTTTATGGCTGAATAACATTCCATTGTATGGGTATACCACAATTTTATCCAGCAGTTGATAGACATTTGGGTTGTTTTCACTTTTTAGCTATTGTGAACAATGCTACTATAAACATTCATGTACAAGTTTTTGTGTGGACATATGATTTCAATTCTTTTGGGTCTCTAAAAGTCATTTAAAATCTTATTTATATCCTGCCTTGAGTTGTTGCTTTATGTGTATATTATGTAGTTCCACTAAATTATCTGCCTAGGACAGGGCCTATAAAGCTCGCTCTGTCCTGGAGAGTTTGCAAGCCTGTCTCATTTATTATACTTCCTGTTCTCCTCTCCTTTACCACATGTACCATCTATAAATGTCATCATTGCCATCATCACCACCACAATAAAAATTACTAAGAAGTATTGATACATGGTTAAATAATATTAGGTAGTAAATTCAGAAGGATGAGATACACTCATATGTATTGATGTGGAAAGATCTCTAATACATAGTGTGAAAAGAAAAAAGCAACTTGCAGAGCAGTACACATAGTAGGATCTCATTTGTTTTTATACACACACACATACATACATACACATAACACACACATCACACACACACACACACACACACACATCAGTGTTTGTATGTATGTATATGTTTGTATATAAATACCCTGAAAAGGAAAGGATCCCAGGATATACACCAGTCTGTTAGCAATGGTTTCCTTAGAAAAGGGAAAAGGAATGGAAGGTGTAGAAAAGGAAACTTTGTATTTTTTCTCTATATATTTCTAATTTTGTGTCTTTTACAGTTAAAATATATTTTTATATTATTTGAATAATCATTAAAGAAAAAGTGTAATCACTTTTTGGAGAAAATAACTAATTTGGAGAAACTAAAAGGAAAAGACAGAAAAAGGAAGAAAAATATCAGGAAGGAGAAGGGCATAGATATTGTGGCATGTAGAGCAGAAAGTTAATCAGAGCCTTAGTAATAGAATCCTATACAGTACCACATTTAAATAAACACAAAAAATAGACATCTGTGCTGCACAGCTCTGTGCAAACATACTAAAAAACCATTGAATTATACATTTTATTTTAAATAAGTAAAGTTGTATAGTATATGTATTATATTTTAATAAAGTTACTTAGAATAAAACAGGCATCTAAAGTTTTTAGCTTTCATTTCTAGAATGCTGTTTATTTAGGAAATTTAAAGCAACAATTGAACTTATTTGTAGGGACTTCTCCTGACCTCAATAATAGAGGCAGAGTTGTCAGATAAAATACATGATTCCCAGTTAAATTTGAATTCGAATAATTTTTTGGTATATGTATGTCCCATATAATATTTGAGACATATTTCGGTCACATGCATAAGGTAACTTTAGCAAAATCACCTAGGCCTATCGATGTAGAATGTCAGCAGGGGATCATTGCTGAGTGTCTCTCACCAGCAGCTGGGTTTAATTGAACTGGGAGCCTCGTGGTATAAGTGGGCCTTGACTAATCTACTACTTGGAGACTTGCACTCCTGAAGATCATCTCACTGCTCTTGTTTATCTGGAGAATCTCATTTGTGATTGCTTTCTCACTGTGAGCAAGGATATATTTTCCTAGAACCTCCTAAGCCTAATTTCTAAATGGCCTTTCTTCTTTGTTCTTTCTTCTTCCTTCTTCTTCCTGGTTACTTACCTTTTAGAGTGCCACTTTCTCTCCTTTTACAGAGCTCATTTTCCTTTTTAGTTTTTGTCATTTCCTTATCTAGGCTAACCTCCACTCTTCTGTAGGTTCCACCCCCAGAACTTGAGGTTAAATTACATCAAGACTGCATAAGAGCTAAGTTTTTCAACCTAGCATTTGAATCAAAGCTCTAAGGACATCCTTAGAAGCTTCTCCTGTTTTGACATTTCTCTTCTACTACTATCCCACCAAGTGATTGAGTAGAGTTTGCCTCTGTAGACTGTGGCTTTTGTGTCCTTCATTCTCTACTGGCTGGGTCAGCATAGTACATCCACAGGAGATAGCTGAAAGTTCAAAATCTATTTTGGGCACAGACAACTGTATCAATGATGCTTATGGAATCTCCTTGACATAAGGTAAAGGACAAAAAAGTATCATTTAATGAGCACTTTTGATGTGTCAGGAATTATGTAGGAACTTTACAATTACCATCTCATTTAACTCTCACATTAGCATATAAGGTAGATTTTACTACCCCATTTTACACATGAGGAAACTAAAGCTCCCAAATGAAAAATGACTTGTTCTAAGTCACTTAACAATTTGGTCATAGAGCCCAGTCTAGAACAGCTAAGACTTTCTGAGCATTTTTAATATACCAGGAATTGTTCTAAAATGCTTTGCATGCCTTAATTTATTAATCCTCACAGTAACCTTATGGGTAAGTATTATCATTTCCATTTTACGGATGAACAAAATGAGTCTCAGAGAGGTTAAGTAACTTCCTTAAGGCTACCCAGCTGGTAAGTGGAGGACCGAGACTTGAACCTTGGTAGCATGACTTGATTGCCTATGTTCTTAATCACTATGGGAGCCTGCCATATTTTTAAACTCTAAGCCCACTGCTTATTTTATAATATTAGGTTGCCTTGCTTCACCAAGATGTCTGGCTCTTTCAGTTCAATGTTTTACCACCCGCAAGCCAGCTCCCAATGTAAGTCTTTGTGAAACCAGGCCTTTGTTGAACAAACCATAGAATAGTTTCTAGTAAAAGATGTATTTTCTGCAGTCACCAGAGGCTAGAGCTAGGTGTTTGTCCCCTTGAAGTCCATATCCAGGACCTCTTCTAGACTCTCTTTGTCTAAGCTAATTTCCAGTCTTCTGTAGTTCTAACCTCTCATCTGTAATTTATACTTTTGTCACTTTTGTTTCAGCCAAACTTTGAATTAACAGTGGGGAAAACAGTCATCCCAATATCTTCTCAACAGTATTCACAAGCCCTAGGGAATCTTGAATTAATCTTATATTATCCAGTCTGAAAACATTTTTCCTGCCTTTATTATTTCAAACATGACTGGCTACTTTCTTTTCTTGAGCTTGTCTTTCTCAGACTTTTAGCTTATCCTAGATGGTTGTGCAAACTGAAGTTTTAACCATTTTTCTCATCATTCCTGCTTTTTTTGTTTTTAAGAAGCATCTTAGAAAATCTGACTTTCTAGCCCTTGATTCCTCTTCCCCCAACCCTTCCCCGGTGAAAACCCTACTTTCCTTTTGCCTTCTTCTTTCTTGGAAGTTCTGGTATCAAAGAGCCAGAAGTAGGTGAAGGTCAATCCTGTCCCCACTTTCGAGCCTCAGTCTGTCTCCACCAACTCAGGCTCTGAACTTTGGGATCTACCTGCTTTACTTTACTCTTAAACTCAAAGAGAGAGGTATGTATTCAGTTGCTCTGCGTAGCCTGGACTCCATGTATCCCCGGGGGCTGGTGGGCTTAAGAGAGAATATTCTGCTGCATCCAGATGAATTGCCAGGAAAACCTATTAGATCTTTATTAAGTTAAAAAATAAACAGTGATATCTAGGATTAAATGTAATAAGAAAATATTAGAACTTTATAAAGAGTCATAAAATAATATTTTTGAATAAATGGAGGGGCCATACTGATCTGTTAGGTATAGTTGGAGGGGCAAATGGTTTGGGAGAGAGTGATTTTACTCATCAATACCTGAGCAAATTGAATATGAACATAGTAGAAAATTAGCCAGCTCAGGGGTTGGATAACCTCAATACTGATAGAAACATGAGTACTGCTCTGGTACTCTGCTCTGATCAGGCAGCTGTCTAGGCCTCTGAGAAAGTCTCTGCACAAAGGGCATAGGCTATGCAGCAGCTCTAAATCCTAGATGCAGCGAAGTTATCTGAGGCTAACATGTTGCAGTGTTTGGATAACCCAAACTACGGTGGTTAGCAAAGGCTCTTATATCGCAATGTTGTAAGCAAGCCACTAACTAATCAAAACCAGGCATAACAGAACATTCTATCCATACCATCTCAATTTTTCCCATCCTTATTCAGCTAAAGCTAGTAATCACAAGAATGAAACAAAAAGAAAGAAAGGTACTATTCCAGGGGAACAGACTATAAGCTTCATACTATGTGGTAAACCTAACCCAGGGAAGACTCATAGCCACTTGTTTATGTTTTGCTCGCAAGGTGATTATACAGACATGATCATCATGCACAAAGGAGTGGCTACTCCAGGGTATACCAACAAGTCTCTTTTTATCTCTTTCACAAGGATATAGTATGTCACAGGGTAGAGGACTAATAGTGCAAAAATGTCAACTCTTTCCAAATTAATCTGTGTAATCCAAATCTGTGTACTCTCAAATCCTTGGGTAAAAGTAGCTAAACATTCCCAGTTTCACCTTTCCCACAATTTATGCAAATCCTTGAACTTCCTCATAATTCTTTGTTTTTATACTGCCCAATGAACAGACTTCAGCCCCTTAGATATTTTCTATAAGAAATTTACTCAACGTTCTGACTTCATGATGTTTAGTAATTTTGCTTAAAGCTAGAGGAGAAATGGAGGAAATTACAGGAAAAACCATCCAGGTCCCTATCTTATCATTGCCACTCTCCTCAGCTATCTTTCAAAAGTCTATGATCTTATCTCCCTAAGAAATGCAATGTAGTTTCCCACGCCTGACTTTTTCCATGGGAGGGAGCTCTGCCTCCTCTAATAACCTATTTTTACTCCATCCCCAGGATTCTAGTGAATAAATTTTTCTTTGTTTTCATCTCTAATCAAAACTCCAGTCTTGAGGGAACTGGACAAAGTGATTTTGAAGTTTATCTAGAAGAGAGAATAGACAAGAATAGCCAAGAAATTTACTACTCTGTATTAAAAGTTAAATAATTTAAAAGATGGATAGTACAATGGAACATAATACAAAACCCAGAATCACATTCAATGTTGGACTTTAGTACATTGTAAAAATGACATTTAAAACCAGAGTAGGAGGAAATATTTGCCAATCATATATCCGATAAGTGACTTCTATCCGGAATATATAAAGAACTGTTATAATTCAGTAATTAAAAAAATAAACCTAGTTTTAAAATGGACAAAGAATCTGAATAGGCATTTCTCCAAAAAAAGATGTATAAACGTTAATAAGAACATGAAAAGATGCTAAAGATGCTCAACATCATTAGGGAAATGCAAATCAAAACCACAATAAGATACTATTTCACATCCACTAAGATAGTTAAATTAAAAAACACAAGCAGTAACAAGTGTTGGCGACGATGCCAAGAAATTAGAACCTTCATGCACTGCGGATGGGAATGTAAAATAATACAGCTGCTATGAAAAACCCTTTGGCAGTTCCTTGTAAAGTTAAACATAGAATTGCTATATGACCCAGCAATTCTCCTACGTATGTATGTGCCCAAGAAAAATGAAAACATGTCCACGCAAAAACTTGTACATGAATGTTCCTAACAGCCTTATTTATAATAGCCAAAAGATGGAGAAAAACCCAAATGTTTATCAACATAGGGATGAATAAACGAAGGTGATAAATCCATACAGTGGAATATTATTCAATCATAAAGATGAATGAAATACTGGTACGTGCTATAACATGAATGAACCTTCAAAACGTTATGCTATATGAAACAAGCCAGTCACAATAGGCCACATGTTATTCTATTTATATGAAATGTCCAGAATAGGCAAATCTATGGATGTAGAAAGTAGGTTAGTGTTTGCCAGGGACTGGAGAAATGTGGTAATTGAGACTATGGATATAGGCTGCCTTTTGGGGGTGATGGTTGCAAAACCTCATGATGTACTAAAAAAAATCACTGAATTGTACACTGTAAGGGAGTAAATTTTATGTTGTGTGAATTATATCTCAAAAAAAAAAAAAAAACCCAAAACACTGAACAGTTGCAGGGTCATGTTTCTAGAACCTGGAACGAGAGACTCCTCTTAGAAGGCTGAGACCAGTGAGTTCAAGATCAAATAGGAATCTGTAACCTAGAGTAAGAATCTTTGAGGATCAAGGAAGGAAATTTCTTTCTAATCTTGAGAGACATGAGCTAAGGAGGACTTTAGAGGGCTTGGAAGAGCTTCAAAATAGACATTCAGTATAACTCAGAGGCAGAGGTGTTCCTAGAAATCACTCTCTGAGGAGACAAATTCTTTGTAAACACAGTCTAGAAATTTCTAGGACTATTAAGGGTAAAAGGCTTAGCAGTAGTGTCAGCCATCAGGCCAAATTCTAGGTTGCTTGGTATACGTACTATCCAGGATCAAGAGAAGTAGGAAGCACTTGCACCATATTGTCCAAATAATTCAAGCATCTTCTCTTCCAGGACTGCTTCCTTACTCCACTTTCCCTAACTTCCATTCCCTCTTCTGTGTACCCCTAATGCCATATTCTTGCCTATATCACTGCCCTTACATTAGGTTGAAGTTTCCTTTTATGTTTGTCTTCCCCACTGGGATTAGGAATCCCAAATTGGTCAGGGATGATGTAACCCTGACATAGCTCAGGACCTGACACCTGCCAAGAACTCAGTAAATGTTTGTTGAACCAATGAAGAATTGAAGAGACTACAGGAATATTTGATTCAGAGAAGAAAGGTCCATTGATAATATATATTTTCAAGACTTTTCATAACATGATAATGGGCTCACTATTTGTAATAGTTCTTAACACCTATGTGTTTTGATGCAATGACTTTGTCATGTGTTGTAGTTATCAGGCTCACTCCTACTAAACTACGAGTCCCTTGAAGCCAGAGACACCATTTTACTCATCTTTTGGTCTCCTTACAGCATCTAGCACACTGGTTTCTGTGCAATAGATGCTGAGTAATGATTTATTAATTTAAATTTAGTTAAGCAAGTTTAGTAAAAGCTGCAGAAAGAGATTCAGATATCTTAAAATAAACATGATCTACGAGGGAGGGCTGGGTTTCTGTGTTTGGCAGTAATGATACAGGCCATCCTATTGTCTGTGGAGACACAATCTAGGATTAGTGGAAACATTAATGGTGGAGAACTCAGAAATTGTCCTGTTGCCTTCAGAAAACTTGAATACTTGAGGATTTTAATTTTTATTATTTATCTTGATTCTGTGAATAAAGAGACAAATTCCCATTTGTAGACATATTCTCAGCGAGAAAGTATGAGGATCCCAAGCCGATCTGCAGAGGGACATCCTTCTTATTATTTCTCTTTTTCTCAGAACAAGAGAGATACCTGCAAGCCAACAACAAAGAATTCAACACTCTGTTTGGATATCCAGTGAGTATCAGGTCTTTGGCTCTTTCAGGACGGGACTGGAATCTTCAATATTCCTCTTTGTTGGTGGGGCAGGAACTTCTTTGTAGATGTGGATCTTACAACTTAGGTTCTACTTTATTTCATTCTCCCATAGAGTGAGGGCTGGTGCAGTGAGGGCTCAGGACTAAAATTAATCCAGTGACCTAGGCTCAGGGGAGAATATATCTCAGAGTTGGGGTTTTATATATAACTCCTAGAAAAGAGATAATGTAGCTTTTTCTTGCACAAATGAAGGCATAGTTTCACAATTTTATTTTTTCGCTTTGACATCTGTTTATTACAATACATGTAGATCTTCATAATTCATTAAATAGTGGCAGAGTTTTCCATTGTATTGATATACCTTAATTTATTTAACCAGTTTTCTGTTGATGAACATTTAAAATGTCTTTATTCATACCTTCTCCAAAAAAAAGTCTCCAGTATTTTGCTATGATAAATGGTCCTGAATGAACCATTATACATATATTTTGGCACATGCGTGTGAATATATCTTATGAGTTTCCTAGAAGCGAATTGGCTGGGTCAAAAGGAAAATATATTAAAATTTTTGATACATATTGCCAGATTGCCCTCTAAAAAGATTACATCCATTTATATTTCTAGCTATAGTAGATACTGCTCACTTCTCCATATTCTTGCCAAACCGAGTGTCTATCGGTCTTTTTCATCTTTGCTAGGCTCTTAGACGAAAAATGATATTTTGTTATCTGTCTTTCCTTAATTTTAAATGAGACCAATAATCTTTTCATATAAATTAGTCTTTAGCATTTCTTTTTTCTTTTTTTTTTTTTGGAAACTGCCTATTAATGATCTTTTCCCATTTCCTATTCGATTGTTCATTTTCCACTTATTTATTTATGAATAAGTAACTCAAAAGAGAGATATATTGAAAAGTCTTGCTCCAATACCCCATACTTGCCCACATCTGCTCTCTATAGGGAATCACTTTTATTAGTTTTTTTTGCATGTATTCATCAGTGCTTCTTTGTGCAAATAAAGCAAACACAAATATATATTCTTATTTCCTCACTTTCTTACACTCTTCTGAACTTTAACAATATGCCTTGGAGATATTTTCATAATCATCTTTTCATAATAACTTTTTCCTTTCTTTTTTCAGCTACATAATATTTTCCATGCAGATTTAGCATAATTTATATAACCAGTTCCTTATAAATCAACATCTGGGTTGTTTCCAGTCTTTTACAATTACAAGCAATGCTTTATACATGTTATTTTGTGTACATGTATATATACAGCAGGTCCTCAAATAATGCTATTTCATTATAACGTTGATGAAATGCCATAGGAACTTAACTGTTGTTTATAGCAATTTATGGTAAAATTGGTTTTGTTATACATTGTTTCACTTTAAGCTACAGAACCTATCAACAATGTTAAGGGAGAGTTTACTGTAGTATAATTATAAGTATATACGAATATAGCCATACATATTTGTAGTTTCTGTAGGTATCAGTTTATGATTTCTGAGTTAGAGAGGTTCTGGAAAATAACATTTGGAATTTGACCCTCCCCGCCCCCCACACCCCCACACACCTCCTAGACCTGCATAAGGAGCTTTGTGGTGCAGTAAAATTAGATTTGGCCTCAGATAGACCTGAGTTTGAGCACAGTTCTCCTCCTTACTAACCTTGTATACTGAAGTGCATTAACTTCTTCGATCTTCAGTTCCTTATCTATAAAAAGGACATCTATAATAATGTTTACCGTACGTGGCCGTTGTGGGAGTTAAGTATACTTGTGAAAAACATTAGTTCTCTTTCTCCAAGAAACTATTACCCCTTGAAAAAAGGATTCAAGTCTCACTGAATCTGTACCCTCAGTTCCTATCACAATGTTTGACACACAAATGGCATCCAATAAATATATGCCATGAATAAACAGATAGTTAATGAATAAATAGATTTGACAGATTCTTATATATTTAACAACCATTTCATTTTCTTGGCCTTACCCATTGCTCATTCTCCTTCTATTTCCCTAATTTCTTCCACTTCTACTCCTTTTCCAAACTTCTGACTATCGATTCCCATTATATCCTTGGCCTTCTGTTCTCCTCTATTCTCCATTTAGCCATCAGTCAGTTATGACTGCCCAAATAAATAGCCCAAACCAAAATCCACCACCTCTATCATGCTTAAATTTTATCACCCGTGCCAAAAGAACTAAACACTGAGAAAGTTCATAGTTAAGCAGATGTTCTACATTCTTGAGATATTGCTTCTGGTTTGACCTTTAAGAGAAGAACAAAACACTCTCGTTGCCAAGTTAGTAAAGAAGTACTGATATTTCTATCTTAAAAAAGAATCGGCATGGCTTTTGTCTTTGTTTGCTGAGCAAATGCTACCCAAGTGATGAATAGAAAACTGAAATACATTAATTAGCTATAAAACCAATGGAAAATCCATAATGAAGGCCAGCTGCTTCAGTAAGGCAAAAGACCAAAAGGTCTTTGGGTCCAAGTATCAGAACCATCTGGACTTAGATGTCAAGATATCCAGAGTTTCTTATGATCAAAGAGAATCATTTCAGTGTTAGAATAATATATTCTCAGGGCTGGAGTGGTCCTTCCTTAGAGATCATTTAGTTAGAACTCCAAGGCAAACCTATGAGCTTCTCTGAGATAGATCTTGTTTGCTTCTTTCTCAGCCTCTACTAGTATAGTGAGCATAGGGCTCTGAACAGAGCAAATCTTGAGAAATGTATAGCATTCGATTGATTACTAATTGGAAAAATTATGGAGAAAATAATGGGAAACATCAAAGAACTCTTAGTTTTAGCTTGAATCTCTAAACTTCTAAGTGCTAAGCTATTCCAGCTTCTCTTCCTTTCCTTGGGAAATAGACTTTGGGCTTTAGCCTTCCTGGGCAAGCTTCAGCCTTAAGGCTGAATGATTTGGGTTCTTCACAAGGACGCTCTGTTGCCTTCCCAAGGCAAAGCCCAGCAGGATCCTTCATACTTGAGCAATATCTTCCCTCCAGGCTTGTAGGTGGGTTCATTCTTTTGTTTTGGCCTTATGGATGGAGGAAGTAGAAAAGAAGCCCTGTTCTTAGGGAATTTATTTGGTTCTGAAAAAGGAAAGTATTTGGATGGCTGCACAAGTGGCGTGAGTCTCAGGGAACAGCACAATCCCAATTCTGCAACTAACTGTGGTCTTGGACAAATAACTTCATTGCTTCAATTTCCTCATCCTCAAAAGGTGATGATCATATGGTGCTCTCCTCATAGTGTGGTTGTGAAGATTAAATAAATTGCTACATATAAAATACTTGAAACTGTGCCTTATACATAGTAAATATTCAATAAGTAACTTTTTATTGTTGATTTTATTATCATTATTATTATCAATAGCATCAATAAACAAAGAATTCTATCCAGAGCAGAAATACATTCTGCCTCCCTCCCAAAAAACCCATATTAATTGATCTTGGCATCTTTGCATCCTCTAGACCTCTCTAGGCCTCAAAGAAAAGGTGGGGGCAGGCAAACACTTTTTCCCTCCCTCCCTTCCTTTGGCGGGAGAACTGTGGCTTTTGACCCTTTCACAGAGTGGCCTTGTTTCTTTTTGTTAAGACTGGGAGGTGGGGGAAGCAGGGGGGAGGTATCTTTTGTTCCTCTAATCGTGCTCATTCTCTTTTACTCACAGAACAATACCATCAAGACATCAAAATATAGCGTCTTTAACTTTTTACCCATGAACCTATTTGAACAGTTCCAGAGACTTGCTAATGCGTATTTCCTCATTTTGCTCATCCTACAGGTATTGCCTTTTGGGGCCTTTTCCACAGAGTATTTTATCAATCTCTCTGGGTCAAGTTGTGTAATCAGTTCCTTTCTTCTCTAAACTGGAGATGTCTTCCTTCATTAGATAATAGGCAAATAGATGGCTGGGATTTCAGCTCAGTCCTTTAGAGTCTCTGTAGTAAGGATTAGCCAGAATGAAACAAGCCTCTACAAGAGGAAAGAGACAAGGTCAGGGACCTAAGGAAGGGGAGCACCCTCATTATGGCTGCATGGCCACAGTTCAGCTTGACCATAGGGGGCCACAGAGTTTTCACCCCAACCACAGTTGCAACTCCGTTCCTCCTCCTCTTTCCAGCCTTCCTGACAGAAATCTAATGTGCAGGAGTACTGAGGAAGGAGAATGGTTTAGAAAATAAGAGTACCCGCCAGGGCAAAGAAGCAGGGCAGGGTAATCCCAAATTGGGAGAGAAGGACAGATCATCTCATTTCCCATTGTGCTGAAGGGGTGTGGAAGGCTGTGTGGTTTTCCTGAGTCCATCTTATGTCTACTCTTACCCCTCTACCCCAGCATCTTCATTATCCCAGGAGAAATGGCCCTTTGCAGTGGAGTTCAGAGCAGATAGGTAGCAATTTAAAGTCTTTTTTGGTCCTTTCTTGGGAGATGTTTACTTATATTTGGGGGTTATACGAAAGCTACAAAAAGGTAGAAAGCAACTAGGGTAGTTGAATTTATTATGAACCTATGGAGGTAAAAATAGCTGTGGGGTTTGGGAGTGGGAGAATATAATGTCCTTTAAACTTTCTGACCTAAGTTTCTCTCCCCTTCCCTCTCACAGCTGATTCCCCAGATCTCCTCCTTGGCATGGCACACAACTGTGATACCCCTGATGGTGATGTTGTCCATAACAGCAGTGAAAGATGCCATTGATGACCTGGTGAAGTGGCTTTTTGGGCCTCTAGTCTCTCACTGTACCTAGTGAGGGGCCTACAAGGGCTTCCCTAGAACTACGTAGTGCTAGGCAGAAGCACTGAATGGACAGAGATGTGTCCTTTCCTTGTTTCTTTATCTATGCCAGAGGAACATGTAATTTTCTTAGGCCTAAGATTAGCGGTCTGTGCACAACCAGAAAGGGGCAAAGCAAGGCCTTTCCCTTTCTTCCTACTACCAGCACTTTTATCCCCTTTCTAGGCTTTTTTCAGTCTCTTTTTTAATAACCCACCTCTTCTTTCACTTGCCCTCTTAGCTTTCTCTGGGTTGGTTCTCATCTTTCTTTCTCTATTCCCTCTTCTCCTATTTTTATATCTATCTTCCCTTTGTTTTCTGTTTCATCCCTCTTTTTCCTGTTCTTATCTTCCTTCTCCCCTTTCCACATTTCATTTTTCTTCTCCAACTTTCCTTATTTTCCTTCCCAACATTTAATTCTATTATGTAGGTACAGCTGGGAACCCTCTGGTTTGAGAAAGCCTCAAAATGTAAGCAGAGGCTGACTCCTTTCCTAGCCTTGGAGGGAGAAACTGGCTCCCAGGGAGTGCTGCATGCATGGCTTTCTCTTTGCTCCTTACAGGCATGGCCCTGGATCCTCACCCTCATCCTTCTATACAGGGTAAGGGTGAGGACCCAGGGCCATGCCTGCTAGTGGGATTTGAGATGCCAGTCTCTTGACCTACTTGTAACTTCTCTCTAAGAAGTCCTGATTTTTGTCAGAATAGATTTTTAGACTAACATTTGAGAGCAGGGTATTTCTCCAGCTCTTTGACTCTGTAGCTTTTAATACTCAGAATTAGCACATGATTTAAATTTGAGTCACAACTCAGATGTGCAAAGATGAAACTTTATTCCTCTATAACTAAACTCAATATAGCTTATAGCTACCACCCCCACCATCCCAATCCTTTTTAAAGAGCCAGAGACTTAACTTGCGAATTCAGGATAACCCAGTGACTTCTGGTTTAGAGCTCAGTCTCTTTAGGATAAATATTCTGACAAATTCGAGATTCCCTCTGCCTCCTTCCCAGTCTTGCCCTTTTCCCTGATGTAAGTCCTAACATTAGGACATATCTTGTATTTTCCTCCTTCTATTTTGTCTTTAAATAGATGACCTCTATTTCTCTTTCTTCATTTTATCTACTTTAGAAGTTTCCATATGTCAGCCATGGTTGGGGGTGGGGATGGGAGGCGGCAGGGGTGGGGGTGGGGGATGGGGCACTGAGGATACTTAGCTTTCCCTAGAGACTCTAGTCCTGCCCATTGTTTTGCATTCTCTCCTTTGTGGTTTTTGGTATAAGTTGTTTGTTCTCATCCTCCAGACTTTGGCCTTTGATATTTAGAGCCAAAATTTTCTCTCTTTCTTCTCCCTTGATTCCTTTTCTGACCACCCTTTTCAGCTTCTCAGAGACAATTAGCCTCTTGGCCTGGTTTTAATGGTAGAAGGGCTTTGGGAGATAAAGGAAAATTACAAAGACAGTGAACTATCTTGGATACTATTTCAAAATATTAACCTTCTACATGCAGTTTGCTCTATGTCTATTTCCTAAACATTTTCTTTTATAATTTTAGAAAAGGCACCAAAATGACAATCAGGTCAACAACCGTTCTGTTCTGGTGCTGATGAATGGCAGGTAAGTCTTTCTAGGGAAGCCAGTTTAGGTAGGCCTGCTCCGGGAGAGGGTTGGCCTTGCTAACGCTTGATGTGCTGGGTGCTTTGGAAAGGTAGTTCAGGACAGTGTAAAGAACCTCGGGTTGAACATAAGAAGAATTTGTTTATATAGCATACCCTGAATGTACCATCTGACCTCAGACCTCTCTGGGCCTCATATTTCTTATCTATAAAGTTGAGGACATGTTTCCTACCTTAGAGGATGCTTATGAAAATAAAAATGAAATAACATGTGTTAAAACAATTAATATATTATGATAGCAATATGCAAGTTTTTCTTATTATTATTAGTGTAGTGGTCAGTTTGGAGACATCTGTCTTTAGAACGTCAATGGATTCAGACATGGTTTATTGGCCAATCTGTTGTAGCCTTTGACCAGGCCATCTTTTTGTTAACAGTCTAAAGTATTGGTATTGACCCCACTGCTGTGGTGTTTGGTCATAGCTTTCTAAAGTGTTAGGTCAGTCTACAGCCATGCCACCCTGAACAAGCCCGATCCCGACTGATCTCAGAAGCTAAGCAGGGTCAGGCCTGGTTAGTACTTGGATAGGAGACCACTTAGGAATACCAGGTGCTGTAGGCATTAAAAAAAAAATAATAAAATAATAATAATAACATAAATAAATAAATAAATAAATAAATAAATAAATAAAAATAAAGTGGTCCGTGTTTATATTTGGTGGGGTTCTGCAAAATTTTAGCAATTTACATTTGGCAGGAATGGAGGGGAGCAGGCATAATTCTTATATAAGGCAAAATATGAAGACTATCATAAGAGTTACAACAATTTATTATAAGAATTAATAAAAATGAGCAATCATAGCTGGCTAAAGAAATTAAGGAAAACTTTCTGAAGGAAATGGTTTGTGCTAGGCCCTGAGGGATGGAGAGGAAATCAACAAATAGAGATTATACAAAAGGAAAAGTGACCAGTTTGTACAGAAGCATGATTTCAGAGAAGTACAAATCTGAAGGAATTCATGATTGAGGTCCAGTCTTTTTTTATGGTGACTTTACAAAACACCCAGTAGCTATAGTTTTAATCATATAATTCTATTATGTCAAGTTCTCAGGTATCTAATCCTTGTATTTATTGTGGTTACTGATTCTTAACTCATGGTGGATTATTTCTTCAAGTGTTTTGATCCATTGAAGCCTCTCACAAAATACCACCAAAAAAGTCAGTTGTAATTAAAAAGAAAATTAAAAAAGAAAGGAAGGAAAGAGAAGAAAAAAGAAAAGACAAAACTGAGTGTTTTAGAAATTTGCAAGGCTAAGGAGTTACTGAGCAAATGAATTTAGTCAAATGAACTCCCCCAAGTAACTTGAGCACTTGGATTTTATGAGATGATTGGAGAGGAATTTGTCATAGAGTGGTTTTATGGTGGGAGTTCACAAGCAGGGCCCTGATTAGACAGTGAGTGTCTGATTAATGGAACACTTGAGGTGAGGCTGGTTGTTGAAACAGTCTGTATTCCAGAAAGTGGCTTTATTTTTCTAGAACACATGGGTCTGAGAAGAGCTGCTATTGAAAAGGTTTGTCTGTTTTACAAGTTGTGATTTCTGTGGTTTTTATTTTTCAGTTTTGGTTACAAGCACATCTTGAGTGGAACTTTTTGGGAATTCTAAATGACTGGAGTTCAGGTTGTATTCTTCTGAGGGGTTTTGTGTTTGCTTCTGCCAAGTAACTCAAGGGTATCACCTACGCCCATACCTCATGAGATTACAGATTCTCAGGGGAGAATCCTCTACTTCCCGAACCTTCCAGGGTAGAAGAGACAAACTTTCTTGCCAAAGAGTTTATTTATTTATTTTTTTGAGTTGATTTTTTTTTAAAACACCGCCTTTTCCCTAATGGTGTTGCTGTTTCAGAGTCCTGGCTCTATGTTCTTAGTTCCAAATTACTGCCTCTCAAGATCCTAAGGCTTTATTTCTTGTCCCTCTGATGGGATAAATTAAAACTTAAGTTACTAATTATTAAGATTGGCAATTCCCTCCCCCACTCAGGGCAAGTACAGCTTCAAAACATGCTTACTTTTCTGGATTTCACTCCTGTCTTTTTTTCTGTTTTCTTACTTTGTAGTAAGCATAGCCTTGATTTTGAAAGAATATTGGCTTCATTTTAGCTAGTATTTCTAAGTATTTGTAGCAGGAAAAGTACCAGTGTGTTACAGAACTCCAGGAGGTACCATTCACATGAAACAGAAAATAGAATATGAATGGTCTCCTCTGGAGTCAAAGTGATGCCTTGTCTAGCTCTCTGACCAGATTTTCTAAACCAAAAGTTAGAATGCAGTGCTTGGAAATTAAAAATGTACTATATGGCACAACAGAATTGAATATTTTAAATCAGGAGGGACTATCTCTCCTTTTACTAAATCTGGGACGTGGTTGTTACAGTGTCCAAGAACAAATTAGTAATAGTTTGACCGCTCCTTACGTTACAAAATCTAAACTTTGGTTTTAAAAACATATATAACAATACATAATACAAACATAATATAAACATACATAATACAAAATTTTAAAAATTTTGTTTTAAATAATATACCAAAAATTTTTTTGTCTGAAAAACATACATTTCAAGGTTTACATACATGAACTTTTAAATCTCTGGGAGAAGCCAGACTGTTTGTCATATCATGTTCTACTGGTGAAACTCATGGCAGACAGAATGCCACAGAGCTAGAAAAAGTGAACATTGAATCAAGACAAAATTAAACACTCAGGTGTTTTTCTCTAAAGCTTATAGCAACTGCCCTTTAGTACTGTCACTTAGATTTGAACATTAAGAACAGAATAAGTAAATGTATTGGGATTTAGCTGCATAGAGATGACACTAGAAACCAAGGAAAAGAGGTTCAAGGATATATAATGATTTTGCAATAAGGACTTATGTTTACATATAATATTCAGAGAAAAATTAATTTGTAATAAGATTTAAAGAAATACAATCCTGGAATTGGAAAGAAGTTATCTAAAAGTAAGAGTGAAATTATACAAAAGGACTGTTTGTTTGTTTGTATAAAAGAAATTTCATCCTTCCCAAAGAAGCTATCTTAGTAAAGGTGTTCTGGGAGCACCCATGCTTTTGTGTGTCTGGCAGACTAGTGATGTATGTCATGTCTATAGGTAATAGGGCTTCATTCACTGGTGAAATGGGCAATGATCTCTAGATGTACCTTCTCTTTCCTAGCAGTTTAGGTGTTTGGCATAATATAATTGTTCCTAAGGGGTAGCTCATATTTCCAAAATGCTTGTGGCAATGCGTATTATCTTCTTTAGTTCTTTATCAGGAAGGATTTATGGACTCTGTGTAGTTGGAGAAATTGAGCTACAAAAAAGAGGAGAGAAGAGAGCAGTATTATTGTAGAATTACTACCAGTCTGCCTTTTATGGGAAGTGGAGACTTGAGGGTCAAAAGTAATCCAGTTTTAACATAAATAAAATTGGTACAGCTACATGATAGACCCCATTCCAGCTCTCAGAAAGAATGAGCCACATCTTCTACAAAAGCTCTCTAAGATGTATTAGTACATGAAAAATGCAAAGTGCGGAAAATTATGTATTAAGTATATAGCTTTTAAAAGTATATGTTGTATGTGAACATATATATTGTATCTATTTGGGAAGCAAAACTAAAATCTGGAGAGAGAGGAGACTTTACTTTTTCCTTTTACACACTTTATGATTTGAACTATTTTTTTTACCACATGCATATATTACTTTTACTTAAAGAATAATTATGTACGTGTATGTTTACATATAATTTTATAGAGTTTTAGAAAACACTTATAGCCTGAAGTCAAGAGCAATGGGGCCCCATTCTTGATTGGAGCAAAGATGCATCATAAACTAGTTTGGTCCTCCCCTGAGCCTTGACTTCATCTCAGCTTTTTTTTTTTTTTCTTGATTGTCAAAACAGAACTTTGGGGGAAATTCTCAGAGCAGGCATTCAAGGATTATTTTCTTACAGGATGGAGGAAAACAAATGGATGAATATTCAAGTGGGAGATATAATAAAATTAGAAAATAACCAGCATGTCACAGTGAGTACTTCTTTGGGCTATGGCATTTTCTCTTTTGGCTTGAGCAAGTACAAGGAAACCCTCTTAGCATTTCTGCTACCACTGCTTTCAGTGACCTTCATCTGCCTCATTTTATATCCGGGTATCTACAGCTCCTGTGATAAGGACCTTGTTCTTGTCCACCTCTCACTGTCACTACAGGTTATGTGGGGCTAGTTTTAGGAGAGGGCTGCGTGGTAGCAGTGATAAGTCCTAGACAAAGAGAGTAAACCAAATGTCTGTAAAATTCTTACAATGAACATCTATTCCTGTGGTACTTGCTTTTGTCATACCATGTTAAAAGTCTGCCTTCCTGCTTTCCTCCCCTTCTGTGGCTTTTCTGACCACCACAGGCTGATGTACTATTACTCTCCAGCAGTGAACCCTACAGTATGACCTATATAGAAACAGCAGAACTGGATGGGTAAGTATTCCCTCCTAATAGTCCACTAAGGTGACTGAGCCAGCTTAGAGTGATTTCTCACTAAGGGAGGGTATGATTCAGAGAATGAATTTTATTCTCACATGGAAGAAACAAGAGACTAAAAATATCCAGGTAAGAGAAAATAGAAGGGCAGACAGTATAGACCCCAAGTCTAAGGCTGAGCTCTCAACAGCAATAGTTGAGCATCCACTGGATGCAGAACCTAGGCAAATAAGCTCCATAGTCTCCATCTTTAATCTAGAGACACTCTGTTTGCGTATGTTCAATAATGCTGAGTGGCGGGAAAGAGGTTAACAGCTGGAAAATTTCAGAATAGAGTTTCAAAGTTTCTAGGGGGAAAATGAGTTTAGAGGTAATTATTTACTGATAAAACACCATGTACTATGAAGGATTTAAGGTAGAAATTCATTAGCATACAAAAACTAAGCTCTTAGGAGGATAGAGGCCATCTTGAGCGAGCTTGTCTTGTAGAGTTTTGTATGGATCTACATTTTTACAAACTCTTCCTTTTGGTGCCCACAAGCTTTGTGAAATGTGGCTTCCATTTTTGCTTCTTTCTCTGTGCATTCCTGTATCAGCAAATGGTTAATTGGGATCCCTTCATGAGTATAAGTATTTATTAGGTAAAGAGTATGTTTACTTGAAGGCATGTGCAGGTTCTTATTAGGACCTACTCCTAATATTTTGTGGAGGTGCCTCCTCCACAATATTTTGTGATGTCTCTTCAGCTTCTCTAGAGCATCTGTCCAGCAAGAACTTAAGAGTTGGTTAAAGTAATGGTGGCGTATTACAGGGAGTGAGAGGAATGAATGTACTAACACTAGCTTCCTTGTAGAGCTATCCCACCTCAATACTGTCCTTGAGAGAAAATCGTGGGAGTGACTCTTATGGCTCAAACCTAAAGCCCAAGTTCTTTTGGCATCATTTATTTTCTAAAACTCCATGAAGAGTAAGAGAAACTGGACCTGTGCTGCTATTGCGTATGTGTCCTGTATGCTGGTGACTCTGTGTCCTTACTCTAGTGAAACCAACCTGAAAGTGAAGCAGGCCATCTCAGTGACCAGTGAAATGGAAGATAACCTGCAGTTGCTGTCTGCCTTTGATGGTGAGTTAGGATATAGGTTTTTCCACCCAAATTTTTTAAAGTAGAAGACTGGTTAAGTAAAGTATGGTATTTTTCTACAGTGAATTTCGGTATAACTTTTTACAAACAATATTCAAGTTGATATTTATTGAAATGTAAAAAATATTTACAACATATTAATAAGTGGAAAAAATATTAAAATAGATTATGCATAGTATATAGAACATAAACTTGTTTTTTTAAACCTATGTTTATGAGTACATGTATAGGAAAAACTTGGAAGGATGTACTTCAGAAGGTTAATAGCACTTATCTCTAGACAATGGGTGAATTTTACTTTTCCATTTAGTATTTTATACACATTTATAAAGAGCATATTTTACTTTCAAAATAAGAAAAAGTCAAATTATTTTCATGTAGAAAAAAATACTAGGTTTGCTTTAAGTAGGGTAGTTTTATAATTTCTTCAGATTCAGACTCATATGATCTGGCAATACTGATAGTGATAAGTTATCATGTGGGTTTTTCTCATCCAGATGACCCATGACTCTTTCTGGATAACCCATGGCACAAACAATTACTCTTCTTTGATGCCTGGAAACCTTTATCTACCTTTCTAAAGGGAGTTGGTGAGAAATGGGCAGCACCTGAGAGAGGAAAGGAAAAAGATGTGTATTTTGAAAGAGGGATGTTAAGCCTCCTTCTATCCTGTTAGGAAAGGCCTGAGATTACAGAACCAAGACTTTAACTCCTTCATTTTTCTTTAGGAGAAGTGAGGTGTGAATCTCCTAATAACAAGTTGGGCACATTCTCAGGAATACTGACTTATAGGGGAAACAACTACATCCTGGACCATGATAAGCTGCTGCTTCGAGGCTGCATCATCAGGAATACAGATTGGTGCTATGGCTTAGTGATTTATACTGGTACGTCTCTCTGAGCCACAAACAGGCCCCCAGCCTACTGGATTGAATTCATGGCCAAGCTGTGGGTACTCAATTTTCAAGATATATGGCACTCAGATATGTATCAGAATACTATGGCTTTGAGACAGATAGAAAGGGAGGTACTTGGGTAGGTGGGTGGGTGGATAGGTGGTTAGGTGAATGAATGGATGGATGATTTAAGAAAAAAACTTTTTTCTTAGGAAAAAAATGACATTTTTTTCCCCAAGCATTAAGCTACCAACGTATCAGCTCTGTCTTTGTTAGAGGAAGGCTCTGTGTTCCAAGATCACAGGGCATTCATCAGTCTTTCCAACCATATCTGAGCACAAAAGAAGGCATACGTATAGAAGTACACATAGAATTAGCATGTGAAAGGGGAACTTGAGAAAGAGGAGAGTATACATGTGGATTGCTTCCATGAGGAGAGAATAAACAGTACTCATTATAGAGAAGAGTATAAAGTGTACTGTAAAAGGTTCATGCCAGAGAAAAGGCACATGGGGATTACTAGCAGTGGCCCCTCTTGAGATGTCATTTAGAACCATAATCCTTTATACCTAGCGAGAGATTTTCTTGGGTTATGATTTGATTCAGGAAAATGGAGGAACCTTCTGTACTACCTTGTGCCCTCGGTGACATTGGGCATTGTTGACAACCGTAGTGAGAAGATGGGTCTCTGAAGGCAGCATTGAGGAAAATTTACCACAGCGAATACTACTCAGCTCAGAGCCCCTCTTCTGGAAAATTCATTCTTAGACATGGAGATCCTAGATGCCTCACTTCTGTGGAAAATAATGGGACCTAAGCCCTAGAGAGAAGCTTAAGAATTCAGAGAGGCCTTGGTAGAACTTTCTTCATTAACTCTTGACTTATAATGGCACCTTTTAGGCTGCCTAGTCCCAAATTCAAAAGATTTGAAGTAGACTTATTTTCTTCACTGTACTTAAGCAGCTTACTCACACATTTTGCCACACATAAAAAGCTCATTTTTCAGCAAAAATATTTTTTCCCTAAAGCAACAGCAGTGAGGTTACCAACCAGCACAAATTTAGTTGTTTCCCTCTGACTCTTGGTTTCATGGTAGCAAAAAATCTCAGGCTTTGAGAAGCTCAGAACGGAGAACTGATGCCAGCTAAGAGCCTCTCAAGGTATACAGTGCAGAATTGAGTTGCTGTTCCTGCCACTTGATTCCTGAGTTCTACTGTGATCCCCACATTCTTCTTGAAACATGGGATAGGATCAGTCTTTCTCTGAGCCCCTAGAAGATACTGTCCCTTGTAGCATTCAGTCTCTCAGCCAAATGTCTCATTAGTTCAAGCCCTTCAAGGAATGCTTAAAAGGAAAGAATGGCATAGTTTATTGCTGAATTCTCAGTGTTCGTTCACATACCAAGAAAATTCCAACTCCCCCATATGTAAACATTGATGAAATTCCTTTATTAGAGTACGTGTAAAAATAATAATCAGATGGTAAAAGGCCAGAGAAATTGCTACTTCCTTCTAAACCTCTTATGTTTTCTCTGCAGCTGTATCTCTGGTCAGTAATTTCCAACTCTAGTCCCAGTGGCCGTTAAAAGTTCTTTACTGCTACTTACTATCTGCCCTGTCATGAAGAAATATGGAGTCTCTGTCTCTCAGCCCCAGAGAAGTCTCAGCTCCCCAGCTTTCACTTCAGAAAAAAATCACTGCCATTGCCTTTTCCTTTCTCCCTTTCCCGATTAGAAACTTTAAGTAGAACCTGGTCCAACAGTGGGTTTCCTCAAAAAAAGGTGGAGATCTTTTTATCAGAAAAGCTCTTTTCTAAGCTAAATAACCAAATGGTGATGAGAGAGAAACTTATGACTCTTATTCTGACTTAATTAATTCACCTGCGAAAGACTATACTATCTAAGGTGCTGCAAAGAGAGGTGCTGCACTTTGCAGAAGTAGTTGGGATTATTCTTACAAATTTTTTATTCTTTGAGTTATTGGCACCAACTATGCGCCTTTCTCTAGGGCTTTATCCTCTGTCACTGGAAAGAGGTTTGATTAAGTGATCATAAAGGTACATATCAACCCAATTTCAAGCCTCTTATTATATTCAGTGATTCTAAGAGCTGATGTCTCCCTGTTTCATTTAGGGCCAGACACTAAATTAATGCAGAACTGTGGAAAGTCCTCCTTTAAACGGACACACATAGACCGTCTCATGAATGTCCTTGTGCTCTGGGTAAGTTAAAGACTTTTTTCTGTGTCTTTACAAATAGACATACTTCCCTTCTTCTTGTGGAAGTAACTGGTATTTCCAACTTGGAATTTAGTTGTTTGAAAGTCTCAAGCAGTTTTTAGGACCCCACATACTAATGTCTGAAGCAGAAAAGAACAGAGCCAATTGGTAAGGGATTCTCGAGTTTATACCTCTGTTGTGGAAGATAGTCACAGTTTTTTAAGATGGATCAATGACCCTGCTTTTGAAATTAAGACATATTTTTATTTTCTCATAATCAGTTTTACTCATGATCTCTTTAATAAAACCTTACCTAGACTAATAGAACACATTACTTAAACTGATGATTTTCAAACTCTCTTTCTTTAGTGGAATCTAAGGGCTGCTGCAGGGGGAATTTTGTTCTGGCCTCCTCATTCTAAAGTTCCCGCTTTCAAAAGAGCAGCTTCACATTTATCTGTTCTGTGAGATTTCAGTTAGAAAATAGAGGATTCTACTGCTAAGAAATGCAACTTGAAAAGCACTACAATAGATAATAATCACCCTTGATAGTAGAAGTTTAAATTGAAGACTAATTAATCAATTACTTCATTTCCATGCTATCATATACAGATTGCCTTTATTTTTGTTATACATAGACAAATTAATTTCTTCACTTATACAACTTCTTTGCATAAACAAGCGGTTCCCATGCTATCTATACTTAATTACATGACTTTTTATTTTTATTTTCACTCCTTACACTCTGAAAATTCAAAAATGTTTTTTTCTTTCTGTACATTCTCACAAACATCTGAATTATAAACTTCCTGTTCTCCATTATTTATAATGGGAAGTATCACATTTCTTTTTAAAATCCTTTGGATTTAGTAAATGGGGTTTTATAAAATTAGGACAGTTTATTCAACTTTAGATAGTGGAGACCAAAAACTGGTGTCCACTATCTTTCCCTTCTACCAGTGTTTATATAGCTTTCAGCAGTTAAAACAAAATGACATTTCCTGGTTTCTTAATGAGGAAGATAATCACAGTTGAGAATTTAGGAAGGCAACATAAGCAAATATGCCTTTGACAATATTAGGAACATATGTCATTAAATGGTAAGCTAGATCATTTAGCTTAGGCTTGTCTTCAAAACAGGATGTGTCTCAGAAGGTTCAACTACTTGTTTACCTATCTTAAGGGCAGTGATAATACTTGACATCTGTAGAGGGATTTTAACTTTTTAGAAATTTCCACATCACTCACTAACTGCAGCCTAACTACATCCATGAACAATAAGCAAGTATTTTCCCTATTTGACAAACATGCAAATTGAGATACAGTAAAGAAAAGTATAATAAATAATGGCAAAAATAATGGCAAAGACAGGTCTATGACTCATCAAGTCAAGTCATATTTATTCAGAATCTATTACGTACCCAATATGTACCAGATGCTTTACATATGTAATTTTATTTAAGTCACATCTGTCCATCTAGGCATAACTTTTCAGAGTCAATGCTGTTTCTGCTATAGTTGCTGTCTCCCTGGAGAGACAAAATTAAAACACATGACAAATCCTGTTTAACATGGCAGATTGACCATATGTGAAGAAAATATAAAATTAAAAAGAAGATCCTAAAAGCTTCCAGGGAGAAATAAAAGGTCATTTATAAGGATCAGGAATCAGAATAGCATTGGCCTTCTCAACTTCAACAGCAAAAGGTAAATACAGTGCCTTCAAAAGTCTACCAGAGGAGCACAGCATAGGGAATGCAGTCAGCATTAATGTAATGGCTAGGTAGAGAGCCAGAGGAGAGAAAGAGCAATTAGGGAGATTGTTTACAGTCTATAATTCTAAATCTAGAAACTATCAATAAAATGCAAGTGTAAAGAAATTTCCATATGTGCAAAATTTACTCATCATGTATCCTCTCTTAGGAAACTTCTGGTGTATACTCAAGCAAAGCAAGAGAGTAACCCCAAAAAAGACAACATGGAAGCTAGGAAACATGAGAAGAGTAAAAGGAAGTCCTAGGATGATAGCTGAATAGGGGGCCTAGAGAACACCAGTGCAGATTAGAGCAGGAATATAGAGGGATCTGCAGTGGGATTCTCCAGAGAGAGAACGTAGTTTTCTGTTGAGCCTCTCATAAGGAAGAGTCAGCAGAGAGGTAGTATAAATTCAGGGGCAGTTAAGCTGGTAGGGTAGTTGCTATGAATTCCTACATTGGTGAGGTCATTCATACACTCTTTCCTTCAGAAAGTACAAAATATTGCTTGAGGTACTATGTTCACTTTTGGTCATCCAGTGTAATTAAGGAGGACATCAAGACTTCCTGTTCAAGCCTAATGAAATGACTATAAATATAAACAGGAAATAAATACTTAACAGCCATGACAGAGGATGAAGAACCATCAACAGACTTGAGATGCTGATGAGTTTTTAGAAGGCAGAAAGTAGATAGATTTTACTAATGGATAAACCAGAGTAGTGAAAGCTTCAGTGGAAATACATTCTTCTTGATAGAGGGACCTATTAATGAATGAATGGATAAAGAAGAAGTGGTATATATACAATAGAATACTAGCCATAAAAAAAGAATAAAATCTTGCTATCTGCAACAACATGGATGGACTTTGAGGGTATTATTCTTCTTGGAAGAATAGCTCCAATCTACAGTCAGCAGGTATGAAGTGTGGGAATGGGATGTGAGGGTAATAATCAGGATAATTAATTTTAAAACTGTCCATAAAACAACATGGGAAACAGTTTGCCCTCTGTACCATCCTACTTATAGCACACACATAGCAATAAGAAATGTATTTACCTTCTAATCCCAAACAAGCATAGTGCTTTCTAAAGAAATTTAGTAACCTATCTACAGAGGGCTAGGGCTTCTAATATGGGTGTCATCACTTCAGTGTAAAACCCACTTTATATTAATATTGAGAGGCTCAAGTGGCCTGTTGGGGAAACAAAATTAACCAAAGGAAACAGAACCAACCAGCCAACCAAAGGAACAAACTGCTCTCTTACTCATATTTTTTTATAATACTTTTTTTCAGTTATAGTTGGCATACAATATTATATTAGTTTCAGGTGTATAACATAGTGATTAGACATTTCTATAACTTAAGAAGTGATCACTCCTATAAATCTAGTACCCATCTGACACCATCCATAGTTATTACAGTATTACTGACTATATTCCTTTGCTATACTTTACATCCCCATGGCTGTTTTGTAATTACCAATTTGTACTTTTTAATCTCTTCCTCTTTTTCACCCATCACCCCAAACCCCCTCCCATTTGGCAACCATCAAAATGCTCTCTGTACCTATGAGTTTGTTCTTGTTTTATTTGTTCATTTATTCTTTAGGTTTAACATGTAAATAAAGTCATATGGTATTTCTCTGTCTGACTTATCCCACTCAGCATAATACCCTCAAAATCCATCCATGTTGTTGCAGATAGCAAGATTTTATTCTTTTTTTATGGCTAGTATTCTGTCGTATATATGTACCACCTCTTCTTTATCCATTCATTCCTTAAAAGGCACCCAGGTTGTCTCCATATCTTGATTGTTGTAAATAATGCTGCAATGAACATATGAATTCACATGTCCCTTTGAAGTGGTGTTTTGGATCTTTCCAGATAAATACCCAGAAGTGGGATTACTGGGTCCTTCTTTGTCTCTTGTTATAGCCTTTGTTTTCAAAACTATTTTGGCTGGTATTAGTATTGCTACCCCAGCTTTTTTGTTTGTTTTCATTTTCATGAAATATTCTTTTCCATCCCTTTACTTTCAGCCTACGTGTGTCTTTTGATCCAAAGTGAGTATATTATAGCCATCATATTTAAAGGTTTTGTTTTCTTGTCTGTTCAGCCACTGATTTCTTGATTTGAGCATTTAATCCATTTATATTTAAAGTAATTCTTGATAGATATGTAGTTATTGCCATTTTATTATTTATATATTTTTTTCTCTTCTTAAAGAAGTCTCTTTAACATTTATTTCATCAGGTTTGGTGATGATGAACTGCTTTAGCTTTTCCTCTGTTCTTCAATTCTAAATGATAGCTTTGCTGGGTAGCGTAATCTTGGTTGTAGGTCCTTGCTTTTCATCACTTTGACTATTTCTGCCAGTCCCTTCTGGCCTGCAACATTTCTGTTGAGAAATCAGCTGACAGTCTTATGGGGGCTCCCTTGTAGATAACTAATTGCTTTTCTCTTGCTACTTTTAAGATTCTTTCTTTGTCTTTAACCTTTGGCATTTTAATTATTGTGGGCCTCTTTAGATTGGTCTTGTTTGGAACTCTCTGTGCTTCCTTGGCTTGTATGTCTATTTCCTTTACTAGGTTAGGGAAATTTTCCATCCTTATTTCTTCTAATAGATTTTTAGTTCCTTGCTCTTTCTCTTCTTCTTCTGGTACCCCTATGATGTAAATGTTGGTACACTTTATGTTGCCCCAGAGGCCCCGTAAACTTCCTCATTTTTTAAATATTTTTTTCTTGTTGCTGTTCTGATTAGGTGTTTTCTGCGATCTTATCTTCTAAGTCACTGATTCATAGCTCTGCTTCATCTAATCTAATTTAATTACCTGTAATGTATTCTTCATTTCAGTTATTGTATTCTTCATTTCTGACTGGTCCTTTATGTTTTAATCTCGATTTTTATGTTTTCTATATCTTTTTTAAAGTCCTGAGTTCATATACGCTTCTCCTAAGTTCATTGAGCCTCTTTATAATCAGTATTTTGAACTCTCATCTGGTAGATTGATTGCTTGTCTCCATTTTGTTTAGTTCTTTTTCTGGAGCTTTGTTCTTTTCTTTAATTTAGAACATGGTTCTTTTTCTCCCCATTATGGCTACCTCCTTGTGTTTGTTTCTATGTATTAGGTAGGGCTGCTATGTCTCCTGATCTTAGTAGAGTGGTCTTACATAGTAGGTGTCCAGTGGCATAGTCTTCCTGGTCACCTGTCTTTTACTCATAATTTTAAATGAACTAGAAGGAAATCAGGGGCGCAAGAGAGGAGGATAAAGATGAATAAAAAGAATAACCGACCCCAGAATAAAAAGATTATAATTCAGGAAAGATAAAAGAAAAGAACTTTCAAAAAAATTCTTATTATTGTTCTTAGAAGAAGCAATTGCATAAATAAAACTAGTTAGCTGAAAATAAAGGGGGGAAAGCATTCTAAGAACAACGACAAAAAAAGAATTTTGGAAAGTAAAAATTGCTGAAATTAAAAAGCCAATAAAAGGGCTGAAATATAGAGTCTAAGAACTCCCCTAGATCATAAAACAGGAAGACAAAGAGATAGAATTTATAAGATAAATACTTTTTTTTTTTTAATGGAGGGCCAAACCAGGAGCCTCCAATTCATCTACCAGGAGTATCAGAAAGAGAAAATGGAGGGACAACATTGTTAAAGAAATAATAGAAGAATATTTCCTAGAATTGAAGAAGGATATGAGTTTCAGTTTTAAAACATCTATTAAGTATCATGAAACTTTAGAGCTCCAAGGGAATAGAGAAGTTTCTCAAAGTTTTCGTAGAGATAAGAATAAGATATCAACAAAAATGACTATTGGACTGGCATCAGATGTCTCACCAACACCACTGGATCCTAGAAAATAGCAGGGTTCTATCTTCAAAGTTCTTAGTGAAATTATTTATTTATTCTAATTATTTATTTTAATAATATAAATAAATATATTTGCATTTATAAATAAATTATGATAATTTATTCTGATCATTTGATCTAGATATCTATACCCAGGCAAACTACAAATCAAGTGAGAAAGCAAACATGTTTCCATCTTAGGACTTTTACTCTTGTTGGCAATGTCTGCCCCGAGTCTTTTCATGGCTTGCTTCTTTTTCATCATTCAATGCCTCCTTTTAAGAGAAGCCTTCTCTACCACCCTATCTAAAGTAGCCACCCCTATCAAGACCTTCTTTATTCTATTGACCTGTTTTATTTTCCTCACGGTACTTAGCACTAATGAAATTGTATTTTTCCATTTCTTAACTTGTCCGTTGTCCACCTATCTCCATAGGATTATAAACTCTCTGAGAGTAAAGACATTGTCTTTTTTCACCTCTATATTCTCAGTCCCTAGAACTATGCCTGACACATAATAGGAGCTTCATTATTATTTCTTGAACTGTTTTAAAAAGTGACTATCTGAGCTACCAAATTAATGAGCTTCTAACGTAGAAATTATATCGTATTCATCTCCATATTCCTGGGAGTGCTTTTCACAAGTAGTGCTCAGGAAATATCTTTTGAATGATTATTAAATGAAGAAATTGAATTAGCTAGGTTCTTATCAGCTCAGCAGTTTTATTTATGTGACATTTTTGCCAGAACATTGTCAGTGTAGTTAGACTCTCATTTCTTGAAGCTGATGCAGATATCCTTCCTGATTTAAGCACTTTTTCCCTTTTTTGGAAATGTTTCTTAGGGGAAAACCTGGCAGACAGAGGAAGCATGTTTAGCAAAGCGGCTTTCTGATAAGCCCACAGCTAAGCTGGAGTTTGATCCCCTCTCTCTCCCCAGTGACCAGAACTCACAGTGACAATGCTTTTCTGAACCCTAGTCTATTAAGTCGGAGTGTATTTGTGGAGCAAAAACCAGAGTGCTTGAAAGTGGAATGATGCCAGGAATCCAGGATATACTTCTGGAGTAAGGCACAATGAAAAGCACAGATGTGAAAGGCCAAAGGATTAAGGAATACTTTCTTTTTACAGGCTGCCAATGAAGCCGGTGAGCCCCACTGTGACAGTGATGGCCTTAGTTCTCCATCAGTTTTGTCAAGAGTGACAAAATTGAGTATCACCTTCATCCTTTACTGGAACCACTTTTTGCTAAACGAGAAGCTATCTGCTCTTCTTGGGTCTGACTAGCTCTGGCAATAAACAGATAACCTCTGGGGTTTGTAGCAACAACCAATTTCTTGTTTCTTTCTTCCTGTAGAAAAGAAGCAAAGTGAAGCTTTAAGACTAAGTACCAATAAACTCCATCACAGTAATGAGAAACACAGAACATCTGCAAGGGCTTAGAAAGCCTCTGATGGCGGGAAAGGCTCTAGGAGTGACAAAAGAGCAGACTGTGTCCTGCCCCTGCAAGTCTCATGCTGTTGAGGAAGCCCTGGCCTCTGGAGCTTGATCTGATGATTTTCCTTTCTGGTGTCTCAGTCTGAACAGAAAGATCTGGTTCTGGGGGGACTCATACTCTAACAGTGGAGGCAGGATACATTACTGAAAATGATGAGTAATTCTCAGATGTCCAGGCAAAAGAGATGGAGCAGGAGTATTGAAAATCATCCTGTAATTTTCTCCCACACCTTTGGAGGGTTTCGAATTATTTATTTTATTAATGTATGCTAAATAAATAATGAATGAATTTATATTTACAAATTAGTAATAATTTTAATGATTTTACCTTCCCCATTCTTTCCCACTAGAGCTGATATGGTAGGGCCTAGAGGAGTGGCAGGTAGAGGAATATGGTCTCAAATTTAATATTGGCCATATACATTTAATATAGCCTAAAAGGAAGGCAAGGGCAGTAGAACCCATCCCTGAGGTTTGATCTATAACACAATAATGTCATACATGTCTTTTACATGACTAATTGAAGAGAAGGATGAAGAAGTGGAATAAGATTGAAAAGAAAGACCTTCAACTCAAAGAGATGAACTGCTCAGTATGAATCTGCCTTAGGCTAGGAATAAAAGCAGATTTTATTCTCTTTTATCTCAATCCTCCTTTGCTTTATTCTTCCCAGTAGCTCACCTAACTCTTAAATCTCAAATATTGAATGATTTCAAAGATATATGCATTTTTTAAGTGATAAAGTTATTGTGGTTATGTGTTTAAGTAAGATCCTTTAAAATATATATTAAGCTGTTTACCGATAAAATTATATAATGTGAGAAATTTGCTTAAAATAAGAAGGAAGGCAGGGAAGAGAAGGTTTGGATGAAATAAGACTGGCCATAAGTTGATAATTGTTGAAGCTGGGTGATGGATACATAGGGGTTCATTGTACTACTTATATACCTTAATATGTGTTTGAAGTTTTTCATAATCAAAAGTTTTTAAAAATCTCATTAGAGTGGTCCCAGTTAGACCTGCTCTTCCTTCCTTTCTCTTGTCTTCAAATACTTTCCTATCAGTGACTCAATGATAAGACCTCCAATCATCTAGCAGTGTGGATGGATTGTTTTCAAGTAGTCACACTTTGTGACAAAGGGCACAGGTTTAAAGACTATTGAGTAGACTTAGAGATGATTCACAATAATGTCAGACCTGTCTTCTCTAGAGTCATGAGGGCATATAATGCCGGTAGAATGTAAAATTGTACAACCACTTTGGAAAACATTAGGTAATTTCTTAAAAAGTTAAAGATAAATGTATTGTAGGACCCAGAAATTCCACTCCTAGATATTTACAAAGGAAATGAAACCATTGTTTCCATGCAAAGTCTGTACGCAAATGTTCAATGTACCTTTGTTTATAATAGTCAAAAGCTGGAAACAACCAAAATGTCCAATACAAAGTAAATTAGTAAACAAATTGTGCAATATCCATATAATAGAATACTACTCGGCAATGAAAAGAAATGAACAATTGGTAGATGTGAAAACATGGATGAATCTCAAAATAAATATGCTGAGTGAAAAAAGCCAGACAAAAGAAGAGTATATACTATATGATTCCATTTATATAAAATTCTCTTTAAAATTTTTTTCCAGCTTTATTAAGATATAATTGACATATAACATTACATAAGTTTAAGGTGTACTACATAATGATTTGATATATGTATATATTGTAAAATGATTACCATAATAAGTTATTTAACACATCAATCACCTCACAAAGTTACAATTTTTTGTGTGCTAAGAATTTTTAAGATCTATTCTCTTAGCAACTTTCAGATATATAGTGATTGTTAACTATAGTCACTGTGCTGTACATTATATCCTCAAAACTTATCTTATAATTGGAAATTTCCCCCTTTGACCACCTTCACCCATTCCCCCTCACCTACCCTTTGCCCCTGGCAACCACTATTCTGCTCTCTGTTTTTTTATGAGTTTGTATTTTTTTTTTAAATTTTTAATTAGTTTCAAGTACACAGTACATTGGTTAGACATCTATATCGTTAGTAAAGTGATCCCACCAATTGCTCCCTCCCTCTCTTGACCCTCCACCTAGCCAATGTATTAATGCTAACTGCATTCCTTATGCCGTGCTTCCCATCTCTGTGACCATCTGTCAGCTACTAATTTGTACTTCTTTAACCCTTCACCCCATTCTCCCAGCCCCCCAAACCTCCTTCCCCTCTGTCCATCACCAAATTGTCCACTATATTTATGAGTCTGTTTTTGATTAATTTGTTCTTTTTATTCTTTAAATTCCACATGTAAGTGAAATTATATAGTGTTTATCTTTCTCTGACTTAAATACCTTCTGGATTCATCACAGCAATATCTTTTTCCATTCCCTTCCTTTTCATATGTAGGGGTCTTGTTTTCTTATCCTGTTAGCCACTCCATCCTTTGGTTGGAGCATTTAATTCTTTTCCATTTAAGGTACTTATTGATAGGAATGTAGTTGTACCATTCTTTATTCCTGTTTTTGATACATATTTTTTTCTTCTTAAAGAAATCCCTCCAACATTTCTTGTAATTCTGGCTTGGTGATGATAAATTCCTTTAGTTTATTTTTGTCTGGGAAGCTCTTTATCTGTCCTTCAGTGATAGCTTTGCTGGATAAATTATTCTTGGTTGTATATCTTGGGTCTTCATTCTTTCGAATATTTTTTGCCAAGCCCTTCTGTCCTGCATAGTCTTTCTTGAGAAACAGCTGACAGTCATATGGGTGTTCCCTTATATGTAATTACTTGTTTTTCTCTTGCTGCTGTTAAATTTTTTTCTTTGTATTTAACCTTTGGCATTTTAATTATGATGTGTCTTGGTGTAGGCCTTTTTGGATTCCTAATGTTTGGAATCCTCTGAGCTTCCAGGGGTTTTATGTTCATTTCCTTCACCAGGTTAGGGAAGTTTTCCAGCATTATTTCTTCAAACAGCTGTTCAACATCTTGATATTCTTCCCTTACACCAATCAGACAAATATTTGGAGCCTTAATAATGTTCCATATCCTCCTTAAATCATCTTTATTTTCTTGGCCTCTTTTTTCTTGCCATTCTGTTTGAGTGTCCTGATGGGTTTTCCTGTCCTCTAGATAGGGCATGTGATTCTCTTCTTTATTCACTTTGTTTATTCCATTTAATATATTTCTCATCTCAGATAATGTGTTCTCCATTTCAGACTGGTTCCCTCTTATAATCTCCATTTTTATCTCTTTGTTGGAGTTCTCTACATTTCCCAAAAGTTCATTAAGCATCTTTATAACCAGTGTTTGAACTCTGCATCTGTTAGATTACTTGACTCCGTTATATCTAGATCTCTGTTCTGTTCTGTCATATGGTTTCTGCTTTTTTGCCTTCCCATTTTGGCTGCCTTTCCGTGTCTGTTTTTTGTACTAAGCAAAGCTCCTAAGTCTCCTGGTCTTATTAGTATGGATTTGTGAAGTAGATGTCCAGTGGTACAGTCTTGAGAGGGGTTCAGTTGCAGGCCAAATTTAACCCAAGCCTCTGCCCCTCCAAGGCCACCTGTCAAGATTCAGCAAGCAATCTACAGATGCTATGCTTATAGTTGCCTCAAAAGGCCACAGCAGAAACCAAGGCCAGCTGCCTCCAGTGTGAGTCTAGGTGCTACTCAGCAAGGCACATCTGACTCGCTGAGGATATACCTAGATGTGGTTTGGGTGGGGCCTGGGTTGGGGGAGGTGGGGTTTCAGGGAATCCTCTGGGTGGAGCGACCTCTATAATCCAGTTTGATGACGTCACATCTTTGGCCGTGCTGTGTCCGTGCACTGGGAGTGGGGAGGGCTCAACAGGGAACAATGGATACCACCAGCACTTCTGTACCGAACAAGTCTTGCCTTGACCCTCACACTGACAGTATCTCCCAGTAAGTCTCTCATGCCCCCTGCATGCAGCCAGTCGAGCACTGGTGCTCAGAGGGAGCAGATCTGTCACCGCAAAAATCCACTTGCAGATGCGGCCCCTTCAAGAGGCTTCTGCCACTGCTCCAGCCTCCATCTCACTCAGCCGCTCGAGACCAGGCAGCCCCGTGTCCTCACCCAGCCCTACCTTCTGCCATTGCAGAGTGCTTTCTTGGCTCCCAAGTTGTATGGCTTGTTCATCTAAATCTCAGGCAATTTTTCTTTGCTGCTGCTCCTTTTCTCTGTCACAACTTTGATTTGGTCGCCAGAGGGATGAACAGAGCCTCTATCATCTATGCCATTTTTTTTCACCTTTAGTTCTTTCTTGAATTCCTCCCCTTGTCAGAAGAGCTGGCCATCTCTGGCTGGAAACCTCAAAGGAAATCCTATGAGTTTGTATTTTTTAGATTCTACATATAAGCAAAATCATACAGTATTTGTCTTTTCTCTGTCTGGCTTATTTCACTTAGCATAATGCCCTCAAGTTCATCCATAATGTCACAAATGGCAGAATTTCCTTTTTTTTTTTAATGACTATACTATTCCATTGTATACATATATATAATACCACATTCTCTTTACTCATTCAGCTGTTGATAGACACTTAGGTTGTTTCCATGTCTTGTCTATTGTAAATAATGCTGCAGTGAACATGGGGGTGCAAATATCTCTTGAAGATAATGATTTAGTTTACTTTGGATATGTAATGGAAGTGGAATTGCTGTTTTTATGCCAGTACCATACTATTTTGATTACTAGAGCTTTGTAATATGGTTTGAAATCAGAAAGTTGTAATGCATCTAGCTCTGTTTTTCTTTGTCAGTATTGCTTTGGCTATTTCAGGTCTTTCATGGTTCCATACAGATTTTTAGATCATTTTTTAAATTAGGTAAAAAAAGCCATTGGACTCTGATAGGGATTACATTGAATCTATGGATAGCTTTGGATAGTATGGACATTTTAACAGTGTTAACTCTTCCAATCCATGAACATGGGATATCTTTCCATTTGTTTGTGTCTTCTTCAATTTCTTTCATTAATGTCTAAATCCTACCTGATCATGGTGTACGATCTTTTTAACGTGCTGTTGAATTTGGTTTGCTACTATTTTTATTGAGAAGTTTTGCATCTGTATTCATCAGAGATATTAGCTGGTAGTTTTCTTGTAGTGTACTTGTCTGGGTTTGGTACCAGGGTAATGCTGGCTTTGTAAAAGGAGTTCCAGAATATTATTCCCTTTCCCCCTGTGTTCTTTTCTAAACAGAGCTCAAATTTATCTTGCTTCCATGCCCCTCCATGCCTTTCTCTCTCAACTTAATGGTAAGAAAGTTGCAGTTATATGGAACATTAATCTTGGGTAAGAAGGTTATCACCTTTAATTTCAACTTTGCCTACAGGCAAAATTCAGTTGGAAAGAATACTGAACCTTGTAAGCTTAAGCTCTTATCTTATCTCTTCCTCTTTGGTGTCTAAAAGTAATAGGCTTTTCCAGTCCTTTGAAGACTCAGATGTATCTCTATTCCTTTTTATTTCTGCTTATAAATTGGCCAATTATTTCCCTCATTCAACTATTTTTTTTAATACCATGTCAAAGGCAGTCAATACACACTGACATTCTAATTCCTTCTAACCACTTCCGTTAGAGCTGTATCAGCTCAGTAGGCACATGGCCTGTCTTCAAGTTTTACCAAATTCTTTACTGTTAATGTGATTGCCATTTTTTCAGCCTTTTATATCAGTTTCTTACCACTCACCCACCCCCAACTGTTAAGCCAATGCCACACATTTGAGACTTTTGTTAAAGCAGCACCTCATTTCAATAATGGAGAGATTAACAGGTTGGGTTCTGGAACTGGTTCAAAACCTGTCTCTCCTAGTTAGTAGCAAAGTGACTTTAGGCAAAATACTTTTCTACTCTTAATATCAAGTTCCTTATCTATTATTAAAAGAAGAGTATTCAAAATGTTAAATTAAATAATATATGTAAAGTATTTAGCACAGTTCCTAGCACTTAGTTAGTATTTAATATATTTTAGTTACTGTCATCTCCCTTCAAAATCCCAAGGGTGGCTCCTACTGGGCTTTCTTTTCTGTCCAGTGTACTACTGCCTATATCCTGTGAACTACAGGCCCTCCTGCCCTCCAAGAGGAGAGAGAAGCTTTGTTGAGAGAGAAGGCTCAATAAGGAAGAAAAAAAACAACAACATAGAACTAAAGCAGCATATGCCTTAGAAGAAATATTAATTTAAAAAAATTTTTTTCTAGATTTTCCTCTTTTTAGGTGGTATGTGTTTTATCCTAGCAATTGGGCATGGCATTTGGGAGAACAAGAAAGGCTACTACTTCCAGAATTTTCTGCCATGGAAAGAATATGTCTCATCATCATTTGTCTCTGCCTGCTTTATATTCTGGTCCTACTTCATTATTCTCAACACCATGGTGCCTATTTCCCTCTACGTCAGGTAGGCTTCTTTGATCACTTTGTGTTACAGGTGGAGGAGCTGACTCCATACTTCCTGCTTAATTCCCAAACTAGAGTATAAACTTTTAGAAAGTGTACACTGTGTACTCTTTAACCCACTACTTTTTACAATGCCTGGTATACAAAACACTGAGAAATACCTAAAGATTGTATACATGTTTTCCATATTCAGAATACTGTGCTAGGTACTACATGGTTTATACCAAAAAATAAATAAAAAATAAAAAATAAAAAAATTATCCCTGCCCTCAAATAGCCTATAAGTGACTAAATAAAACATATGAGCACATGAAATAATTGGAAAAAATACACATAAATTTCATGAGACTAAAGCACAAGCTAGTTTATCAATGAGATAGAGTCCAAACATTCATTTGTAAATCAGTTAATCAGAACTCAGAATGTGGCAATGTGTAGATACATAGAAACAATGTGGCAAATGGTAGATAGGTGTAATTGTGACTTTAAGTTTCTAAAAATTGGAGGAGAAAAGAAGTAGGAGGATGTTTCCTTCTTCCTTTTCATGAACACCTTGGACAAAAATTTGAAATAAGTAAAATAAGTCTTTACTATGGTCTGATCTCCTTTTTCTATTTTCAGCATTCCCTCTTACATACATGAACTGCAAACACATTTTCTCATCTTTCTCTCCAGGTTTTCTAAACACTGCACTGTAGAATTCCAACCCAAAAAGTACCCTACATAACTAAATTGTCTTATTAATTTAACAGATATTTGTTGGGCACTTACTATGTGCCAAGCACTCTATTATGTGCTAGAAAAACAAATAATAAGACAACCCTTTCTCTAGATAAGCTTACAAGATAGACATGGAAACAGATACTTAAATAAATATGGTACAATATGAGAAATTATGTAATGGAAATATATACATGGGTGTAACAGGAGCCTGGAAAAGGAATGGATTAGTTCTACCTGGAGATGCTTAGGGGTTTACAGAAAATGTAATAATCAAATTGATAATTGAGAAAAGAGTAGAATTCACCAAACAGAAAATAGGAAAATATATTGCAAGCAGGAAGATGAGCATGTACAAAGCTTTGGAGGTTTTTAAAAGCTTGACCATAGAACAGTGAATAGCCTAAACTAAGGTGTTAAGTGGTAGTTTAAGATCAGATCCAGGAGAGCTATAAATGCCAGGCCAAGGAGTTTGAATTTTATTCTAAAAGTAGCAAAGATCTTTCTAAGGAAAGAAATAATGTGATTAAACGTTCGGGTTTAGAGAGATTGCTGTGGTGGCTGGTATAGTGAAGAAAGGGAGGTCACAATACATGAGGTTACAGTAGAGTCAATAACGTAGGCCTGAGCACCTCCTCCCTCACCTCAAACAAAAAATCTGTACCGTTCAATGTAACTGTCTCAGACAGGGGTTAATGATGAAGCAATCTAACACATATTAAGTATGAATGATAATAGGAGGAAGCCCCTTAAAAATCTTCAGTATTTTAAAATGAAGCTGCTTGTTAACCACGAAGAATCTATAAGGCATGTTATTTGGAAGAGGAGAAATGTGACAAAGGCAATAGGAAAAAGTCAGATAAAATGAAGAGGAGGCTATTAAGAGGAGAAACTACCCCACAGGCAAGCTAGCTCTGCCTGGAAATTTATCAGAGAGTCAGCTTCTATAAGCTGTTTCTGATTTTCACTGATCCTTCCCTTCTTCTGAAACAAAGACACTCTGAGTGTGTCAAGCTTCTCTCTCTTCCCCATTAATGGATTTACATGACAGCAGCAATAATCGTCTAATTAAGCCTAGGCAGGCTTTTATAAGTTAGCTCTTAATATTATCATGCCTTGCAATACTGCAGAAGTTCAAAATTTGTGACTTTTCTTGGATATGTTTTGGAAGGAGAAAGAGTGAAAGGGAGATATGCCTCAGCAAAGTTAATCAAGTGTATCTGGATCCAAATGGTAATGCATTGAATGATAATGGTCAAAGTCAGAATTACAGTGGGTTGGCTGGTGGGCAGAGTTCTATGATCCAAGATCGATTGTAGATTCCCAAGGAAGATACTCTGATTTTCAGATGCTAGCCCTCACCTACCACAGGACTGGCTAGGAAACCAGAATGATGTATTTGCTTGTCCTGCTCTGATCCAGGACCCTTCTTTTCTTTCTTTCTCCTTAGTGTTGAGATAATAAGATTGGGCAACAGTTGCTATATCAACTGGGATCAGAAGATGTATTATGCACCGAAAAACACACCAGCACAGGCTCGCACCACCACCCTTAATGAGGAGCTCGGCCAGGTCAAATATGTGTTCTCTGACAAAACAGGGACTCTGACTCAGAACATCATGATTTTCAACAAGTGTTCTATTAATGGGACATTATATGGTATGCACGTCTTCCTGCTTTCCTGAGTCCTGGGGAACCACTTTGCAGATTGTTTTCAAGAATGATCAAGCTCTCAATCTATATGCCTCTGAAATAGACATTTGCCTCTTATTTTCACAACCTTCCATATTCACTTAGTAAAAATCACTTTGCCCATTTAGTTCTAACCAAAAAGTATTTATTTAGCCCCTTGTAGATGTAATCCATCATGTTGGACATTGGAAATACCAAAATGTACATACTTAATTTCTGTCCTCAAGAAATTCCCAATGTCTTGGGGATGTCGGTTCATTCTCACATTAAATCAGATGGAACAACCAGCATATTACTGAAGCTACTAATCTCCTGATTCTCCCTCATACCGATAGTCTTGAGAGAAGCCATCAAAGGGTACTCAGTGTCTTCTATGCCCAATTCTTCATTTAGTTCATGCCTTAATCTTAAACTTGTTTTTATGATCGTGTTAAGTCCTCATGTGTGTGCACTAACTAGCAGAGGAAGGGGATCACATCTAAAAGGCTATAGCACATGGAATATTCTGGTGTGATAAAAAAAAAAGCTTTGAAACTAGAGAGATGTCGTAGTTACGCAACATTGTGAATGCACTAAATGCCCCTGAATTGCACATTTTAAAATGATCAATCATATGTTATGTGAATTTCACCTCAATTAAAAAATAATTTAAATGTTTAAATTAAAAAAGGGCACTCTAATATTTCTTATTACCCCTGCCAAACAAGATTTCATATGTATAAACTCTGAAAGCTTATTTTTGGATGAATCAATTTGGGTGAGGATCTTAATTCTCTGGCTTATTATAAGACCTTACCATATACTGGGTAAAGTTGAAAAGGGTCATGGGTGTTCCTGTGCCTGGCATCAGACTGTCTTCCACCCTCATTCTGTCTGTACTATCCATCAGCATAGAATCGTAAACATTCCAGCCTATTTTCACATCTCTTTTAGGTAACTTTTCTGATTGGAGGGCTTCCTAAGGTATGAAATCTCTCATAGATCCAGTGACTAACTTCCAGCCTCACCTCACTTTCACTTAAGGGAGAAGAGTTGGAACCCAAGCAGATGCCTTCTTACCATTGCTTTGGGGAAAGGAGCTTACAGGAGCACTAAGGGTTAGGTGGCCTGAAGGGATTCAAGGCAGCTTGACTGCAAGTCTAGAATGATAGAATCAGAAGAAATACGCTTTTAAAAACACTCCTGTAAATTACCATATAACCCAGTAACTCCAGACCTATGTATATACCAAAAAAAAAAGTGAAAACAGGGATTCAAACAGATAGATATATGCCAGTGTTCACTGCATCACTATTCGCAATAGCCCAAAGATTGAAACAACTTATGTGTCCATCAACAGATGAATGGATAAACAAATTGTGATATATCCATATAATGGAATATTACTTAGTCATAAAAAGTAATGAAGTTCCAACACATGCTACAACATGAATGGTCTTGAAAACAGTATGCTAAGTGAAATAAGCCAGGCACAAAAGGAATATTGTATTCTATTTATATACAATATCTAGAAAGGGCATATTCATAGGCAGAGAAAGTACATGAGAGGTTACCAGGGACTGGGAATAGGGAGGTATAGGGAGTTTTTCTTTAGGATGCTAAAAAGTTTTGGAAATATGTAACAGTGATTATTGCACAACATTATAAATGTAATTAATGCCACTGGGTTGTACACTAAAAAATGGCAAATTTTATATTATATATATTTTACCACACACAAAAAGCAATGTTAAACCCTTCTTTAAAACCCTTGTCAAGTCTCTTCTCTTTACTTACCAACAGGTGATGTCTATGACCAGAATGGAAAGAGAGTGGAAATCTCTGAGGTTAGTGATTACAGCTCCTTGTGAAATGTATGCAGGAGCCCAGTGAGGTTGTGCTGCACAGAAGCATCTTTAACACAAGATGGAACTCCCTTCACCCCTGAAATAGTAAACCTTTGATTGGCCCCTTAATATCAGAAAGCATTATATAAATGATCTATGTTTATTTGAGGGGATTTGAGATTGCGTTTGAAAATGAAAATAACTTTATTGGGTTTTTGTTTTGTTTTTTTAAATCCAGACAATCCAGAAATGTACGAAGAAGAAAGTTAAAGTCATTCAATCCCATTTAGATACCTAATGTAAAATTTGGGGGTATATCCTTTCAGATGCTTTTCTTATGTATATATACACACACATGTACATCTAGATATAGTAGGTAGATAGGTAGGTAGGTGGATGGGTAGGTAAGTAGGTAGATAGATAAGAAGAGAGAAAGGGAGGAAAGAATCATATTATACATGCTATTTTCAGCTTCCTTTTATTCACTGGACACTATATTGTGGTTCTCTTTCCCTGTCAGTAAATTTAGGTCAGCATCATCATTTTGAATGAGTATGGTATTCAGTTGTATCGATAGACCTTAATGTATTTAACCAATCCCTATTTTTATTCTATTTTCTTTTGCTATTATAAATAGCATTGCGGTAAGCACCCTGGTGCATACACTTTTGTCTCCTCTTCTGATAATTATTTCCTTAGAATAAAGTCTTAGAAGTGAAATTGATTGGTCAAAAGGTAGACACATTTTTAATGTATTTAATATTACTACATTGCCCTCCAAATAGATTGCATCAGTTTATATGCAATATATATATAAGAACTTATTTTTTCAGATAGCCTTGTCAGTACTAGGTATTGACAATGTTTTAACCTTTAGAAATTTAATTAGTGAAAAATACTTCATTTAATTTACCTTTCTTTACTAATCAGTTTGAATCATTTATTTATGTGCTTATTTTCCTTCTGCTTCCCAATCACTTTATTGCCCATTTTATACTTATTTTGTAAACTGCTTGTTTATATTCTTTGCCTTATTTTTCTTATTTGAAAGTGCTCTTTTTACAGTAAAAATAATTTCTTTTACCTCGATCATATGTTAAAATCATTTTCCCCATTTTTTTGTCTTTTGTCTGTTAATTTTTTATTTGTATAAGTTTTTAATTTATATAATTAATTGATCAGTCATTTTCCTTTATAGCTTCAGGATTTGTGACATGCTCAATAGACTTGACCTACACGATTATAAAAATGTCTATTCTTTCTATTCTACCTGTTTCATTTTTACTGTTCTCTCCATGTTGAATCTCAGCTTTTGTTTATGAATTTGATTTTTGGTATTCCTTCATAAGGCTTCCTCTGTTACCCTCAGGGTCTCCTCACCCTATGCCTTTCCTACTGAAACCAATTCGAAACCCTTAGCCAACTTGACTTATATAGCAAACAGCTAACTCTGGCTCCCAACTACTGCCTCACCCCTATCCATCTGAAGAGATTTGGAAAGGGAAAGAAAATCAGTGTTTTGCCTTAAATCCCCTTCCAGGGAATCTGCTAATGACCTTGGCAATATAAACAAAATTAAAGCTTCTAGGGAGTAAATTGTTACTGTGGAGTCTCTTTCTCCTTCCTCTTCCTTCCACCACTGATTAACCATAGCACATTTTCTGCTAAATCACTGGAATCTTGTTCTCTTGTAAACAAAGTTACCTACAGCCTCATCTCTTCAAAAAAAAATTCTTGCTTCTCCCTGCCTTAATTAAAACATGATTTACCCTGAGAACATGCTTTTTTTCCTTTCATCTCTCATACTCAGCATACCAAAGCCTAAAAGTATTCTTTTCATTATCTTGTGCCACTTTTAAACCATTTCTTTGCTGCCTTATATAATTTTTCTTCCTGTGATGCTTATGACTTCTGGCTATACTCTTTAACTCTTCTTGTCATTGACATCTACAAATCTTCTAGCTTATTTACCTCATTCACTGAGAACTTTGGAACTTAGCTCATATTTTCCCTCTCTACCCTAATCTTTACTATAATCTTGGCTGGTAATGGCTTTTTTATAGATGATCTATCACCATAGATGCTTTCATATGTCTGAAAGAATATGTCTTTCAGTTGACCTCTTGGACTCAAAAAATCTATATCACTCTTTTCCATATCACCATGTCTCCATCCAGAATTGTACTACCCTGAAATTATAAACTCTCTAATCATGATCTCTGATCACAAACTTTATTCCTCCATCTCTCTAGGTACTTGACTCCTAGTATGCCTGCTTTCTTAACAGATTTACAAATTCTCAGCTCTTTTTTCCTCCTGTCTGTCACTCCCTTGTGATTTTACTTCCTTTCCTATCTTGCTCCACTCTCTACTCAAGGTCAATAGCATCCTCTTTTCCCCCACTTTATCCCAAAAATCTAAACCTTAAATTAACCAAACCATCTACCCTTCTGTTTCAGTGCCAAGCACTTTGTGGACATCACAAAACCATTACAAATTCAGAGACTCCACGTCTTCTGGGCTTCCAGTGCCATTGGATAATTTTTTACCTATTTGTGATCAGCTTAATTCTTAATTCTCCATTTATGCTATTCTGAAATTAAGCACTCTCAGGCCTTCTGCTACATCCCCTCTCTCCCCAGTATGCAGCAAATGATATCGCTTTCTACTTCACTGAGAAAAATCCAAATTGTCAGCTAAATATCCTTTTCTTTACATACTTCAGAACCTATCTTTACCTTCTTTCCTTCATTCTCAAAAAATTTCTTTTAATGCCAATCTCTTTATATATTCAGATTCCATCCCTTTCTACTTCTTTGGGAACCTCAGTCAATCTTGTATTCTTTCTTTATTAATATCTGGAACTTATTCCCTAATGATTCTTTCCCCCAGCTCAAGTCTTTTCATTAAAAAACTCTTACTACATCTATTCAGTGGAATATTATTCAGCAATAAAAATGAGTTGGCAAACTCATTTTATGAGTTTAATGCATATTTCTAAATGAGAGAAGCTAATCTGAAAAGGCTACATACAGTATGATTCCAACCAAATGACATTCTGGAAAAGGTAAAAAACTATAAAGAAAGTAAAAAGACCAGTGGTTGCCAGGAGCTCAAGGAGAAGTGGAGAGAGGGTTAAAGAAGGCAATGGAGCAAGCACAGGGAATTGTAGGGCAGTGAAACTATTCTCTGTGATATCATTATGGTGGATTCATTACATTATGCATTTGTCAAAACCCATAAATCTGTACAACACAGAGTGAACCCTAATGTAAATGAAGGACAGTAGTAGTAGTACTAGTAGTAGTAGTAGTAGTAGTAGAAGTAGTAGTAGTAGAAGTAATAGAAGTAGTAGTAGTAGTAGTAATGATAATAATAAAATAATAATAATAATAATAATAATGCATCATTATTGGTTCAACAATTGTAACATATGTACCACACTAAAGTAAGATATTAACAGAGGAATCTGTAGAGTAAAAAGAAGAGAGGGAGTATATGGGAACTCTATACTCTCTGCTCAATTTTTCTGTAAACCTAACACTGCTCTAAAAAAAAGTATTAACTAAATTTAAATAAATGGGTTAAAATAACCCTTAGCCCATTAACCAGAGGTAACCACTACAAATACATTTTTATATTTTATTTTTATTCATATTTTTTAAAGTACTTAGAACCTTTTCTTCATCTTGCATTAGTCTTTAGCCATTATCTGTCCCCATCAGTCAGTTCAGCTTATTTATTATCAACCATATGTCAGACCCTGAGTAAGTGCTAAAGGTTCAAGGACAAGAGACTTGTTCTCTACCTTCAAAGAGTTGGCAGGCTAGAGGAGGAATCATGTAAATAAACAGATAATTACAGCAATTTCTAACTCTTGACCTTTCATTCATTTTTTAACTTACTCTCTGTAATTAGACTGTGTCCTATCATGTCCACTGAAACTATCCTAGCCAAGGTCACTAAATGACTGACTGCCTTGTTGTTGAGTCCTTACCCAACTTCTCTGCAGATTTTAACATTTAAACTTCACTTTTTCTTAAAGCTTTCTTGTCCCTTGACTTTTGTTAAATAGCTCTCTCCTTGTTTTTTTTCTTCCTGTATGATTCCTTTTTCTCATCTCCTTGGCCACAGATGCCGATGTTCCCCAGGGCTCTATTATTAAACCTTTTCTCCATCTTTATATCTTCCCAGGTAATCTCATGGTATTTACATGGCTTTAACTACCAATAACTTACTAGGACCTCCAAATCCATATATCCAAGGAAGCCTTGATAACTCTCTTCCCATCAATGCCCAGTGCTAAAGATATACTATAAAAATTGTCTGTAGCTCTGTCACAGCATCCTCAATTGCCAAGCCTACCCTCCTTCTGACTCTATTTTCTCTTATCTGGTATCCCCAGATGAGAACTTGGATTTGCCTTTCAATCTTGTTTAACTGGTTTTTAACTAACTTTTAATTTCAGAGTTATTCATGAGTATTGCCTCTCAGATGATGCTGTACTGCAGCTCCAAGCCAGTCCTGTCTGAGTCCTATACCCAGACAGGTCTAGTGTTCTCAAACATTACTTGTCTGGAAGGGAAGATGAGGAACTAACTCTAATCTCTTACCTGAGCTTCAAAACTATGTATGCCTACTTTTACTACTACCTGTATTTCTTTCAAATATCTCCAGTTCAGTCTGTCAAAAACTTCTTCAGGAACATCAGATCATAAGCATCCTCAATACCCTACAAGTTGTCTTCTTTTTTACCTTGCTCATCACCCAGCTAATCTCCTATTGGATATTCTATCTCAGTGAACTGTCTTACTGTCTTTCCAGGGGCCCATTTAGGAAATATAACATTCTTAACTCTTTCCCTCTTTCACTGCTTATATCCAAGTTGCATCAATTCCAGCTCCCTGTGTTTTCAAAACATCCCCTTAATTTAATATTTATTTTTTATTACTTTATTATTTCTCTTGTGGATTACTCTGTGGCCTCTTAACTGGTCTCCTTGCTTCTCATCTTGCTAGTTCTGATATATTCTCCACGTTGCTACCAGAGGACTTTCTCTGACACAAATCAAATTATGTCACTTTTAGCAGAAAGTTGCTATGACTCCCCTTTGAATATAAGATGCTAATGCAGGATCTGCCTCATGCCTGCTTCTCTATTCATCTCATCACTCACCAGCTTCTTGTTTCAAAGAATGTGTTAGTCCATTCTGTAGCCTGAGGGGATGCTATATAATGAGTTATCTTAAATTACTGAACCCACAAATTTCCCAGAGCTTACAACTCTGTGCTTGGCCAGGTCTAGGGCTTCATTCTGGACCTGACCATACTTTCTTACTGCTATGACAAAACTCTCTCTATATGAGATATAGAAAAGAACCTATATAGCTCACTACAAATTACCCTTACCCCAACATAAAACCAAGCAGGAACATTGTGTCTGTACTTGACATATTGGGGCCCAGCGCAAGTACAACTACAAAGAACTGGAGAAATACAGTTGAGAGTTCTGGTGTAGGCTGAAGAAATCTCTTAATCACACTCCAGGAGTAAGAGAGCCTCAGGGCCAAATTGAACCAGAATAAAATGTTTACCCAAGGTGGCTACCCACTTCCTAGCTGAAATGGAGAATGAGAATTACATCTATCATGACCAGGAAAATGGTATTATTAGGTCCAAAGATTGAGGCAAAGTTAAAGACCATGAAGGTCAGAGCCAGGAAAGAGTCAGGTATTCTGACAGGTCAAGTAAAATGGTTCAGAATTAAATCTGTGAAGAAGTACAATGTACTGAAGAGTCTTTGTTATGCATCCTTGCCTCTATCTTGCAATGTTCCTCTCTAGCCCCCTTGTGGGGTTAAATAGGAATAGTGCTACAGAGTGATATTATTGACTGACCTAATATCACAGTAATAGCAGGACTCAGTTCCCTTCCCAGCTCCCAAAATCAGGCAGAAGGCAGCCAGAGATAAGACTGTTACCAGACATCATTTACTAATATGGAACAGTTCCCCACTCATTTCTTCAAGTTTAATTATAATGGATTTGGGACTTGAAAGAGTAGAGACTAAAGCTGGCCATTGATCATTCAGGATAGCTGGGGCAGAAAGGATACAAGAAGGGTCTGCCAAGCAGTACTTACCTTGTCTCTTGTGAGATGAATCTTTTCTGGCCCAAGTGAATGGATGGTCCCAGTTAGAGCTGCAAAGGCCTTAGGAACCAGCACAAGATCTCCTCCATTTATTTTGGTTTTCTGTTTCCATCCTCCTAAGAGCTCTGATCACATTCCAGAAATTGCCCCCAAATTGAGCTTTTATAATGTGTCAAGTTGCTACTGAAAGTTTGTTCTGCCTTATGTGTTCCAGAAAACAGAAAAGGTCAGCTTCTCCTACAACGAACTGGCTGATCCTAAGTTTTCATTTTATGACAAGACTTTGGTGGAAGCAGTGAAAAAGGGAGACCACTGGGTGCACTTGTTTTTCCTCTCACTCTCATTGTGTCATACTGTGATGTCAGAAGAGAAAGTAAAAGGTGAGAAGGGCCCTGAGGCCTCATAGACTGAGAATATGCCATAGAGTCTAGGCTGGTTGAAGGTGAGAGTGGTTTGATATCACTTGTAATGGTTTAATCGAAAAAAGAACTTCCTAATAGCAAGTGTTATCCAGCAATTGAATGGATAGTCAACATAAATAGTGAGCTGCTAGTCACTGGAGATATTCAAGTAGAAAACAACCTCTTGGTCTGAAAAAAGATAACAGCCATTGGATAGGGGTCAAACTTGGTGCTATCTAGGGAGCTTCTGATCTTGAGATCATAGAGTCCATCTGAATTATCCCCAAGATCAGCCCCACTATCTCTGACAAGATTTCTTGAAGGATGTATCGAGTCGTCCTTTTGTTACTTCACAATTTAAGGCTATCCCCACATATCATAGTTTCTTTACTAACGAGATAAGACTGTATCATCCATGAATTTATCCATACCTTTTTTTGAAAGAATGAAAAATGACTGTTTATAAATTAAGAAGACTTTTTTTTCTTAACAATTTAGGCAACCAAATAAATCACATCCTTTAAAGTCAATGTACTCTTTACATAACTCTTTATATAGTAACACCTTATATTTATCACTTTACAGTTTTATAAATTGATTTTATTTATATTATCTCCCCCAATATTCACAAAAGCCTTCTGAGGTAAGCAGAACAAGAAAAATCATCCTAGTTTTGAAGGAAACTGAAGCTAAAAGAGATTAAATGACTTGCCTAAAATCCTATAGCTAAAAATGGCAAAGATAAGAACCCAAATTTCATGTCTCCTGGCCCTGTGAGCTCCCATTCCACGATAGGCCTCTCCAGGCCTGACATTCCAACAAGTTGCTATTATTTGAAGAGTATTTGAGTTTGTCTTTGTTTACTGCCTTGAGTGACAAGGTAGGAAGCACACAAGAAAATAGTCTTATTGTCCTATAGATACATCTTTCGTCTGAACTAAAATTATATTCCCCCACCTATCTCATTCATAAGTATAAGACTCTGATAATATGTAACTGTTTTTAAAAATTAAATTGCCCTTCAGAAGAGAAATAATCCAAAATGTACCTCAGGTTATGGTGCTATTCTAAAAAGGAGCTTGAAAAATGTCTTGAATAGTATCACATTGGAAGACTGATTCAGTAAAGTGAATCATTTAGCTTCCCAAGGTGCGAGTTTCAAAGATGACAATATTCATTCATATATTTTTTTAAATTGTTTATTAAACCATCAATATTATAGTAGTATTTCTTTAAAGTTTGGCCAGTCTTATGCAGGACCACTTTATGCAGGACCACTTTATGTAGGACCACCTGCATGAGACTCACCCACGATATTTGTTAAAAATTCAATTTCTTGGGTCCACCTCCCAGATTTTGTGATTCTGGATTTAGTAAGTTTGAGTAGGGCCAGGAACCTGCATTTTTAACAAGCCCCCTGAACCCTCTTTACCCACTAAAGTTGGAGAGTAACTGCCTATGTTTTGTTTATTTGTATACATTGCATGTACCATGTACCTCTATAATACTAACTCAGGTCTGTGAAATGAGTTGAAAATATTGGAAAGAAAAATAAATGACCTGTTCTATATAACCTGGCCTTTTAGGGCCAGACTGTGAGGAAGTTTTGTTGCCTCTTGGGCTCCATCTTTATGTAAGCCATTTGGAAGACAGTGTTGTTTCTGGGTGGACTTCAGCTGTAGGCTCTGGCTGCCCTTTTCTCTGGCTGCCCTTTTCTCTCTCACCAGGTAACCTGGTGTACCAGGCTCAGTCTCCAGATGAAGGTGCCCTGGTCACTGCTGCCAGGAACTTTGGCTTTGTGTTCCGTTGCCGCACATCTGAGATAATTGTGGTAGTCGAAATGGGGAAAACCAAAGTCTACCAACTGCTGGCTATTTTGGACTTCAGCAATGTGCGCAAGAGGATGTCTGTTATTGGTGGGTGCCCCTCCTAGTCACTCCTCTCCCCTTATTTGTCTTTCATACACATTCACACATTGACTTCCTGTTTAATCTACACACAAATGTTTTCTCTCACCCACATGCCTTCCCACAGGTACTGTGCCTCAAATACGAACACATAGCCATTCCCATTTTCTCTGTCATATATCATTGTATTGTCTTTCATACACATGTGGAGGCTTGCTACCATATGCTAGGGTGCTTCTTTAGTGTTCCTAAGTAATGGTTTATAAGAACCCTCAATGCTAAGATAAGAACAGAGAATAAATCCATAAAACCTGAACCTGGAGTAAGAGATGGAGGCAGAAATATAGGGAAATTCATACTATCTTGCTCTTAGTTAGTTTGGGTCATTATTCATCCTTGGTCCTTACTAGGTGTGAGCTTTGGTATTGAACTTAGACTTGAGAAGCTAAATGTGATTCTGCATCAGAGTCTTCCATAGGTGATATTGAACTCATGGAAGAACTGGTTCCATAAGGTCCTCTCTCACTCTCATCAGCCTGCACCACACCAGTTATCCTGTGTGACCACTCATTAAGTGTTTAGTCTCCAAAGGTATCAGAAACAAATGTCACGGGAACAGCCTCCTTCCATCTCTCAGTGGCCCAGACAAGTTCTTATAACAAGCCTATATGGTTAATTTGCTTATCCTTAGTGAGGACACCTGAAGATCGGGTAATGTTGTTCTGCAAGGGTGCAGACACCATCCTCTGTCAGCTGCTTCATCCATCCTGTAGATCCCTCAGAGATGTGACCTTGGAGCATTTAGATGTAAGTGTTTAGGTTGCAGGGGAGAGAAGCTGTGGGTGGTTTTGTGTATCTGGATATGTGTCCACATCTGTCTCTGTGTCACTGTGTTTCTGTATGGGTATGTTGGTGTCTGTGTCTCTTTAATTGATGGAAGAGTAAAAATTATCTCATTTAGTGGGATTCTCACTGACCACATTGCCAGCTTCCGTGTCAAGGAGTTGGATGGTACAAGATCCCAGAGGCATGACAAGGACTGTGTCTGTGGGAACACTTAACACAATCAGAATAGTTCTATGATTCCTGGTTCAGGAGGTCCCATGGTCAGACTTAGAATTTGCTTCATTGTAGGGCCCACTGGTAGGGGAGGCCCCACCCCTCCTCCCCAGCTATGATGAGAACGGATTGCTTTTAGGGTATAGAGCAGAAAGCACCAGGCCTGGGTTTGTTTAGGGGACTGTTTGATACCATTCTCTAATATCTACAGGATTAGAATCCTCAAGGGTACCTCCATTTCCACCTACCCCACTCCATTTCCACTCCACTGCATTTCTACCCTCTAGGATTTGAGATATATCAGAAAGAAAGAGTGGCTCCAGTCTGCTGACACTAAAAAGTAAAATCAGATCCATATTCCCTGGAGTTTCTACCCTTATACCTGGATAGATAGAGGGTTAGGGGAATAGGACAGGAAATGGGATGAGGAAGGGGAAGATCAGAAAAAAACTTTAAAGAAGAAATAGATTTGAGAAAATGCTATTAAGCCATTTTGGCTTGACTCTACTTTAACACAGTCAGAAGTCAGAGAACAAATGGCAAATAAGCACATGAAAGATGTTCAGTGTTTTTAGCCAACAGGTAAATGCAAATCAAAACAATAAGATACTACTTCACACCACTAGGATAGCTAAAATAAAAAAGATGACTAGACAGTTGTAAGTATTAGCAAAGATGTAGAGAAATCTTAAACTTCATACATTACTGATGGGAATGTAAAATGATGCAGCCATTTTGGGAAATAGTCTGGCAGTTTCTGAAAAAGTGAGGCATTGAGTTATCATATGACCCAGCAGTTCCATCCTAGGTATATTCCCAAGAGAAATGAAAATATACATGCACACAGAAACATGTACATGAATATTTATAGCAGCATTATTTACAATAGCAAAAAAGCAGAAACAGCCCAAATGCCCATCAATGGATGAATGGATAATTAAAATGTGGTATGTCTGTACAACAAATTTTTCATTTGTAAAAAGGAATGATGTACTGATACATGCTACAATATACATGAACCTTGAAAACATTGTGCTAAGTAAAAGAAGCCAGTCACAAAAGGCCTTATATTGTATGATTTCATTTATATGAAATGTCCAGAACTGGCAAATCTGTAGAAATAGAAAATAGATTAGTGGTTGCTAGGGGCTGAGGAAAAGGGAATTGGAATGACTGCTAATGGGTACAGGGTTTCTTTTGCTAGTGATGAAAATGTTCTGGAATTAGATAGTAGTGACAGTTGTACAACTTTATGGCTATAATCTTTTTAAAAACACTGAATCGTACACTTTAAAAGGCTGAATTTTATGGTATGTACATTATATCTAAAGGCTGAATTTTATGGTGTGTACATGGTACCTCAAGTGTTTTAAAAAGTCAGTGAAGTGTCCCACACAGGATGGCTCCCAGAGGCCACACTATTTTTTATGGGCTTGTCTGAAAACTCTCATCTTTTAACCTTTCAAAACACATGAATTAGGTATCTTCTCAGAGAACATTTCCAGACTGGCTTCAAAGGGTGTCATAAAACTGTTTCACATCTTTTGACCTGTTTCCTGCTACCAACCTTAACACCCAGCCATAGTGGAGCCTGACTACATTACAGTCTATTAACCACTGATAATACACCTACGAGTCAAGCTTCAATATCCCACTCATGCAGAAACATATCTCCAGACCCTCTAAGACAGAGATCAGCAAACAGGTCATACAAAAACAAGTTGCAGTCAGTGTTTGGCCCCTGGGCCCTAGTTTGTCTACCAGAAGAGAAGAGAAAAAGGGATAAGTAAGAAATAATGTTAAACAATCTGCTAAATTAGTTACTGAAGGATTAAATATCTGTTAATACACAGTTAAGCTTGTCAAGTCCTATTATCAGTATCCTAATCAAAATCAGTTTCTGCCATGTCTCTTCCTTCTTAAGAAGTCTCTGGGATCTACTCTCAGGCTTCTGTTTCATAGCTCTGCCTGCCAGTAGTACAGAAGTTTAAGAGATGGCATTCCCTACATATATTGCCTCATGTTAATTTCACGTGACAGCTAACGTCAAACATGCTGGAGTTACACAGGGAACTAAGAGCAAACTATTAAGATGATAAATTCTGTTTCTCTTTGTTCTTATAATGCCAAAGTGAATAATTTTGAAGCTCACTATAACAGTGATCGTGTAAAATTGTTAGTCATGTGCAATTCTCAGTACACAAATCTGCTTCTAACCTACCTTCAGTTGGATATGAGTTCAGCCCTAAACCACCCACATTCTCACCCAGTCCTCCTTATGACCAAGAGTATATTTCTGCAAGATAGCTAACTATGGTTAGGATGTATCAGTGGCCAAGGAGCAAAAAGATGCTAGCTCACCCATTGAGCATTTCAACAGTGGCCTCACTAACACCGTTGGCTATGGCTAATCAACTGAGCCAACCAGCTGTAGACAAATACATAATATGTGTGCTATTCAAGATGCCCATTGAATACTTGATGAAAGAAGGCAGAGAGGGAAGAAAATGTATCTTGTAAAAAATAATACCCTTGATTATTTTTTATAACAACTTCTTTTTACTTTATTACTCCATTCTCATAGTATAGAAATCATTATCTTGTCGGTAAGGAGTGAATTATTATCCCAATTTTACATGAAGAATTCTAGAAGGCTTGATTTTCCCCAGGGTCACATAGCAAATTACCTAACTACAGACAGAAGCTAAAACCTTCGATCTCTCAGAACTACTCTCAAACTTTACCCCCAGCTATGCTGGCCCAATCCTTAGGACATTTTGCTGAAAGAGCTCAACAGTTGCTTTCTGGTTAGGCTAGGTATTAGCCCCATGGTACTAACTATTAAACCCTGTTTTGCAGGCAGACAGGGCCTATAGAGTCCTGTCTGCCACTCCCTTAACTCATTCCTAACCCAGCCCAGGCCTACACACTGCACACACATTTCTTTCAGGATTTTGCCAGTGAAGGCCTTCGCACCCTCATGGTGGCTTACCGAGAATTGGACAATTCATTCTTCCATGCCTGGAGCAAGAAGCACAGTGAAGCCTGCTTGTCTTTGGAGAATCGGGAAAATAAAATATCAAGTGTCTATGAAGAGATCGAAAAAGACTTGATGGTTAGTGCGAGGAAGCCAGGGACTTCCTCACCACTGGGGCGCGATGAGGGATGGCAGTCACCAGAGGGCTCTGAATGGCTTTCAGCAAATCAGTAGGTTCAGGCTCTCTATAGGATTCTCTCAGTAGAATCCAAGCTGATTCAGGATATCCTGGATTTTTGAAATTCATAAATAATGAAAAAATGCACTGGTTATAAATTTTATCTTTCTGACGATGTTTCTTATCCCAAAACTGCTCGCAGAAACTTAAGTAATCTGGGAGAAATCAGGATCTAAATAATGCGCAGATTAGATAATCCAGAACTAATTGATGGAATAATCAAGAGAAAAATATTCACTCATTCACTTGACATATTTCTTAAGTGCCAGGTACTGTTTTAAGCCCTGAACATATAGCAGTAAACAACACAGACAAAAAGTAACGTATACAGTATGTTAGATGATGAAAGTACCATGGGAGAAAATAAAATAAAGCCAAGAAGAAAGCCAGGGAGTATCAGCATGTGCGTCTGTTTTGGAGAGGGTAAAAGCATGTTGCTTTTTAAAATAGTGTGCTTAGTCTTCCCTCTAAAGGATACATCTGAGCAGAGACCTCAAGAAGGTGGCAAGCCAAGCTGATTTCTGGGGAATTAGCTTTCCAGACAGAAGGAATGGCCAGAGCGAAGTCTCTGAAACAGGAGCAGACCTAACTTGTTAATTGAACAGCAAGGTAGCTAGGGTGGCTGGTACAGTTTAAGTAAGGAGGAGAGAATAAAAGGACATGAGAATAAAAGGTAGAGAAATAGTAGCGAGTCCTGATAGGCCAATATAAGGACTTACAGTGAGATATGGAAAACCATCGAAGAGTTCAACCAGAAAAGTGATATGCTAGCTTTTTAAATGATCTCTCTGGCTGCCATGTTGAGATTATGCTATAGGAGAGCAAGCACAGACCCAGGGTGACCAATTAGAAGGTAGTTGCAATAATACTTGAAAGATGATAATGGCTTGGACCAGATAAAAGTAATGGAAGTGGTGAGAAATGGTCAAATTCTGTACGTATTTTAAAAACAGAGCCAACAGAATTTTCTGATGGATTAGATTATAGGATATAAGAAAAAGAGAAAAGAGCAGAGCTCCCCTGTATCAGTCTGGTCAAAAACCCCAAAGTTTTTGACCAGACTGATGCAGGGGAGCTCTGCTATAAAAAGATACCAAATAGGAAAATTTAGAGATCTCAAAATTTACAAATCTCCTTGCATACTCAGTTCTGTGGTTAGTATTTCTAGACGGTCCTTCTAGAGGCCTAGCAGAAATCAGTCAGTAGTTTGTCAGTTCCTCAGACTGAGTGCTGGTGCCCATCCCTGTGGTTGTTCAGGGTAGCGTAGGGAGAAGGCATGATGTTGGACCGAGATGCTTTTAATTTAGTGATTTCCCTTTTCATGGGAAAAGACCTTGAAAACCTTAGAGGGCTCTAGTAGGTAAAAACAAATGAAATTCACCCAAGTTCTTGTAGGGTTGAAAGAAAAACTGGAATAGGATGTGGGGGATCACTTGTCTGAGATCCACCGCGTTTTGAGACCAAAGCTGGGAAGCTTGCTATGAATACAAAGCAAGGAAAAAATGAAAGTGTGTTGAGAAACAGAGAGTTTAGAAGTGGCACACAGTATCATATATGGCTTAGGCAAGTCTTTTCCCTCTTTGGTCCCTACTGTGTTTCCAAATTTGATATCAGCATGTGGTTAAAAAGCTGCATCTGTTGAGAGACAGAGTGTGCTAAGTTTTATGCCATTGGGGTTCTTGTGCCATGACAGAGCCAGCTTATTAAAGAAGATGCTAAGGTGCCAGTTGAGTTGTTGGGTAGCATTAAGAGCTATAACTATCTCCTTTTTCTTGACTCATCAATATCTCTGTTCAAAGCTGATAGGGGCCACAGCCATAGAAGACAAGCTGCAAGATGGAGTACCAGAAACAATCATCACCCTGAACAAAGCCAAAATTAAAATGTGGGTTTTAACTGGAGATAAGCAAGGTAAAAGGGAACTGCTCACCTGATTAATCCTCTTCCCTGTTCACCTTAGCCATTTCTTTTTCTTTTCCTTTTTTCCTTATCTATTTATTTGGAAAATACCTTATAACCCAGGTCAAGTCCTTACAAGACAACTTAATTCCCAGTCTGGCATACAATTTGCTAAGCATATACTTTGTGCCAGCTGCTATATTAGGTAGGCGTTGAAAACACAGAGGTAAGTCAATCAGACATGGCCTTTGTCATCCAGCAACTCACAAGCTAAACATTTTAGAGTTGTCTTTCATTGTATCCTCTCTGTTGTCCCAAAGATTTATTTTCGCACCATGTCCCACCAGTTCCTCTGAAAATCCTCTTGACTATGCCACCACCACCCTAGTTTAGCCTTTGTCCCCTATTGGCTATACTTCTGCAAAAACTCCTGAACTGATCTTTCTCTTGCCCTTATTAATTTAAGTGTAGCCTACAAACGACCATCAGTTTAATCTTTCTAAAATGTACTACTTTTATGATGTTGCTCCTCTGCTCAGGTACAGTGACTTCACACTGGTAGTTGTACTCTACTGTCTGGCCTTCAAGACCTTCATAATCTGTTGCTGCCTACACATCCTTATCTCTATCCTAAAGTTACCATTATATTCAGTATGTCCCAAAACAAACCAATTCCTACTCTAGGCCCTCTGTTTGAGTTGTCTGCCCATTTGAAATGTTTTCTCCTTCCTCCAAACAAGTCTTACTCATCCTCAAGGCTTTTCTCCAGGAAGGTTTCTATAACAATTGCAATGCCTCCTCTGAATATTGATACCACTTGCAGCCAGGGTTCAGGACTTAATTTAAAAAACCTTCTTTTTTTTTTTTTAGTATTGAATTTATTCCAGATTTCTTGATGTAGAGGAAAGACTACTACCTAAACATATCTCAGTCTCCTGTAAAATCTAACATAGAAATGGGCGCAGTTCCGTTCAAGAAAATATATCCTGATTACCTGGATAAGTGGATAGACTGGAATTGCTTTAAGAAACAGGGAAAGGCTTTGTAAAGAAGTCTAAGCCAGAAGGATCCTAGTTATTGATAAATAACTAATAAGTCTTTACCAAGTAGACAGTCTCCTATGGGTGTTTATATATGTTCTCTGTTGACTCATGAAAAATACACTTCGACTGCATCCAAGGCAAATGTGGACAGATGGGCTCTGCAGCCCACTGCTAGTGCCCATGTACCAGTACACTATGAAGACACCTTGTCCTAGCCAAAATGTAACCTGTGTTCTCTCTTCCCTGCAGAGACTGCTGTGAACATTGCCTTTGCCTGTAATATATTTGAGGATGCAGTGGATGGGCTGTTTATCGTGGAAGGCAACGATGGTGAGACCGTCCGGGAAGAACTCAGGTACAGATCGGGGAGCTGCCACAACCTGTCCCTGGACCCAAGATTTCCCATTCATCTATTCACCCAGTATGGCCCCCATACTACCAGAGGAATCAGAGAAGAAATGGAGGAAGGGAAAACAAAAAACATAAAATATTTAAGAGAATTTCGTGAACAAGCATTAGGGCTCAAGGAGTTGGAGTATGAGGGATAGGAGTGATGTGTGGATGGTCAGGGACCCAAGGCAGTGGCAGGTCTCTGGAGGCAGTCAAGTCTGAGGTTCTGGCTGGTACTTGCAGAGGCTCTATATCCACTTTGCCTACTTTCACTCTGGAACATATTTTTCTTCCTAAGCTCTAGGGCTTCAGGTCAGACACTCACCACTGCTCTTGGCTTTCAGGTCAGTAATGGACAAGATGAAACCCAAGTCTCTACTGGACCCAATAAGCAGTTGCTTCACCACGAAGTCCAAAATGCCCTTCAGAATACCTGAGGAGGTGCCCAATGGCAACTATGGCTTGATCATCAATGGCTACAGTCTGGTGGGCAACACAGAGCTACAACTCTGTTCTCTTCTTTCAAAGAACTTTTTTCCCTAGGTTCAGGCAACTGCAGGGAAATTTTAGGACCCATTAGTCACCCTATTTCCCCTCCCTTCAGGGGTGCCCTTGCCTGACAAACGCCTTTCCTGAGCCTTCTCTAGGCAGAAATAATGAGGAATGAGACATTAAGGACATATTCCTTTATTTAAATTATTCACTACTGACTGGCCTGTCACTTAGGGGAAGGAAGAAAATGAGCAGAACCAGGTTCTCCAAAAAGTCACTTGACCTTATAGCCCAGTCAGTAGATTTAACCCAGTGTGAGATCCTGATGGGTTTCACTCTGGAGGCTGGGATAGATGTGAGGATGCCTAGAATTGACTTAGGGGCTTTGCCTCCCTTGGGGGTGGAGCACCTTGGAGCAGCTACGCCTGACCTCTGGAGTACAGGAGAGTACAGGGTCTAGGAAGGCCCTGACCTGAGAACCTTTTGGGGCAACCTGAAATGTGTATGTGTCCTGGTGCTGCAGGCCTACGCTCTAGAAGGGAACCTGGAGTTGGAACTGCTGCGAATAGCATGCATGTGCAAAGGGGTGATCTTCTGCCGGATGACACCTCTTCAGAAGGCCCAGGTGGTAGAGCTGGTGAAGAGGTACAAGAATGTGGTGACACTGGCCATCGGGGATGGGGCCAATGACGTCAGCATGATCAAAGGCATGTGAGGGGTGGGGGCAGTAGCCCCAAGGCATGGGCTTGCCCTTTTCTTCCTCCATGGGCAAAACTGATCTGGGTGGCACTGTGTTGCTGGTTCACACCCCTGCACATCATATATATTATACATTTATACTGTTTTGCAGCTTTATTCATGCTTCTGTACACCTGCCTGCATTCCCATGTGATTCACACACGCATACATCTGCCCATATCCACAAGCATGCACTTGAATTTAGATTCATGCACTTAACACTCATTCGTATACATAAACATGGCTCCCACAAGAACCTATGCATATATTCACAGAATCAGCTGTGTCACTACCACACCATCTTTCTGAGATGAAATCAAAGCCCACAGAAAGGACCCCTGGGCAGGAGTCATGGTCTGTTCCTTTTTTGAAGGCTGTAGGCCTGAGCAAAGTTAGGCAGAAGACAGGGCTGCCCAACCAGAGAATTAGCTGTGAAGACCAATGCAGGGATCTTTTCCTCCCTCAGGCAGTGTTCCCAAGAGCTTGCCCTGACTCCCCTGGCTGAAGGAGAATAGCAGACTTACTGATACTTGGCACCAGTAGAAACAAATAACTGAAGCTGGTTTTAATTTCACCTGAATGTTGTTAGACTTCAGCAGCTCGTGTTTCTGTGAGATATGGACATCTAGAGGTTGTCTAGTCCAGCCTCTCTCTCCATACAGGAAACACTAGCAGATATTCCAACCTCAGCTTCAAAACTAGGAAGTGTTCTTTCTCTCTTCCCCAGTTTCTAAAACTCTGGTTTTTAGGGCCATAGAGGTTTTGATTATTCCATTAAGCAATACAATAGGTGTATACCAGAAGATCAGTGAAATTAGCCTGTATTACAAATATACTAATTAAAAGTTTTATGATCTCTAGTCTTATCTATCAAGTATAATCCTTGCTTTATCCAGAAAAAGTCACCTTAGACCTCCTAAAAAAACTTGTTTCTCACAAAGTATATACATCACTTATTCCTCCCAACAGTTGGATTTGGCTCCTTAGATAAACTACTAATTAAATATAGAGTTAGATTGACATCTATCCTGCATTTTTAATTGATTTAAGTGGCTTCAAGAGATATCAAGAAATGTTTACCTCAGCATCTGGACAGTAGGAAAGAGCCCAGATGGCTATAGTAGGTACAAAGACCATCCAAGATAGCTTTCTAGAACTAGCCATGCCAGACTTTGAAAAGCAGTATCCAAAACAAAGTTCAGATGAAGGAGCTGTTTTTTGACTTGTGGGCGAGGGGCAATTCACTAAAGAGAAAAGGCTCCACTAAGTGCCATTTTGAACTGGGCCCAATAGTGTTTTCCAAATGTAAGTAAGGGGTTTGTACAACATGATTTCAGCTTTCTTTTTATACTTCCCAGGCTGAGTGTCCAGCAAACAAGCTCTGTGGCTGAGAAGTTTCTGGGGTTTCTTTTGCAGCTGCCAACATTGGGGTTGGCATCAGCGGCCAGGAGGGAATGCAGGCCATGCTCAGTAGCGACTTTGCCTTCTCCCAGTTCCACTATCTTCGGCGTCTGCTCTTGGTCCATGGCCGCTGGTCCTATAATCGCATGTGCAAGTTTCTCAACTACTTCTTTTACAAAAATTTTGCCTTTACCCTGGTGCACTTCTGGTATTCCTTCTACAACGGGTTCTCTGCACAGGTAGGAGGTCAGGTGGCATTTCCCACTGTGGTCAACTGGGTCTTGTCACCCCCCACTTCAGCCAGCTCAGACCCTTTCTCTCCTCTAGAGACCAGTTCTGCCATCCACCTGTAAAGCTCCTCACCCATGCTTATCCCATCTCCTCACCCTACACTTAACTTTAGATTTCCAAACCCCAGTTTTTCTAGTCTGGCTCTGACTTGGCCTTGACTCTTTCAGAACTCATAAGATATTTTCACCTTTTCCCTGACATAGAGACTTAGAGTTTCCAAACATATGTAATGAGAGGAAATTCCTGGGTCTGGGAGTTGTTTATTTTTATTTTTGTTTTTTTTTTAGCATTCAAAGTAGTCTTTATGGAACTGACTAAGCCTCAAGGGGCCTCTGGGTCTTGCTAGACAGGCTAGTTATGGTGTTCAGCTATAGTCATACTTGGAAACACAGCTTCCCTTTACTTTCCCTTCCCTACCCCAGCACATACTATTATTGCTTTAATGAATTAATTCCACATTTTAAATATGAAATCTTTCCCACAGTAACGGGAGGGGCAACACCTCTATTTTGATGTTCCACAAAGAGTCCCTTTTTCTCTGAGAAGTTTTTAGAAGTCTCTCAAAGATTCCCCTTGGGAAATTTTCTTGGGAGATCGTTACTACCTCTGTTGCTTTGGGCTCCAGGGGAAACAGACCGACCAGTCAGTAGTCTACGGACAGTACAGACAGTAACAAAACCAGGCGCGCGCGCGCGCGTGTGTGTGTGTGTGTGTGTGTGTTGCTGCTGACCTCTTGTGGCTAGTAAGGAAAGGAACCCTCTCTAGAGCCCAAGGTGGAACACCTAGCTGCAGTAGGATCATGAGGTCTGTTCTGCTTGCCAGTGTTAGAAAGTGTCCAGTGTTATAGAAACTATTGAATGCCATAAAGCAGATAAAGAAAAAAGCCCAGAGATTTACATGCCTGGGAGTGCAGGGATATAGCTAGCATTCCATAGCAGCCACTCTAGGTCCTTTCTGTGCCAGGGCGGGGGTGGGGGGCGGGGGGCAGGGTGGTCAATGCAGATCATGGTAGCATTGTTCCAAATCACCCTGGTAAGGTTCACCACAAACAAACTTGATGTAGCCTGTCCCAGCTTGGTAGCCAGAGTTCTAAATAGAGTAGGACCAAATAGAGACAGAGGTCAGCCTTCTCAGTCGGATTTCAAATCCTGCTCTAGGTTAGTGTAGTAGTGGGTAGGTTGAGGGCAAAGGGAGCTCTCTTGGACCTGGAGGTGGAGCTGGGACTTTGGAGAAGAGAGGAATCTAAGATATCTCCTTGTTATTCTTCCAGGCAGTTTATGATACCTGGTTTATCACTTTCTACAACCTGGTCTATACCTCCCTCCCTGTCCTGGGCTTGAGTCTATTTGATCAGGTAAGAACAGCAGCAAGCCTCTTAGTCAGGGCTGAAGCCTCTGGGCCCTTGAAGAGTATTCCCAAGAGTAAGAAGAACAGCAAGAGCTGAGCTATAGTCTACGGCCATGTCACCCTGAATGTGCCCAATCTCCTCTGATCTTGGATGCTAAGCAGGGTTGGGCCTGGTTAGTACTTGGATGGGAGACTACCTAAGAATACCAGGTGCTGTAGGCGTTAAAATAAATAAATAAATAAATAGATAGATAGATAGATAGATAGATAATAAAATAACATAAAGTCAAGTGTAAATGGAGTAATTTCTAGAGCAAGGAAGGAAGCTCATCATCTGGAGAGGTATCATGGGATAAAGTAAAGAATCCTCCTCCACAGAGAATTATCAGTTTTAGAAATCCATGTTTTCCTGCATCAGTTTTCTCTTTGTAAAGAGAAACATGGAAATAGTGTTGTACAGTAAATTTAGTGTGTACAAAAGTAGTGAAATAGAGTTATTGGGGCAGGACTAGGTAAAGCAAGGGGCCTCAAGAAAGGAGGTACCCATATAGAGATAATGAGGTAAATTCATGCAAGGAGGCCTAGATGGGGGTCCTGAAAGCCAAGCACAGGACGTATGACACCTTGAGACATAGGGAGTCAGCCTAGGGAAACTGTCCCTGTCAGAAATTTCCTGGGCACTGAGGGTCCTGGTGTCCTACCTCTCCCTCCTCTTCTACCTCAACCTCCATTCATGGGCACATGGAATAGAGAAGGAGCCTCCAAAGAGGAATAAAAGAGCTGAAAGAGGACATCATGGAATCATGGTTTCTGGTCTCCATCAGAGTAGGAAGAAAATTCTTCATGAAGTAGCTTCCAGCCTCAGAGCAGCAAAAGGAATGAGTTGTATCACTCAACAGCCCTAACCAGCTCCAGTGGTCTAATTCTAGGGATGCACAACCTCTCAAAACATTCCCTAAGCTTTGTTATCCAGAGTTTCAGATTTAGGAGATGAAGGTGATCCAATGTCATCCACATAGAGAATCTTCTTACTTGAGTTCACCAGTAGATACGGAAATGGGAGGCACATCACAACGTGGATACCTCCAAGGGACTCACTAGTCCCCATTAGCTTCCCCCTCTCTTTCCACTGGCTTTTGACACAAAGAATATTCAGCTAAAGGAATATTCAGCTAAAACTGGGGACTCATGTCCCAACTGTGTCCCCTACCCCAAGGTCCAGTCCTCTATTCCAACTACTCCCAATCCTAATTGCCCCCTTTCTTAAGTCTGAAATTGAACTGCCTCCAGTTCCTTCCCACCATCTTGACCTTCTAGCTTTCTTCCACTACCCAGATCCTTGCCTAGAGAGTAGGACTTCAGGAAAGGTCTGTGTTCACTGCTCTGTTATTTTGTTCCACTCCCTAAGTAATCACTGAGGAAGCTCCTAGGCAGCCTGGCAGCAGACTCAGTGAGGGGAGAAGGCTCTACTCTGATGGAGATGGGACTTTCCTGAGCCTTTTTTCTTACCTTCTGGTGCTTCCAGGATGTGAATGAAACATGGAGCCTACATTTCCCAGAGCTGTATGAGCCAGGCCAGCACAACCTCTATTTCAACAAGAAGGAATTCGTCAAGTGTTTTATGCATGGGATCTACAGTTCCTTCGTGCTGTTCTTTGTCCCCATGGGGACTGTTTTCAACTCAGTATGCAGCGATGGGAAGGAAATCGACTACCAGTCCTTCTCCTTGATAGTGCAGACCTCTTTGCTTTGTGTAGTCACAATGCAGGTGTGGCCAGTGGTGATGGGAGTAAGGGGATTGGGTGGGGAGACTGTCTGGAAAAGAGGGAGGGAAGGAAGGATCCTCCATTACAGAATTGGAGAAGGGAGGTGGCTGATAAGTCCCAGGTTATAGAATATTGCATATAAGTGTGGTTTTCAGATTGCCCTGAAGACAGCCTACTGGACGGTGATAAGCCACTTCTTCATTTGGGGTAGCCTGGGTTTCTACTTTTGCGTCTTATTCTTCCTGTACAGTGATCACTTGTGCCTAATTTTCCCCAACGTCTTCCAATTCCTAGGTAAGGCTCTGCCCAGTGGGTGGCATGGGGATGGAGGATAGGGGTGGGGAATATGAACCAAGTATATTTGTTTAATAAATGTGTGCAGAGTACTTATTACTATGTGCTCAGCTCTGTGGCTATAGTTATGAGTAAGACATGGTCTCTGCCCTAAAAGGACTCAAAATCGAGCAGGGGAAATATTTCACCTTATAGAGTTTCTAAGATATTTTCCAATTTTTTTATCCAATTTGATCTTTACAAGCATCCTGTGATGTAGACAAGGCAAGAATTAATAGCACCATTTTAGAGACTAGAGGTTTTTAATTTTAAATGACTCAAATTTAGGTCCCCTGGTTCCTAGTCCAATATTCTTTCCATTGTGGTGTACTACCTTGTTGTCTCCCAGATTAATTTCCCTACCTCTCATATCTACTATGAGGAGGACAAAATACAGAGAGAGTAAATATGTAGATGTAGCTGGCTCCCATCTGTTGTCAAGGCACTCATTTTTCCCCTCCAAAGTCCTCTGTCCCATTTTCATGTCCAGGCCATTGACAAAATACAGAGAGAGTAAATATGTAGATGTAGCTGGCTCCCATCTGTTGTCAAGGCACTCATTTTTCCCCTCCAAAGTCCTCTGTCCCATTTTCATGTTTCATGCTCTGGGATTCCTATAACCTACCCCCACCTCTCCTGCCCTGCCCAGCCTTTAGCAGGAGACAAAGGTATGTAAATTCACAGTAACTTTCGTTGTACAAAGGACCTCACTGCAATTTTTTTGCATTTATATTATTTCTCAGGAGACTAAACTGTCTCCGGATCAATAACTTCCTTCTTTGGACTGAAGAGTATCTGTCTAAGTTCTGCCTGATAGCCGCCTTTCTCTAGGCTCTGGTTCAGCCTTTCCCCTCCTGGCTCATTGTTTACAGGTGTGGGAAAGAACACTCTGAAACTGCCACAGCTGTGGCTGAGTGTTGCCCTCAGCGTGGTGCTCTGTGTTTTGCCTGCCGTTGGGTACCAGTTCCTCAAACCACTATTCTGGCCCTTCTCTGTGGACAAGGTAAGCAGAATAGGGAATCTGCCCAAATGTCATCTGATTCATGACCCCTTTCACCTTTGCCTCTAAATAAAAACCCTGTCCCCCATGCTCTGGCTATAGGTTATTGACAGAATTCATCGCATGAAACAATCACTGCCACCCCCAGTCCAGATTAAACTGAAACATTCGAGCTCTCGACGTTCTGCCTACGCATTCTCCCACAAACAGGGCTTTGGGCCCCTCATCACTTCTGGCAAGTTTATGAAGTCCAAGTTTCCCAAGAAGGACAGCTATGCTTTTTAAAAGTAGAGGTCTTTAGGGAAACCCCAAAGGAGTCACTCATTGCTCTTCCTCCCTTGTATTCACCTTAGTAGGAAGGACTTAGAGTCCCTGGCAAAGCAGCATAAACCTGCCCTTCCACTCATTCCAGGGACACAGCCTTTTCATTCCCTAGAATGCTGTAACCAGGTAAGGCAAGGAAAGGTAAAGAAAGAGCTCCCAGATATCCATCAGAATTACAGCATTTCAAGAAAAAGCATTGTCAGACCTCCCTTCTACCAACTCTTCTAAATTTTAATACAGACAAACAAATGTGGAAGTAGTGGGTGAACAGGGTCAGTGTGGAGAAGGGAAGAGAAAATAGGACCTAAGAATCTTGCTCTGGCCCCCATTTCCCATACCCAGAGCAACCATAAACCTTGCCAGAGCCCCACACAAACATGGTCCCACTCAGGCACTATTCTCAGGTTTATCTGGGGGATTCAGTGTGTCTTCTGCTGGCCCTGGGTAGCAGAAGGAGGAGACAGCTGTGAAAAGTTGGTCATAAGAAGCTGAAGGAAAGTTTCTGGACCAAAAAAAAAAAAAAAAAAAGGTGGCTCCTGCCTTAAAGACAGCTCAAGATTTTGCTTTCTTCCCCTCTCTTTGATGCCTTTGACCCAAGAACTGACACTTTTCCAGGCCTCAGAACTGGGAGAGAGAGACTGAATGGGATTTTAAAAAATCTTTTCTTGAGGAGACAGCCATAATTGATGAACATTTGTCTTCATTCCATAAAGTTATTTTGAGAAGAAATTGTATGTACTTAGGAAATTGTTTCTAAGAAGTTTGTGGAGTAATAAATTGCTTATTTTGGAGTGGAGAAATGTTTATGGTCTCTTGGGGCCCCAGCAACAATTACATAGTCCAAGCAATATCCTTGACCCACAGACTCCCCACCCTCCCCCTTCAAATTAAACCAATATTTCCCTTACCCCCTTTTCTCTTTTTTTTTTTAAGTTCTATGCCACTTTTCTGCTGCTAAACTCTATCTTGACTTCGCTATGACTACATCTTTTAACCATATAGCTCTAGCCTCTTTACACACCTTAAATATTGGTTCTCAAAGTTCAGTGCTAGGTTCTCTGCTCATCTTTCTCTGTATACTTTCTCTGAGTGACTTCATCTAAACTCATGTCTTCATTTACCAACAACGAAGAGATTTTCACTTCTCACTCTACGCTAGATCTCTCTTGAAATCCAGATCCATTTATTAAACTGACTCTGAGACCCTTCACTTAGTTGAATTGCAGGAAACTCACACTCAACCCACCAACCTGCATTTATCATTTTTCTTCAAAATTTCATCCCAGGATGCCACTACCATTATTGCCACTATCCAGTCAACAAAGGCAGACTGGTAGGAATCATCTTAAAGCCTTTCTCTAGTCTGATATATAATAAGTCATCAAATAATATAAATTCTGTATCTTTATTATGTCACTTTCAGTTCCCTCCATTATTTCTACTATTGCCCTTTTTCAGACTCCGATCATCTCTCACATGGATAAAATCTCCCAACTCATCTTCCTGGTTTTCTCCTATTCAAGGCATAAGCAATCCCACTTCCAGAGTCATCTGTCTGAAAGGCAAATTTGATTGTGTCAGGCCCCAGTTTTGCATCCTTTAAGGGCTTCTCATGCCTCTGGATCAAGTTAAAATTTGGACATTTAATTATTGGGCCCTCTCTAGCCTTGTCTTTCACTACTCCACCTTCTGCATTCACTCCAATCATACTATTTCTGGTCTTCGTGTCATCAAACATGCTGTTCTCATATCCCAAAATGCTTTCCCTCACCCCCTTCTTCATCTAGCAAACTCCTAGTCATCCTTCAAAACTCAGAATAGTTGGAACTAGATAGAGGTGATGATTGAACAACATTATGAATGTACTAAGGCCACTGAATTGTATACTTTAAAATGCTTAATTTTATGTTATGTGAATTTTACCTTGATTTTTTAAATAAACCTCAGATTAAGCAATTTATCCTCCAAGACCCTCCCCTGATGCCTCAATGTGACTTATACACTTGTGACTTATATACTTATTCAGTTGCTCCCCTGTGCATACCTCTGTTAGTGACACTTACTACAGAGCATTTTAATCACTAATTTACTTGTCTATTCATAGCATATAATGGGCTTTTAATAAATGTCTGTTGAATTAATGAGCAAATGAAATGAAAGAATTGGAATCTGCTGCTCTGCCTATTTTTCTTGTTTCTCCAAATAGTACCACCCCCCAACAAATAACTCGAACCAGATCCTGGAAGCCCTTCTGTTCCTCTAATATAATCTATTTTGTTACCAAATTCCATTTACTCCGTCTTAGATACATCTTTAAATCTTTCCCTTCCTGTTCATCCCCAGGCCCATTGCTTTCGTCATTTCTTGCCAAGATTATAGCAACATCCTCCTCTCTGGCCTCCCTGCCTCTTTCTGCTTCTTTTCAATCCATTATCCACACCACAGAGAATGATCTTTCAAGAGTACAAATCAGATCATGTCATGTATGTCATGTGCCGGTTTAAAATCCTTTAATAACTCATCAGAGAAATGCATATAAAAACCATAATGAGATATCACCTCACACCTGTCAGAATGGCTATCATCAATAAATCAAAGAACAAGTGTTGACAAGGATGTGGAAAAAAGGGAACTCTCATACACTGTTGGTGGGATTGCAGATTGGTACAGCCACGATGGAAAACAGTCTGGAAGTTTCTCAAAAAATTAAAAATGGATATACCTTTTGACCCAGCAATTGTACTTCTGGGTATTTATCTAAAGAACCCAAAACAATAATTCGTAAAGATCTACGCACCCCTATGTTCATGGCAGCACAATTTACAACAACCAAGATATGGAAGCAACCTAAATGGCTATCAATAGATGATTGGATAAAGATATATGATTGGTTCATATATACAATGGAATATTACTCAGCCATTAAAAAAATGAAATCCTACCATTTACAATGACGTGGATGGACCTAGAGGTTATGTTGAGTGAAATAAGTCAGAGAAAGGTAAATACCATACGATTTCACTTATATGTGGAATCTAAGAAACAAAAAGGACAAACTAATCAAAAACAGACTCACAAATATAGAATACAATCTGGGGATGGCCAGAGAGGAGAGGGGTTGGGGGACTGGGAAAATGGGGTGAAAGGTTAAAGAAGTACAAATTAGTAATTGAGAGATGGTCATGGAGATGGGGAGCACAGTATAGGGAATGTGGTTAGCATTAATGTAATGACTAGGTGGAGAGCCAGAGAAGAAAAAGAGTAATTAGAGTGATCGTCTTATAAACTCCATAAATGTCTAACCAATGTACTGTATACTTGAAACTAATAATTAAATTTTAAAAATCCTTTAGTGACTCATAGCTTTCCTACCTTAGTGCTGCCTACCTCTCCAGCTTCATCACCATTTTCTGATGCATATACCCTCATTTCTGCCAAACCAAGCTTATCCACAATTCCTCAAAGGTTCCATTATCTTCAGAAGACTTTATACGGTGGCTCTTTCTGTTCTCTCCTTTTAGAATACTCCTTCCTCCTTTGCCTAGCTAATGTCTATCTAACTTTTCACTTTCAGCTTTGGTCGCTTACTCTGGGAGACTTCACTGACATCCAAACTCCTGTTCTTGAATTGGGTGCCTCTTCCTTGCACATTTATTTTCAGTTCCCAAGAGTTGAATATATTATTACTCATACAACTGTTTTAATTGTTGTTTACTTCTCTGTCTTCTCTGTTAGGCCATGATGATCTAGATGTGTCCTTGAGGACAAGAACTTTATTTCATTTTTGTATTCCTATTACCCAGCAGATGACTAGCACTTAGATTATTAATGTTTTTCAATAACTGAGTAAGTGAATGAAATCTACTACTACCTTTTATTTGTCTTGAACTTGCCTCTTACCTTGTCCTTTCTAAATGAATCTTATCCTTTGGTACCTAGTTTCCAGTTATACTGCAGGGGTCTTTTTTCATGAAACATGGTCACTCATGGTCACCCATTTAAGGCATTTGTAAAAATACAATTTGGAACAATAATATCCGCCAAAACCCCTGAACAATCAGCATTCTCTTCCAGTGGTTTATATGCATCTTGGAAGATTTGAGTGTCATTCTCTGCTGAGGATCCAAGACAGCAGATGCCACATTCCAAAGTGAGATGTGAGATGGCCATGCAAGACTTGCAAAAAAGGGAGTGTGAAAAACAAGTTTTCAACTCAATTACCTCACCCGTCCTGAGAAAAGGGCCAGAAAATCAGACATTGGAAAGAGATCTTTAGAATTGTCAGTGGGCTTTGAGTTCCTCCCCTCCCCCTACCCAGTTCAGTTCAAGTTGAGAGGGTTTTAAGGAAATCGCTTGGAGAGATTGATATGATTAATGTGTTTGGGGGACACAGAGAACTCATAGTTGACTCATAACTGGAAAATGGAAAAAGTGAGCGAACAATTAACTCTGTTCTCTGGCAGAGCAAGACAAGGTGGCTGTGGTGAGATTGGCCTGTATTCCATTGTTTTTGCAGGAAAAGGGATGCATGGGTGCTCCTCATGGACCAGATATGGGCCACGTAAGAGACCTAGTAGGGTTTCTTTATCTTGTCAGAGATACCATCTAAAAGGTTGAGGAAACCTCAGCAGAAGGAAACATGATATATGCTATCAAATACCTACAGATTTCTAATTAGATAGAAGGTTGGTTGCCTGAGAGTGGATTGATTGCCTGAGAAGGGGCATGAGGTAAATTTTCTAGATCTTGATTTTGAGGTGTTTACATGGATGTATACATTTGCCAAAACATATCAAACTGTATATTTAAAATCTTCATTTTATTGTATGTAAATTATACCTCAATAAAGTTGATTTTTCAAATGCCTAGAGATTTGCAAAGGAGTTGTAAGTGACCTGCTAGAAGAGTTGAATTCACCTCAAGTGACTAGGTGTAGGAGAAATATCTCCACCAACAGAGAAGGGATCTCTGAAAAACCTACAACAGGGCTTCTTGAGAAAGAGCTTTAGCTACCTGCCAAGCACTACAATTAGTTTGTGACTATTAGTTGAATAGAAACCTCCCTCATCTCTTCTCCTTCCACCCTGCTCAAACACTGGAGAGAAAGGGCTAGCAAGCTGGGGATGGGTGAAGAGATAAGTGGGAAAAATAAACATCTACTAAGCCCTACCCCCATTTCCCACTGAACATGGCCACCTGCAATAGGGCCAAGCTGAGAAATGGGAAATGCTTTAATTTTAAGTTTTGAAGTTTAAAAATTGTTTCATTAGTCTGCACATCTTAATTGTTAAAGTTTTATTCCAGGAGAGAACCCCATGAGGGGCTTCCGAAGTTGGGTTCAGTGAGGAAATCTTTTTATTTGAGCAAGATTAAATAGCAGCTAATAGCAAAAAGAGGCAATTCCAGATTACATAGGCCATGTTTACACTTGTTCCTCATCTATAGCCTCTTGGGAACAGGGAAAGGCCACAGGACTATCTGGTTCACCCTGCACCTTTTTCTTTAAGAACTTGTGGGAAAAATAACTTTATTTACCACTGCCAGAAATAGAGAAACAAGGGCACATTATCCTAGTCCCAACATTTCTCAGCAATTCTAGCCCCCAATCTTCTAAGATATGTGCAAAGAGTTTTGGAAAAGACTCAGCATTTGGAGGAGTCTGGGGGTCATCCTAGACTATTCGTTCTATTCTTCCCCCCATCCCACCCCCAATGATACACTTAATTAAGTCATGTAGATTTCTATACCCTAAATCTCTCTTGAATCTACCTCCTCCAATTTAACCCCCCAGCCACTGTCCTAATTCAGACTCTCACTTCTCATCACAATTACCACAGAGTCTCCTAACTGATCTCTTTACCTCCCTAATTCAATATTCACACTCTGATTAGAGTGAGATTTCTAAAGTGCAAATCTATTCAAATACTGGTAATAGTGTAAAATGTGTCTGGCCATAACTGAATAGATTCCAGTTCCTGGGGATGCAAATTAATTTTGTCTAGTAGAGAATATACATGTCTAACACTTACATCCTCATTTGAACTGGTTTTAATATCTTATTGGTTCCCTCATTAACAAGTGAGTTTAATATTTATTTTGTATTTGTATAAGGTTCATGATTTTACCTTTTTTGAAAATTATCCCTTAACACAAGTAACAGGATGTAACCCATACTTGCTGAATGAAAGAAACTATATGAATGGATAGAAGGATATGTCATCTACCCAGGGCAGGAATCAAGCTGAACGGCCTCAAGAACCTGGGCAGTAGTCTTTGTGTATAGACTTGGCTCCTCCCTATGCAACAGATTGTTCCTTCTCAGCTACTCAGGCCATTGGTAAGTAAAAGATAGTCACTCTCAAATTTCCATTATAAGTCAAACCATGAGTAAGGATATAGTTCTTTCCCTAATTCCAAATTATCAGGTAAAGGATGCTAATTGATCTACTTTGGAATAAGTCCCTACCCTGGACCATTTAACTGTACAAAAATGTGGCTTTTCATTGGTCCCCCTGATGGCAGTCCTAGCCCTCTCTACTTCATCCTCAGAATTTTATTTCTAAAATTTGATTTGCCATTCCTGCCTCTGCAGAAGCCCCTCAGTATCTCTCCACTGCTTACAGGTGAGTCTCAACTCTTTAGTATGTCACAGGAGGCTCTTCATTATCAGATCTCTGACCATGTCTGCTATGCTCTCTCCATTGCATCCCACACCTCCATCATATCAATTATTTTGCCCGGTTTTTTTTTTTTTTGCACATGCTGATTCCCCCATATTCTTAATCTCCTACTCATTCTTTAAAACTCATCTCATGCCACTACTATGAAGCCTGAGGATGTATTATACAGTATGACATTTACCTGCTTTCTTAATTGTGACCCAACAGCTGGTCAGTGCCTAGAGCACAAGGTCTCAGCCTCTCTTTCATGGAACATAGAACCTGGTGGGCTTCTAATAACTATTTGCTGAATGACTGCCTGCCCCTAACCCCCTTCAGCTAAAAGAAGGAAACAATATGATCCTCATATGAGTGATGTTAAAAAATTATTCATGACACTTGTTAAAGATAATAAGGCAAACTTTATTTAAGGGGGGACCATCATAATACATATAGGGACCACTGCAATGGGTCTTGCAGTGGGGGAGAGATTGAGCTCAACTCAGACCCCAACAAAGATAAGTGGAGATTTATAGCCATGGAGCAGTGGTCAGAGTCAGTGGATGGAAAATTATAGTCCTGGTCTGCTATAATACCACAGACCGGGTAGCTCTTACAAGCAACGGAAATTTATTTTTATGTTTTTTAAGTTTATTGGGGTAACATTGGTTAATACAATTATATAATTTGGAAATTTATTTCTCATAGTTATGGAAGCTGGAATCTTGAGATCAGGGAGAAGCAGAGGCAGACTTCTTGTATCCTACCTAACCTGGAGGATTTGGGCTAGGGAGCTCTGTGAGAAGAGCTATAACAGCACTAACCCTATTTATGCGGGCTCTACCCTCATGACTTAATCGCCTCCCAAAGGCCCCATCTACTAATACTATCACCTGTAGGAGATAGAATTTCAACAAATGAACTTTGGAGGGACACACACATTCAGACCATAGCAATTACTAGGGGGAAACATCAGGGATAAAGGGGATTCTTGCTAGACCCGCTCAATGAATTCTTGCTGAAGCTAGGCCAGGGTAATAAGATAGGGAGGATGGTCAGATACTAGGGATGGAGGATTTTCACTAAACTGACTTAACAGGATCCTTGCTCAAACTGGGTTCTACAAGGCCAAAGAGGGAAGCCCTAGGTCAAGCGCAGTCCAGCAGAGAACTCAAATAAGCCTGATTAAAGTTTTGGTCAAAGGAGTCTTTGTCAGTTCCAGGTTTTACCAGGGCTTCTTAACCCCGGTTATGGGTGGGGTGCTTTTAAAAAATATCAAAGCCTGGGCACCACCCCAGTGACTGATTCAATCAGTCTCGACTGAGATCAAGCCTTAGTTTCGCTCTTTTTCTAATTCCTCAAGAGGTTCTACTGGGGGTGTCAGGGTTGATAATCGGGGCTTTAGGCGAAGGTGGGTAAGCAAATGCACCTGCCTTCGAAGCCAGTAGGCCTGCGGCCCAGGATTCTCGGTTTCAGCGCAACCGAGCTGCGCTTCGCTGGACACCACCCCAGAGGGGCGGGCCGCGGGCCGCAGAAGGCGGGGCCACAGCCGTAACCTCACCGCTCCCCTCGCGGGAAAGCACTGCGCGTGACTCGCTGCGCACATCACACCCGGAGCTAGGGCGGTGGGTGAGCACAGCGAGCCGGGTGGGCCGAACCAACGCGCCGTCCGGAGGGGCAGCAAGAGGGCAACCCAGATTGGACCATCGGCGCCGCGGCCGCAGGGGGGGCCGGGCGTTACCAACCCGTCTGGAGAGGAGGGGGACGCCGGCCTGTCTCGGCTGCAACACAACACCTGGAGGGCGCGAGACGCCGCCGTCGCCGCTGCTGAAGGACCGCGCTGAGGCGAGAAACCAGGTGGGGACTCCTGTTCGGGGTGCGGCGGGGTCTGGAAGACCCTTTATCCTCACATTTCAAATGATTCCTTAGGAGAAGGTCCTCTGTCCACCTATCCAGCACTCGACAGCCCCGCCCTTCCCTTCAGCTCTTTCCCTTAGTTCCCTCAGTTCCATCCTTCCGTTCTGCTTCGACCTCCTGGACCCACTTTATCCTCAGTCATCTTCCTGACCCTTCAGCTTTACCATCCAGTGGACCCTCACACTCAGGACTACCATCCCTTTGGGCGTCACCCCGGATCCGCCCCAACCGTCTCCTCAAACTGTCCCTTCGGAGACACCCTTTTATGCGCCCAGTAGTCACCGCTGTACTCCCATCTGTGACGGCCCTAGGGGAGCGCGAAGGCCCAGCATCCAGCCCGGTGACAGCCGCGGGAGTCTCCGCACAGCTAGTCCCAGCCGGGTCCTCTGCGCCCTCTGTCCCTTTGGTCCCTAGTTCCCAGACTGATATCAGCCCCAGCCGGGTTGAGATCTCTCACATCCAGTTTTACCTCGGGAAAACCTTTGGTCTGGCAGTTTGCCAGCCCCCTGCCACAGCAATGCCTGCTGCGAAGGGCACCGTGATCCCGTTGTCCAGGACTGGCTTGGGACAGCTAGCCTGGCCCTGTGGACACCGAGACACTGGCCTGGATGCAAGGACCTTACACTATTCATTTGTATCCCCAGCGCCCAGGATAGTGTCTGATGTACGGTAGCATTTAGTAAATATTTCATGGGTGGGTGAATGAATGAATGAATGAATGAGCCCAATGCGGAAGCTGTGAGGCAGAGTGCTTTAGTGAGAAAGATGTCACTAAATACATGAAGGGGAGAAAAAGGAAAAGCACGGGGGAAATTACTTGTGGTGCTCATATAGGGAGCATAAAACTGAATATATTCAGTCTCAATTCATGATATGAGTTTTCCACTTATGTTCTGTTTACAAAATAAGTCAGGGCTGGAGCTGGAGAGATTTTTATTGGTTTGTGCCTTAGAGGCTGCTCAGATAATCTTGAAAGAGCTTTGCCAGGGTGAACTGCTCCTCTTGCCCTAGAGACTAACTGCTACCTCTGGGGAAGAATTCTGGAGGCCAGCCACAGCCTTTAAAGCTGACTCAGTGTAGCTGGTCAGCAGATGCCTCAGGCAGGTTGGAGGAATGAAGAACCTCAGTTATTTTACCCTTTAGCTCCTGGATACCCGAAGTGAACCACCCCTACCTCAACCCATCATCTCAGAGACTGGAGGGATAGATTATCCCAGGCAGGCCTAGTGTGAGGCCTAAATACTACTCTACTATAATCAGGCCATATGGGCCATATGGGCCGTTTGTACCTCAGTAGACCAGAGTCCGACAGGGATTATGACTGCATGAACAATGTCAGTAATAAACAAGAACATGGGCCTTTTAAAGATAAAATTGTCAAAGAACAGAAAGCCTGAAACCTGTTTTTATTGATTCCTAGGATGACTTAAACAGATTCAGTTTCCTGAAAGTAAGACAGGATTCAGAGACCTCAGTTTTAGCCCAGATTCCTTGGGGAAGTAGATAATATTGCTGAGTGATGAAACAATGGCTGGACAGCTGTGAGAGTTTATAAGCTAAGAAGTAGTTACCTGACTAGTAGTAAGTCACATTATTGTAACTGGTGCTCAGAGTGCATGTCACCTTTAAATGAAAATAGCGATTGGAGTTTCTTTGGAGACGGTGATATGGCTTACAGAAAGGGAGATCCTACCGCTGTCCCTGGTATTCTGTTACCTGTGCCACCACTCCTGCTGTATGGTCATAGGGCATTAACCACCATTGTTTCTCTTTTGTTTGAGCCAGGCCAAAATCTGATTTCCTCTGATTTTTTTTTTTTTAACGCCTATAGCACCTGGTATTCCTAGGTGGTCTCCCATTTGAGTACTAACCAGGCCCAACCCTGCTTAGCTTCCAAGATCAGAGGAGATCAGGCATGTTCAGGGTGGCATGGCCGTAGAGTCTCTGATGTTTATGTTAAGTGTTTAAGGTCTCCTTCTGAGGCCAGGTCTGCTGCCTAACAGGAGTCTGGTGTACTCTCATCCATTTCTAGCTTTGATTTATCCCTCTTCACTTTCTCTTTTTCCTACCTTCTGACCTATCTTTATATAAAGTCTTGGATCATAGAAACCTAAAGCAGGGAGAGGCTCCTGAGTTGGATTAAGGATGGGCATGTAATCTGGAGACCAGTACTTTTTTTAAAATTTTGGTAGTGTGTGTCTATACACACAGACACACACATGCACACCTTTATTGCTAGGAATTGACTTACATGATTGTGGGGTGCTGGCTAGACAAGTCCCAATTCATTGGGCAGGCTGGCAGACTGGAAACTCTTGGAAGGAGCTGATGTTGAAGTCTACAGATAGAATTTCTTCTTCCTCAGGGAAACCTCAGTTCTGCTTTTAAGACCTTTCAACTGATTATATGGGGCCCACCCAGATTATAGAGTATAATCCTCTTTCCTGAAAGTTGACTGATTGTAGATGTTAACTATATCTACAAAATATCTTCACAGGAATGCTTAGATTAGTGTTTGATTGAATAACTCGGTACCATGGCCTAGACAAGCTGACACATAAAACTAATCATTACAGTTTGTCCTTGTCAATTTGGCAGTCATACGTATTTCCTTAAACCATACTTAATCTCCAAATAAAAACAATAGCAAAATCATACTTCCACCTAACATGATCTTGTTATCCTGCATATAACCAAAATTGTGCCAACTGTTTCCCCAAAGAGGATGCAGTCCTCTGGTGTTGTTCACTATTCTTGGTATCCTATAATTTAAATACTGAGATGTAAACTTAGTTTATGGCCATGCCACGCTGAATGTGCCTGATCTCGTCTGATCTCAGAAGCTAAGCAGGGTCGGGCCTGGTTGGTACTTGGATGGGAGACCACCTAGGAATACCAGGTGCTATAGGCGTTAAAAAATAAAAGAGATGTAAACTTAACTATAATTAATACATCTTATGTTAGACGATAAGGGGAAAAGAGAGGGAAGAAAATAAAAATACTTGCTTTACATATGTACATATGTTATATATATATACACATTCATAAGAAAATAAAAAATATTCATAACTCTTTTACTACTTTCTAATGTACTACATAGTTTATTGTGTTTGTTGTTCACTGTTATGTCCTATGCACTTAAAACAGTGTCTGGCACATAGGAGATGCTCATCAGTAGTGTTATTTTTTTAATTTATAGAATGGATAAAAGAAAGGAAGTGGTGTTAGTATTTTGTCTCCTTGTCTAGCATAAGTAGTTGATCTTGATTGACAATAGGAGGCAAACATCTGATTCCCATCCCGGGGGCTAGTAAACTTTAGTTAGCCCGGCTAGAGGCTTATGGATTTTATTGATCTTTCCAAAGGACCAGCTTTTGATTTTGTTGATTTTCTCTAATGGTTTCCTGTTTTCAGTTTCATGGATTTCTGCTCTAATTTTTATTATTCTTTTTCTTATGTCAGTTTTAAATTGCTCTTCTTTTTCTAATTTCTTAAAGTGGAAACTTAGATTATTGATTTTTGACTTTTCTTCTTTTCTAATATACGCATTCAATGCTATAAATTTCTCTCTAATCACTGCTTTCATTGCATCCCACAAATTTTGATAAGTTGTGTTTTCATTTTCATTTACTTCAGAATATTTTAAAATTTCTCTTGAGATTTCTTCTTTGATCCCATGTGTTATTTTTTTGAAAGTTTGATTTTTTTAATTTAATTTATTGAGGTGACATTGGTTAATAAAATTATATAGGTTTCAAGTGTATAATTTGATAGTACCATGTATTTGACCCCCATTACCCTTATGTACCTCCCCCTACCCCTTTCCTCTAGTAACCACTAAACTGTTTTTTGTATATGAGTTTTTGTTTGTCTTGTTCATTTGTTGCGTTCAGTTTTATATCACATATATAAGTGAAATCATATGTTTCTCAACTTTTTCTGTCTGACTTATTCCACTTAGCATTTTAATCTCAAGAGCCATCCATATTGTCTCAAACGGCAGTATTTAATCTTTTCTAATGGCTGAGTAATATTCCATTGTATATATGTACCACATCTTCTTTATCCAGTCATCATCCATCAAAGGACACTTCAGATGTTTCCTTGACTTGGCCACCATGAATAATGTGGCAGTGAACTTTGAGGTATGTATATCTTTACAGATAAATGTTTTCAAATCTTTTGGGTCGATACCCAGAAGAGGGATTGCTGGGTCATATGGTAATTCTATTCTCAATTTTTTGAGGAACCTCCATACTGTTTTCCATTGTGACTGCACCAGTGTACATTCCCACCAGCAATATATGAGGGTTCTTTCTTCCCAACAACCTCTCCAAACCTTATTACTTGTCTTGTTGATGATAGTCATTCTAACAGGTGTGAGGTGGTATCTCATTGTGATTTTGATTTGCATTTCCCTAATAGCTAGTGAAGTTGACCATCTTTTCATATGTCTGTTGGTCGTTTTTATGTCTTCTTGGGAGAAGTATCTGTTCAGGTCCTCTGCCCATTTTTTAATTAGATCCTTTGTTGTTGTTGTTGTTGAGTTGTATGAGCTCTTTTTATATTTTGGATATAACACCTTTTCAGAGGTGTTATTTGCAAATATCTTCTTCAGTTCAGCTGGTTGCCTCTTTGTTTTGTTTGTGGTTACTTTTGTTGTACAGAGCTTTTTAGTTTAATATAGTCTCACTCATTTATTTTTGCTTTTACCTCCTTTGCCTTTAAGGTCAAATTCATAAAATCCTCTCTAAAACCAAGGACCATGAGTTAGTACCTATGTTTTTTTCTATCCAATGTATTGTTTCAGGTCTTATATTTACGTCTTTGATACATTTTGAGTTAATTTTGGTGTGTGGTGACAGATAGAAGTCTAGTTTCCATTCTTTGACATGTGGCTTTCCAGTTTTCCCAGCACCACTTATTGAAGAGGCTATCTTTTCTCTGTTGTATGTTTTTGGCTCCTTTGGCAAAAATTATTTTCCCATATATATGTGGGTCCAAGGTCTCAATTCTGTTCCATTGATCTATTTGTCTGTTTTTCTGCCAATACCATGCTGTTTTGATTATTGTCACTTTTGTTAGTACATTTTTAATGAGCTTTTATACTTTTCCCTGTATAGGCTTCCTGTTAAGACCTCAGTAACCCCAGAAATATCTGAATTGTTTTATTTGTTTTTTCTTCAACTTCCAATACTTCCAAGTGTTGCCAAATGCCAAGTTAAATTTGAATTTCAGATAAACAACAGGGTGTCTTGTATTTTTATTTGCTAAATCTGGCAACCTTAGTTCATGGGGAGGCTTATGAGTTCTAATTTTCTCTCTGCAAATTAAGGACAATAACTCACTCTTTTCTTCTGTTACTCATACACAATGACTGAGCACCCTATCAAAAGTCACTTGACTGTGATGGCTCACTGCATGTTAGGGTAAGGTCAGGCTCTGTAGAGATAGTCCAGTTGGTCAGTGCTGAGGTTACCCAAAAAACATCCTCACAGACATTGGCATATGATAATTGTAGTTCTTGTCAATTGAGTTCATCATGCAAAATGAGTGTATTATTTTGTATATCAACATTGCTCTGAGAGAGATGTCCATGAGTGGAGGTGGGGGAGGTGCAAGGTAGATTCTAAAAAAAAAGTATTACTCAGAACCTCTCTTTACCACAGTTACTCTTTTTCTGTGTGTGGTAAAATATACCTAACATAAAATTTACCATTTTAACGATTCTCAAATGTACAGTTCAGCGGCGTTAAGTACATTCACTTTGTTGTCCAACCACCACCATCAGCCATCTCCAGAACTTTTTCATCTCAAACTGAAACCCCATACTCATTAAACAATAATTCCTCATTCCCTCTTCCCTCAAGTCCCTGGCAACTACCATTTTATTTTCTTTCTCCATGAATTTGACTACTCTGGGTACTTCATATAAGTTGAATCATACAATATTTGTCTCTTTGTGACTGGCCTATTTCACTTAACATAATGTCTTCAAGATTCATCCATGTTGTAGCTTATATTTGAATTTCCTTCCTTTTTAAATATGAATAATATTCATTGTATGTATATACCGCCTTCTGTTTATCCATTCATCCATCGATGGACACTTGGGTTGCTTCTACAATTTGGCTATTGTGAATAATGCTGCTATGAACATGGGTATATAAGTATCTGCTTGAGCTTCTGCTTTCAATTCCTTTGGATGTGTATGTGCTTAGAAATGGAATTGCTGGATTGTATGGTAATTCAGTGCTTGCTTTTTTGAGCAACTGCCATACTGTTGTTTACAGTGGCTATACCATTTTACATTCCCACAGCAATATAAAGAGTTCCAATTTTCCCACATCCTTGCCAACACTTATTATTATTTTTTTTAATAATAGTCATCCTAATGGTTATAAAGTAGTATCTCATTGTGGTTTTGATTTGCGTATCTCTAATGACTAGTGATGTTCAGCATCTTTTCATGCTTATTGGCCATTTTTATATCTTCTTTGGAGAAAAGTCTATTGAAATACACCTCAGAAAAGAAAAAGGAAGCTATCAAACCTGAACTCTCTCACTTCCTACCACCAATCTGCAAATGTATCTACAGCCATCCCCTCCTCATCAGTTGCAATGAAGGAAGTATCTCAGCTCCTAAAAAAAAACTGTCCCTCCCTGCTGCACTGGAATGCATACTCTCCCACTTTATCTTTTCAGCCATGGTAATGCCCTGAAATATTCACAACTGGTTGCCTACCTAACAACTCTTTCCCCATTGAAACAGAACAGAATTTATTTAGGTATCCACCCTGTCCCCACTGGCCTCTGAATGTTAACATATCTGGATGTAATGGTTGAGATGGTAACAGCCATCCCGTCACCCAATGATAGAAAATATGAGTGACATGTTGAGCCTCTGAATTAACTTACCCTGCAGTAACACTACCTCTGGTCTTCATGATATATGTGACTAATACGTTTCTTCTATTGTTTAAGCCGTTTTGAGACTGTTTTTTATGTCCATACAGCAGAGAATCATACCTAAGTGAGATGCTTTTTAAGCTACCCCAAACAAATCTCTATTCTGAGTAAAAACACTAATTGCCATACAAATGGAACTTCAAGATAATTCTCTGATGCTATGCCACTCACTGTCACCTACCCTTTTTGATCTGTTTGCTCTCCTCAGTTCAACCTATATAGAAATCCTGGAGTCACTACTGCTTCTCAGGGATGTTGCTTCGTCATTTAATCTCTCTGTTTTCTAAACCTTCAGCATCACTGGAGAGGAAGTTATTTTTAAAAAAAGAAGGAAGGAAGGAAGGAAGGAGGGAGGAAGGGAGGAAGGAAGGAAGGAAGGAAGGAAAGGGAAGGAAGGAAGGAAGGAAGGAAGGAAGGAAGGAAGGAAGGAAGGACGGATGGAAGGAAGGAAGGAATACAAATTCATTTCTAAGAACTGAAAAACATGAGTCTCCAAATTGAAAGGGTCTAGTACAACAAATAGAAATAACCTACCCGAAGGTACATCATCATGAGAATTGAAACACTATAGATATGGAGAAATTTTACAACTCTTTTTTTAAAAAATAAAGTTAATTACAAATATCAGGAATCAGAATAGCATTGGACTTAACAATAATGCAATCTAATTAGTAAGCAATGGAGCAATGCTTTCAAATTTCTGAGAGAAATTCTAGCCTAGGATTTTATGCACAGCCAAATTATTAACTGTGAAAATTTAAAAAATATATTTTCAGACATTCATTTCAAAAGTGTTCCTTCTGTGTATCCTTTTTTAGGAAGCTACTACAGAGTATGCTCCAGCAAAAATGAGAGAGTAAACAAGAAAGAAGAAATCATGGGACTTACAACCCAGGGCAACTAACATAGGAGAAAGGCAAAAGAAATTCCTAGGTTGATGATAATGAAAAGCCTACCATGTTAGTAGTATTGTAAGCCCAGAGAGGAGTAAGTTCAAAATGTATCAGGAGAATAGAAAGTTCCAGAGGAATATCTTCCAGGGAGAAAAATGAACCATGTTAGTAGTATTGTAAGCCCAGAGAGGAGTAAGTTCAAAATGTATCAGGAGAATAGAAAGTTCCAGAGGAATATCTTCCAGGGAGAAAAATGAACCATGTTGACCATTTGGAAAATTATTTCGAGAGGGATTTTTACAGTTCAGCTAGAGAATTCTAGCAGAGTTCTGGAAGAATTAGGAACAAATATATAGAAAACTAAACAAACTTAAAAAGACTCAAGTATTAAAAATTATATTATAAATTATATAGTAATAATAAAAGTTTACAGACTTATGAAGTCATAGTAAACACTGGATATTAATTTAATCAGAAATTGTGGGGAAGGTGGGTATAAAAATGCTAAGTTTTTGTCTTCCATATAGGAAGTCAAAAGAGAATGTTTAAAAATCAAGAAATTAAATAAGCATATTATTTATAAACATGAACATAAATACCAGATGAGGCGATTAAAATATTTGAAAGTAATGGTCTCTGGAGAACAACACAGAAGTGGAAAGGGACGAAGCTGAGGATTGCTGTTTTTTCATCATAAACTTTATAGTACCATTTAACTTTGTAACCATGTACCTATATTAATTGATAAAATAAATATTAATTCGAAAGTAAATCCCCTGATGAATCACCCTGTACTGTCACATTTCTCTATGCTAACAGCCAAACTTCATTGACTACCATGCTGTCTACTCAATTTTCCCTTTACTTTTGTACCCTCTTCTGTCTAACTTAATTTCCTACCACTTCCATAAAATTGTTTATGTCAAGATCACCAATGAACTCCCAGTTGTCAAATATGATAGACATCTTCAGTCACACTGGCTTTCTTTCAGTTTTTCTAAGATACTAGCCACTTCCCTGCCTCAGAGCTTTCAGACATGTCATCCCCTCTTCCTGGAATATTGTTCCCCACTCTTTACCTGTTTAACTTCTTTTCAACTCACCTTTCAAGGCTCAACTTAAACATCATTTTACCAAAAGAAGCCTTCCCTGACTCTTAATGAAGTCCTTAATCAGTCTTAATTAGGTCCTCTTAATACTCTGTACTTTTTTTCATGGCATTTATCACATTTTGTAATTATATTTTTATTTGTGTGATTGTTTGTCTTCCTCTGCTAGATTGTAAACTCCATGAGGACAAGAATTATATGTTTTTTTTTACCACTATATTTCTAGCAATAGTCTTAATTCTTTGGCCCTCTAGGAATCTTTGCCCAAGGATTAAATCAATATCCCTTGAAAGAGGTATTGAAGGAAGGCCTAGAATTAGCGTGCTGATCTTAGAAATTAGAAGAGAAGGTAGACTAGAGAAACTTTTCTAAAGCAGAAGCTATGAGACTTGGACAGCAATACATGGTATACATGTCTGGGAATAATTAGACCTTTTAAGGAAAATCTTGTCAGCCCATGAGTTTATGGGAAAGACTCACTTTCAGTGTGTTCTGCTGACAGTGATTCAGGTAGTCATGTACCTGGATTCACTGTGTTCACTGGGTGGGAAACTTGATTAACAGATAACTTGCAGATTTACTTTAACTTTCTTTCTGTGTATTCCCTTGGGATGTTACCTAGGACAGAGCCACTTTACAATTTATAGGAGGACAAAGAACAGAGCTATGAAGGTTAAAGAATTTGAGGTGGTATGCCTACTGAAAAGAAAAGCAGTGGGTATGATGACAGTGACAAGATTCCCTGTTGTAAATTGGTCAGTTGAACGGTAGTGCAGTCTCAAAAGCACAATGGGAGAGATTTGGGTTCAAGAAACGAAGAGATTCCTGATTCATATTTATTATAGTTCCATTAACTGAGCCCTAGATGCACTGTACTAGGTATTTTCTCAGTTCCATTAACTGAGCCCTAGATGCACTGTACTAGGTATTTTCTCAGTTCCATTAACTGAGCCTAGATGCACTGTACTAGGTATTTTCTCAGTTCCATTAACTGAGCCCTAGATGCACTGTACTAGGTATTTTCTCAGTTCCATTAACTGAGCCCTAGATGCACTGTACTAGGTATTTTCTCAGTTCCATTAACTGAGCCTAGATGCACTGTACTAGGTATTTTCTTTATCTTCTCTCACCACCACCCTGTAAGAGAGAGGTATTATTATCCTCATTTTACAGGTGAAGAAACTCAGGCTGAGGGAGATCAAATAATTTGCCCAGTGCAGGGGAGGGAGGGAGCACCTGGGGGGATCGTTTTATGAACTATATCGATGTCTAACCAATGTACTGTATACTTGAAACTAATTTAAATAAATAAATTAATAATAATAATAATAATAACTTGCCCAGTGCTACAAAATTAGTCCTTCAGAGCAGAATTCTATACCAACCTTTTCTTAGCTTTCTGTGTTGACCAGAAGGAAGCAAAAGTGAATGGCCTGAAGCTGGAAAGAGCAAATCAGGGTCCTGTTTCTTTATTATAATGGACAGTAATTTGTTAGCAGAAGTGAGTTCCAGTGCCTTAAATAAAAGTGTGTAATGTAAATAGGGGCTGAACTCCAGCAAAATAAATGGTAATAAAAATGAAGCTCAACTGAGAACACATGATTGATAGATTCTAGTGACTTCTTCAAGGGCCAGAGTTTTCAGTTCAAATATAGATAATTTTGTTCACCAATTCAGTATAAGCTTGTCCTTGATTAATAAATATGCTAATTGGCCTTCCTGGACAGAGCTGGCTTTTATGGATTAGCTGTCTTTCCTTTGAATACAGCACATTCCAAAGGCCGACTTTGTATGGTCATAGTTACTTGATATTTTTGTTTAGTCTCCCCAGGTGAAATATAAGCTCCATGAAGGCAGGTACCAGGTCTGTTTTGTTCACATAATATGATACCTGCATTTCATAGGTGCTCAGTTAATTTTTGCTGACTGGTTCATCTAGTCCTTGGGCAAGACTTTGGCGCCTGAGATTCTCAGGTCCATGAAAAAATTCTTCTATAAATCTGCCTAAAGCACAGAAGGAAGCCCTTCCAGACCCCTATTGATGTGCTTCTATGTTGAGCTATTGTATTCTCCACGTCCTGCCTCCTTTGGGTGGGACCCCAAAGACTCGATGCCATTTGGGCTTGACTTTGGCAGTAAGACTTGTTCTTGTTCTCAGATTTTAACAATAAATGGATTATGTTATTTCCTGTCCCCACAGGAGCTCAGTAGGACCAAAACTGAGGAGCAATAGGAGCACAGACTTACTGCTTTCTCTCCTGGAACCTCTCCATCTCTACCCAGAGATGCTCCAGTATAGGTTGGCCAGTCAGGAAATTCCAAACCCTTTTCCTGAAACTCTAAACAGCTTGAGGAATCTTTCCAGCTGGAGTTGGAAAAGCTGCCAGTGGGGAGAGCTGAGTCTTATGTAACTTTATAGACTGCCCTTTTTTAGGAAAAAAGTTTCTCAGCTCATGCTGGACTTTTAGACACACATCCTGCATTCTTTCCTAGATGCTCAGCAGCCCCATCGGAAGCTGCTAACAGGGCAGAGTTGAAGACTGGGGAGGCGAAGTGGGGAGAGATGAAGAAAGAGGGAGAGAGAGATGTCTGTCATTCTCACTGGAACATGCTGTTCTGGTTCTCATGTTGTGGCTCCCAGTAGCAGTAGAGGGAGTGCAGTGCTGAGGTGAAGGGAACTTCAGGAGAAGAGTTGTACTTGGGCATACTCACCCTGTACATTCCAGAAGCCAAGCACCCCACACCCCAACAAGGAGGTCTAGAACTCAACAACGTATATAAATATATCCAAAGCTATAAAGAATCAAATTCTGCTTTGGAAAAAGAAATTTTTCCAGTTTTGTTTGGTGAGGATTCAGTTCCTCTCTTAGTACCATTCAGTGGACATTCTAAGCCATGTGCCAGGCTCTAGGCTAGGTCGAGTGAGTACAAAGATGAACAAGACAGTCTCTATTCTTAATGTGCAACCAAGGGAGAAAAATAAAACATACATAAATAGTTATAATACACTTCTTTATAATTCTTCAAATTTTATGTAATTTGTGTATTCTTAACTCTCTTATAAAGATAACCATCAGGTTCATGTCCTCCCATGAACTTATGTGCTAGCTAATTCAAGATAAACAAAAATACAAGAAAATCTCCCCTCTTCAGGTATGACTAGTTATTTTATTAAATTATTCATGAAAGGGCAGGCACAGTTTCAAGAATATTGTCATCTTAATTGTTTTAATTTCCCTAATTTAAGTGTGAGGCACTTAATACTTTTTACTGTAGTACAGGTATTTATCTTCTTTCAGACTGTAGGTGGGTGGACCTTCATGTTTCCTGTGATGAATATGGTCCATGAGGCCTAGGCTTTCAGGCCTGCGAGGATCCCAGATGGCCCAAAAGATTCTGTCGGCCCATTTATGCCAGAAAACATAGAAATATAGATAAATAAAAAGGAGAAAATGTGCATGCACTTTTAAAAAATAAAAATGAGATCATACCATGAATTGTACTTTATAAACTGCTTTATTTAGGAAAACCTTTATCATAGACATAGTTTCATCTCAGCAACTATTCTAACACAATATTATTTTTATGTTTTGTAGAATATTTCTATCATGTGGATTACCTCAATTTATTTGATCAATTCACAGATGAAAGAGCATTTAGAATATTATTTTCAATTTTAGCTTTTATAAATGGTACTTCAGTGAACATCCATAAGTATATATCTTTGTGTACTTTTATTATATTATTTCTTTTATATATATTTCCTAGAAGTGGACTAACTAGTATAGTTATTTCAAATTTTGATAATCTTACTTGGCTGCCGTCTTGAAATTTTCATTCATTCAAAAACGTTAATCTATTACGTGTGCCAAACATTGTACTAATAGTAAATAATGATATACAGGGTTCCTCTATATCATGGAACTTGCTTTCTAGCATTAGAAGCTAAATAAACAATTATGAAACACATACAAGGAAGTGCAAGGTGCTTTGGAAACATATAACCAGGGCTAGGAAAAGCCATCGAATTTGTGATGTTTCGATTTAAAACCTGAATGATGATTAGAGTTAGCCCGACAAATGGAGGGGCCATGTTCCAGTCAGTACAGAGGTGATGGTGTGACTATAGGCAGGGTAGGAGTGGTAAAAGATGAGACTGGAGAGGTAAGTTATGAAGGGCAGAGTACACCTTTAAAGAGTTTGGATTTTATGGAAAGAGCATTTGAAGGGTATTTAAACAAGAGGGTGATATATTTTGAAAGGATGTTTCTGAGAGGGGAGACCAGGTTAGAGGCTAATGTAGGAGCTCAGACAATTGATAAATATACCTTGGTCTTGGGTAGTAGCATTGGGGATAGAGAAGGATGGACAGAATTAAGACTTGTTGGTTATTGGGACGTGGTAGGATATATAAAGTAGAAACAGATATGAGTAACAGAAACCCAAAACTGGTGACTTAAGTAAGATGAAATTTCTTTCTTTCTTAACAACGACAAAAACTCAGAGGTAGACAGTCCTGGGCTGGTAAGGCAGCTCCGTAGCCATTTGAAACCCAGTCCCCTTCCAGTTTTTTCTGTGTGCTATACCTAGGCCATCTTTATGGATGCTACCGCAGCTCTAGCCATCACACCTAGCTTCCTAGCTTCGGGATGGTGGAAGAAAGAAAGAAGGATGCAACCTGCTCATCTTAAAGAAATTACCCAGAAGTCTCACAAACAATCATAACTTAGTCAAATGGCCATATGTACCTCTAAGGGAGGTAGAAATGTAGAATTTTAGTTGAGCAGCATTGTACCCCCCTGAATATCAGGGTTCTGTTAATTTGAAAGAGAATGGATATTTAGCAACTAACAATCTAAGGCCTGGCAAAATGGGAACCTACAATTCAATGCAACCAAATTATTTACAAGATAACATTGATTACAGAAAAATATACCATTGTTGAAAAGAGACTTCTTTGACTACTAGGCAAAGATTTAATATATTAAAATCCTGTTTATAGTTGTTGTAAAGAATAAACAACTGTTAGCTCAAATAAGGCCCCAGCTTAAATATGAATATAGCTGGATTTGACCTGAATCACTATCATGCAAAATTGTCATGCTTGTGATTTTAAGCACCTTATCATTCATTAATATTCAGACTATAGAAAAGAGCACAACAACAGTTTGCTGCTATTTAGAACAGAGTTTAAATAGGACCTAAATTAAGGCATTTGCTTACTGTTCATCTCCACCAAGGATATTAGCAGTATATTATAGTGAAAAGAGGAAGGACTTTGTAGTGAGTCAGACGGGAGTTCCAAGTGCAACTCCACTACTGTCTAGCTCTGTGATCTTGGATCAAGTCATCTCTTCAAGAGCCTCAACTACAAAATAGGGATGATAATGTCTATTTTGCAGGGTTATTGTGAAGATTAGAAATGCATTTATGACAAACATCTAGCACAGTGGGTAGAATAGTAGATAATAAATTATAGCTATTGTTATTATAAACATTAGTCTTTAGTTATAAGTCATTAATTTCCTTCTAGTCTGTGGTGTGTGGGGAGGTGTAACTCCAGTGATTCCCGCCCCTTTGCACAGTGTTCTTAGGTTGCTTCTGTAGCAGTTTGGTCTCTGTTTACAAAGTCTATTACTAGTGTGATAAATCCTAGAGTCAGTCAGCCCTAAGTCTTTGCTCAAAATGAGCTCACACTACCCTCATGCCTTTCATCCATATTTACTATGTCCAAACCCATCTGACAGTTGATAGTTTCCTTGCTATCCACAACCAAACCACATATAGAAGTGGGAGGGTTGGGGAGGAGAGAAGGATTTGAGATTTGAGCCAATTCAAGTTGTGGATTTGGAACCTGGGAGTAGGGGAGCTGGGGGAGGCCTGGTAGAGAAATAGGATAGTATTATTCAGCAGAAATAGAAAGATAAAGACTGTTTATGGCTCAGTCTGCACTCCAGAATGATAATGCAATAAGCTAAATTCCACACATGGTTTTGAAGTGCTTTATATGAAGAGAATTAACCAGTCTGTCAACTCCAATACAAATAACCTCAGAATTCTTCCTCCACATTCCTCAATGGCTCCTGAGAGGGGACCTGCCTCCGAAATATATGCATCAGCCCTGCAGGAATAGGAAAGAGGAGCTCTAAGCAGGCCTAGCAAAGTCAGAATTTGGAGATAGAGACTTTGAATAGATAAGCCTTTATGATCTAGAGTGGGGGTAAGCAAATTATAGCCTAGCCAGGGTGATTTTATGCAGCCCACAAACTGAGATTAGTTTTTACATTTTTAAAGAGTTGTTTAAAAAAAAAAAAAAGAATATGTGGCATAACTTTGTGGCCCATAAAGCCTTAATAATCATTATTTTCCCTTTCCATATTTACTATCGGATCCCTTACAGATATAGTTTGCTGGAGGAGGGTAGGTCTCACCAGAGGCTGCAGGATGTCAAACATTTGTTTTGTATCCCAGGGTAGGCACTTGCAGAAAAGGAGGCATCAGCATCAACAAAGAATAGGTTTCTATTTCTCCTCTCCAGGAGTTATGGAGACCTGGCAAACTAACTGCATACTGAGAGATTGCTGGGCTAGAAAGAGTGAAGGCTTTTATTGGATTTAGAATACAGTATCGCCTTTGTTCTAACTGAGCAAGGGAATGCATCCTTTCATTAACACTGCTTTCTTAGGCCTTTAGGCTAAGTCCAGTTCGTAAGTACTTTCTGAATGCTGCATCAATGAGATACAAGCCTCTCGTCCATGTCCTTGGCCCAGGAGTAGCAAATAATTAGGTTTGTAGATATAGCAAGTGGGTAAGTGGAGGTGTTTCTTTTTGCTTGCATATTTCTACTTTCCCTTCTACACATTAGTAGAAAATAATACTTTATGTCTAGGGAAGCAGACTCCTAACTGTTTCAACTGTTCTTCAAACTAGAGGTAGGGATTATAGTCCTAAAAGAAATGAACCACATCTCCAGGCACAGAGCAGGTTCATTTCTCAACATGACCTAGGAGAAGAAAAAACTCAGAAGGCAAGGGTTTTCTACCTATATGCATGAATGACCATTATATTTCAGAAATACTTTGGTCCAAAGAATTTACAGCATTTACATTTCTTGCTACCTATGACTTTAATTGCTCAAAAATTTTTTCTTGCCACAATACCAGAAGGTGGATACAATTAGCCCCTTTTCCAATAGTAAACCTAGAGCTTTGAGAGGACAGGTATCCTGCCCTTAGATGACCTAGCAAGTCAGAGAAAACACCAAGAATGAAAGCAGTGTTCTTATCCTTAGGCATCCTGCTAATATCCTATACATGGGTAGCTTCCAGATGGAGCTGAAATCAAACCCTGTATCTCTAGTGATCAAATCTGGCTGTTTCTGAGTCTGCTGTTTTGTTGTTTTGATGACTGGATGGAAAAGCCTTGAACGACAGGGAAAAAATGTACTGAATGAGTGAGTGGTTCACCAGTCTACCTTCCTGCCAGCACCCTGGCTCCTCAAGAAATTGATATGTTGTGTCACTGCGAGTGGTTATGAGTCAGCCACAGGCAGGAAGATGATGGAGTCATTGGCTGTTTTCTTTGTACTTCAGCATTCCTACCTGGTGTGTGGTACATTTTTGTCATTCCACAGCAGTCTGCTGTGCCTTCAGTAAGCCAGTCTAAGTCTGTTTACATCAGCTGTCCAGCTGTCAAGCTATAAGCCTTCTGACACCCCTGTCTGCCAGATGGGACAAAATGAAATTTGTGTTAGGAGCTGCCTTTCAGGGAGATGAGTAGGATCCAAAGAGTTCCAGAGACTATGGTCAAAGTGTAAGGTCCCTGGGACTCTAGTCCCTAGGCCTTGGGAATAAAGAGCCTTTCAGGAATAATTTTCTGGGCCTGGGTCCTGACTAGATGAGGGCTAGTTTCTTGGTGTTTCTGTCTCATTGTGTCATGTCTAGGAAAGAAGCTCTAGCCAAGTAAATTTTCAAGGCAATTGATATACCTGCTAAAAATTATACACAGATCAATTAAGGACCAGTCTAACCTTCTTTTGTTTTAAACATCCTATAAAACCTTCCCAGGAGGGCTTTTTTCTTTTTCTTAACAATATTGGCACTCACTGCACTAATCTGGGACTTGCAACTGACGAGGCTGAGCTTCCGGTTGAGTGTCAGTTTTCCTTGATTTTTTTCAGATCATTTCACTGCCACCGGTATGTGTATGTGTGCGCACATGCACACCTTTCTGAAACAACATATTAGGTCTCTTGTTTAGGGCCTACCTGACTCAGGAGAATGCTATAAACAACAGCTCTCACTTGAGGTCCACCTTGTCCCAGAGATTTGGGACCAGACGGCCAGATATATGACAGTTCTGTTTATTCTCTTTCCCCTTCCCTGTCCCTGTTAATCGTGAACTGTTTTCAACAAGGCTTGCTTCCTCTAGAATCCAACTTAGCATCCTGAAGAAGCCTGAGGCCACTCCTATAGCAGGAAGCTGCCCTAGATTTGGGCAGTAACCAGTAGAACTTGATACTGACGCTAGAGTGTAAAAATAAACACCTCCTACAGTGCTGTCTTAATCCATTGGCATCAGAGTTGCTATTATTAACCTATAGGCCTCACAGTCAGCTGTGATGAGCAGACAACAGCCTGGACAGACCTATCCTGCCAGCTTGGGATCAGACTATTTCTTTCTTACATCTACTGGGATCTGATCTTGGGCCCCTGGAGAAGCACCATCAGTCTGGGAGCATGCCCCATGACAGGTAATACTAGAGATGGATTAGTATCTTCAGTTTGGGAGACGCTTAGGCTCCCAGGGTCAGCTTGCCAGTCTAGGGTATGATCGGCACAGGATGACTGGTCAGTCCTAACCCTGGGAAGAGAAAAAAGGAACATGACTCTTCCCATTTCCTTTTGTTCTTTGACAAATTTTGCCTGCCAATTCCCTGGACCTGGAGCCTTTAGGTTTTCTGGGAAATTGGGAAAAGAGAGAGGAAAGTACGCCATTGGTCATCTGCCAAAGATATAATGATAGTGACCATGACTGAGCACTTACTGTGTCAGGCACTTTATATACATCTTATTTAATTCTACCTCAAGCCTTTGAGGGAAAATATGACAGTTTTACAAATGAGGAAGCTAAAATTTAGTGAAGTTGAGTAACTTCCCAAAGTCCACAGCTGCCAAGTAGTATGTGAAATTTGAACTCAGGCCTGTCAACGCCAAAATCCATGCTCTGAATAATACAGAACCTAGGTTCCTGAATACTCAGAACCCAGGCCAGACTCTAGCCACCTGCTTTAAAATTGTTTGCTTAAGTTAATATCAATTTACTCTCACTTTAGTATTATAACTAAAGCAAATACTATATAACTGGTATACAGAAATAGTCTTTGCTGCTACCTGTTAGGCAGTCCCACTGCTATTACCAGCCACACAGTGAGATGGACTTGGAGACTGTCATCTACATATGTTGGAAGATAAGTCACCTCTGGGAAAGGCTTGGACTCTGAGGAGTCTCGGGGACTATGACTCCTTGGCTGAGAAAAAGGCCAGACTGGAACCTAGGGGAGCAAGGCTTCGATGTGCTCGAATGAAAACATTTCCTTGAAGGCCAGTTAGGCTTCTCCCTTTTCTTTCAGCTACTCCCTCACCCTGTCTCCACAATTGGCTTCTGTAATTCAATCTAGGTTCTTATAGCCTACTTCACTGTGCATATGTGGCCTTTTATTTACAGCTTTTGACAGACTGATTGGATAGCAACTTACCAGACTGCTCGCCTCAGCCCAGTGCTGGGGTGGGGAGCAGGGGGGGCGGGAGGGGGGCTGCCCTCTGGCCTAGCTTCTTGGAGCCTCGGAGCCAAAAGGCACAGCCAAAGGAAAAGCAAGATTTGACCACACTAAACAGTTAAGAAGAAGCATAAGGGCCTTATTTGTCCTAGCTAACTTGCTCCTGCAAATACACACTTGAGAGCAATCCTCCAAGCAGAGCAGCCTGATAACTCTCTGGTTTTGGTTTACCTGCTTTCTTGCTGCTCACCTGCCCCTAGCATTAGGAGGCTTTATCTCTCCATTTCTTTATCCTGTGGGCCTCATTCACTGCTGCATCCTCCATCCCCTCATCTGAAGAACTCTGTCAAGGTAGGAATTAAATATTTTCTAATTCTCTGTAGTCCTCTCTACCTAACCTACTTCCTCAAAAGAGGATTTACAGCCAATTCTCAATCTCTGGAGACTTCTAACTGTAGCAGTTAGAAGCCAAGCACCTGGAAGTACAACTGTGTGTCTGTGTCTGTGTATTTATGTTGAAAGGTAGGAGGGTGAGAGGGAGGACATTTATTAGCACCCTGCATAGGAACCTTCCCTTGGGCTACAGGTTTTAATTTGGCTTAGTTTGTAATTAGAGCTGAAAGAGACCTTAGGAGGTTATCTTATTCAGGCTTCTGCCTGCAAACAGGTGCTATGAGTTGAGCTAAGGAGGGAATCAAATGGTTGACCTAATAGAGAAAGGCTTATTCTTACTGACTCGGTCAATGAAAGAGAAAAATTTTTTCTGGGCATAATCGCTTTTGAACAGAAAGACCCTGGGACGAAGCTGAATTTATCATTATCAGATTCTTATGGAATACAAGAAAGCAACTCTTTACAACTCAGGGCCAGTGGCTTCTAGCTTATTCTTTTCCTGGGTATAATTCCCAGTGCTGTAGTCTCCATTCATTGAATTGGGGCCTTGGGAGCTTCAGGCACAGCTGAGCCTGAGAGGTAAAAGGCTTGGAACCTGTTGTGGGTTCCTCCCCTGGATATTCTGTCAGTGATTTTGATCACCTTAAAGGTGCCTGCATATTTCCAGTTCATAAGGGAGGAGATAAACTTGAGGGAAAGAAGATATACCCACGCCAGGTGGTCCAAGAGAAGAGCTCTTTCTGCTTTAGAGCCAGACCTCTTCTAGAGTGTTGATATTTGACTTTTAGGACTGGACTTTTAGCTGAACCTTTCTGTAACATTGTTGAGAAGCCAAAAGCAAAGCAAGCTGTGCTTGGAAAGAGGACTCTAAATTAGAGAAGTCTGATAAGGAAGCAGCTGGGTGTGTCTGGGACAGCACTTCAGGCTAGGTCTCTTCTTACACACCCCCAGCATGCTGGCTGGCCTCACTTGGAATCCTAAATAACAACACCAGTTCAGAACACTAGCCTCCTCAGCTAGGTGCAGCTACACACAACCCTGGGGAAAGACAGAGGAGCTCCTTGATGTTGGCTGCTATTCCATTTGTGGAACCAGATTCCTGATGCTGTCAGGCTTCTAACAGCCTGTTTATTCTTTCCTTGCAACTCAGCTCAGACACCCAACAGGAATCACTATTACCACTAATTCTTAAATTTCCAGATTCTTTCAGCATCTCTCACCACATTTCAGAATGTACTTGTCTTATACAAAATTCAGTCTCCATCAGATCTCATGGCCTATAAAGACATGGAAACTTGGCAGGAAGTTATACAAACTGATTTTCCCGAATTTGTACAGAAAGTTCATTTCTGTGCTGAGAAATAAGTCTGTTATTAGTGTGGTTAATCAATATCATTTTCCAAATATATTTTATTTGAGAGCCATAAAGAAAGAAAGAAGAGATGATTTCCATCAGTTATCCATATGTTTCAGTCCCCATTCCCCAGGCTCAACAAGCCATGCTCAGTCTTGCCTTTGCCCAGAGGTTTTTAGAATTTCTTCCTCTAAGCCCTAGGGTGCCCTGGAGAGAAGGAGTTGGAGTATATGAGGCTTTAGCCTTCCCCTGCTTCAACTAAAGTAGCTGTTTTATGTATTGGGGCTGAAAAAGTTTGAAACTACTGCACGAACCCTTATCCCACATCCTGAAACATCTTTCTTGCTGCCATAGCCCTTTCCAGAGAAGTGTTGGCAATGATTTTAATAAAATTATGAGCCCTTCAAGTTGGGCTCTTACCCCTGATCATCCAGCCTGGTGCTTTATACACAGTAGTACAATGGATGCTTATGGCTTGATTGAGTGATTGATTGATTGACTCCTGAGATTATATTAATTAATGGCTTTGGGATACTTCTAGATCACAAAAGGGTATAAAGTATATCATAGTTTATTTTGATTTGTTATGATTTGAGCACTTCTGACCTTTCCTATTGGAATCAATCGTTCAGTCTGAGGTGAAAACATGGTAAAGGGAGTTACCTAACCTAGGTTGTTGCTGATGTAGAGAGTACCTGACTAGGTCAACACAAGCAAAAGTACTTCTTGTTGATTTCCAAAGAGCATCCAGAGGTGAAAGGTAAGCAAAGCGATTATTGGGAAAGACTAGGGACAAAGGTCTACTAAGATCATGTAGTCTTACGTATTTTTTAATACTGCTTGCTTTCGCTAAAAATTACCTGCCTGGATGGTTTTCAAGACTACTCAGTGTCTTGATTGTGGAAAATGTAGATCTTTTTCTTTGCTAAGCTACACTTATAACATTATCCAAACTGTTTATTGGTAGCCTCCGGTGTACATCTGCATTTTTTTTTCTGTTTTGGCTTTATTTTGTTTTTAATTAACTTATGTTTTATGAAAGTTACATATACATTTAGTGTTTTAAAAACCAAATAATAGAAAAAGGAAATTAGTGGGAAAACTGGCAAAATCCAAATAGTCTGCGAGTTTAGTTAATAGCAATGTACTCCATGTTAATTTCTTTGTTTTGACAAATGTGCTATGATTATGTAAGACGGTAGCATTAGAGGGAGGGATCGAAGGATATACAGAGACTCTGAACTATCTTTACAACTTTTGTAAAAATTGGTCCAAAATAAAGAGTTCACTTTGAAAAATTTATACACAGCAATAAAGGTCTTCACACAAAAAATAATAATAATAATAATAATGCTAAATCTGGCACAATCTGAGCATCAAAATCAATAATACCAGCAATGGATTATGACCCACTGAGTTTTTTAAAACAAGAATCTAAGAGTCTGTACTTATACCAAATAGATAAATAAAGGAAAGAATAAAGGAAGGAAGGAAGGAAGGAAGGAAGGAAGGAAGGAAGGAAGGAAGGAAGGAAGGAAAAGAAGGAAAAGGAAGAAGAAGGAAGGAAAGAAAGAAGGAAGGAAGGAAGGAAGGAAGGAAAGGAAGGAAAGAAGGAAGGAAGGAAAGAAGGAAGGAAAGAAAAGCAAGCAGGGAGGGAGGGAGGCAAAGGGAAATCTTTCTTATATTAGAATATCAACTAATAAATGTAGAGGGAATAATAGAAGAAAAAAATCATCTTTCAACCATCACAGTAAATAACTGATTCAGACAAAAATCATCAATGGATGCTAGCATTTTTAAAGAGTAATAGCAATGGTCTACATTTCTGTAAAATGCTTTTAGTTTATAGAGTACTTTCACACACTCTTTTGAGTAAGCTACTGTTGGATCTATAGCAGGAAGTATAATGTATCTCCCCTTAGCCTCCACATCTTTGTTTTCACCTAGTGACTCCCTATGAAATAGTCTGGTCCAGGCCTAGGAATGCTCAGTAACCAATGCTTATTATATTCATACATGTTTTTATTTTCACCACCCCTGCATCTCTCTAATAATCTGTTGCTACTTGATTATCTTTGAGATTTTTATCCTGTATTCAAAACATTTCATACGTAGCTGATTTGAATTCTGTATCTGACATTCTTAATATCTGAAATCCTTGCAGATTAAATGTATTGTTATTTTCTCTGTCATTCATTCATGATATCTTGCTTCCCATGTGTATTTGTGATCTTTAATATAAACTATTTTTTTTCTTCCTCTTTAATTTTGAGAATCCTATAGACTTAAGTTGGGGATATTTTCCTCCAGAGAAGATCTGTATCTGCTTATGTCAAAAGTGGGGGGAACCACCAACCCTGGATCACTGAGCATATTTCAAGGGTCTCAGCTTAATGTGGGAGTCTCAGGTTTAGCTCCCTCACCTTTCCTGTAGTGCAAGTCTTGTCATTCTGACCATAATTAAAATATTTGGTGAATTGGCTCACAAGGAACTCTGGTCCCCTCACCCTTGCTTACTCTGCAGCTCATAATTTTTTCTCCTTTTGAGTGGTGGGGGTAGTAGCCTCAGATTTTTCCTATTTACTATGAGCCCTGAAATGCTTTAAAAAGTTTACATTATACAGAATCTAGTTTTTTTGCAGAAGGGAGTCCCATAACATCTTATTCACTGAAATGCAAGAAGCAGAAGTCTCTCTATACAATTTGATATCCTACTTTTCTTATTTACTTTTAAGCCTTTTTCTGTACCAGTAAACATTTATTATAAACATAATTTCTATGTTTTCATTATATTCCATTGCATGGCTAGACCACTATTTAATTACCTATTTTTCTATTGGATATTCAGAATATTTTCAATTTTTGCCATTGCAAGTAATACTGCAGTGAACACTGTTATGGTAATGTGAGGTAAATTGAGTGGGGAGGGGATTTAAAGAAAAAGCATAACTGTTACTCTGGGAATGGGTTGTAAACTCAAATGCTTTATAGAATCCAGGCAAATAATACAAATGAGTAAAGTGAACCAGTGAAGCTGGCTAGGTACAAAAGAACATAAAGAGTGGTGAGAATATGTCAAACTGAAGGGCATATGCCCATCTTATGAGGGCAGCCATTTCTCAAATCTAGCTGATTGTTACCATCTAGGAATGAGGGCCAGTGTGGTCAGTTCTTCTGATTTTTTTCCAAGCAAGACAAACTGGAAATCCAGATTTTTTTTTTTAGAAATCTCCAAAATTTTTCTGGTGGCATTTTTACTATGCAAGCTACATAATATCTGTTGACACTCAAGATGTGACTATCAGGCTGTCACCTTGCAACCTTTACTCTATGGTCATGACTGTGGGAATAAATGGTAGGGAAGTATTGACTGAAGACATAGCTGTTCAGTCATCTTTCTATCCTTAGTATGAAAATGGAGAGAAATGAAGGGTTAAGAGTTTAAGATCTTGGCATTGAAGATTTATTTACTAAGCACTTTACTAAAACTCAGACTTGATTTTCATCTTCCTTCCTTCCTCTCCTCCTTCTCATCAAATATACTATTCTCAGGCTAAGCTAACCTTCCAAAAGCTAGCTAACCCTGCTGAGCTTGCCCTCCAGTAGCTTTATCAGACAAACATGGCCATGTTTAGAGAGTGGCTATATGGATCAAATGAGATAATATAAGTAAGTGCTTAGCATAATAGCTAGAATATAGTAAAGGCACAATATATTCTGAGATCAACGCCTAAAAAATTAGAAGGAAGACTCAGCGTGATGTGAATAGAGAGTCCCAATAACTCTTACATTTTCAAGCTTGTCTTACTAGTAGTCCAAAGAAAGCTGATTTGAAATAGAAAAATCAGTTTGGCTTTAGCTGTGTTAAATTTGAAGTAATAGTCAGAAATACCTAGCTATTGGAAATTTGATTCTGAAAGAATGTAATGTTTAGAAATCAACAGCATAATAGGAAGGGCTAAACACTTTGCAGGTTGCAGTCTTCAGATCTGAGCCTTGTTGTAAATATACATTTAAATATGGGCCAATTAAAAAATGAAGAGAATGATCTAAGAAATAGAACTAGGAGGATTGGTGTTATAGAAAACAAAGGAGAGAGTTTCAACAGGAGAGGATGGCTAAGTGTCACAACTTAAATATTATAAGTTCGAAAATTATAACTGCTTCAGACAGTTCAAGTATTTCAATCAGACAGACTTCTGATGTTTAAGAAATAATTAAAGAGGAAGTAGAATTAACAAAGTTCATTCTTTTAAGAATTTCGATGTTGAAAAAACAAAAGAAATGGGGAATTATCTAAGGTCCCTGGGTTGACCTGCCAGTGACGGCTAAGATAAAAGACAAAGTGATTGCACCATTTTACAATCTTCCCAGCAACGTATGAGGGTTCCTATTTCTCCACATCATCATCAACACTTGTTAGAATCTGTCTTTTTTATTTTAGCCATTCTAGTAGGGTAAAGTGGTATCTCATTTTAGTTTTGATTTGCACTTCCCTAATAACTAATGATGTTGAGATTTTTTAAATGTGCTGTTGACCATTTGTATGTCTTCTTTGGAGAAATGCCTATTCAAATCCTTTACCCCTTTTCTTAATTTATATGTATTTTTATTATTGAGTTGTAAGAGTTCTTTACTTCTTTACATATTCTGGATAGAAGTCCCTTATCGGATATATGATTTGCAAATATCTTCTCCCATTCTGTGAGTTGTCTTCTCACTGTCATGATTGTATCCTTTGAAGCACAAATTTTACATTTTTATAAAGTTCACTTTTTCTTTTGTCACTTGTACTTTTGGTATCATGTCTAAGAATGTGTTGCCTAAATCAAGGTCATGAAGAGTCATTCCATTTTTTTTCCTAAGATTGTTTTAATAGACCTTTATTCCCCCACGTGAATAGCAAGGGTCTTCTCTTCCAAGCCTTTTGAGTCATATTTGTCCACCACTCACTCATTTATACTCAAGGAACATCTCTTTTTAGACCACTCTCATTCTGCAAGACTCTGAGCACCGTGCTAGGTTTTATGGGAAACACAAATAAAAATTATACTATCTTATGCACTGGATATTGGGGATACAAAGATGAAAATAACTTGAACTTTGCAGTCTAGAAGAGACATTAAAGTGGACATGCAAAAAAGAACAACAACCATGTAAGGTGAGAAATGATTCACTTAATCAAAAGCTCTCAAGAGCTGATATTGGTTTCTGATGAAGTTTGCATCAGTATGTAATGAAATGAGAAAAATAATGACAGTATGTTTTCTTTTATAAAATGATGATGATAGTTAATGTAAGGTGTTGGGTTCTTTTTTTAATGATACTACTTGACAATATTAAGATTTGGCAATCTTATATTGACCCCCTGGTTTTTGTGAGATTTTTCCTTGTCTGTAAGATCAGCAGCCTGTAGCCAGCCACAGGTTCAGAAGATAGATCATTTCTGGCTCTGGGGTAATCAGTGGAGACTTGATAGAGGAGTTGGTCTGGGCCTTATAGGTTTGGGATAATTCTGAGTATAGTCAAATATAACAGGCAGAAGAATCTGATCAAAGGCAACAGAGTGGAAATGAGTTTATGAAACAGGTTTGAAGGACTACATGATTGAATGTAGTAGAGAGGACCAGTAGACAGCCAAGATGGAGGACTTTGAAAGCCAAATTGAGAAGTTTAAACTTGATTCTCTGGGTAATGGGAAACCATTAAAAGGGGCAGGAGGAGTCACATATTGAAGAATGAAGATACTTTACGGAGATGAATCTGGAAAGTAAATTGCAGGTAAGAAGACTAATTAAGAGGCAGTTGAGATTTCTAATGTGACAGTATTTGTCTTTTGTGTCTAGCCAAAAAATAATTTGATCTTTTATCAGAAGCCTTATAGGTCTTGGGCAGTAGTGGGCGGAACATAAATGACGATGTGGTCTGTGATGCAGTGAAGTAAGCCAAGCATTGGAAATATGAGAGCTGCCACCTTTGATAGGCAACTGGAAACATTTCCTAAATGGCTCTCCAGTGCAATGCATGGCTTAGCCTCACAGAAATTTCAGGGATGAAGATCCTGGGCCCAGAACTCTTATAATAAGAAGCTAGAACTCCAGGCGCTTGGTCATGGAAATTGACTTTGCCCTAACCTAACAGCTGCTTATCCAAACCCCTTTGAGGTCTGTATCAACCAGAGGAGGGGGAAGTACAATGACACCATTTCTATTCCTTTTACTTCCCTGTGAGGATCACTAATGGTTAGTTAGTTTTATGAACTGCAGCCTCCCTCTCTCCTTCTCTTCCTCATTGTTTCCTGCTTTGTAGGATCAAAGGTCCATTGCCCCTCAAATAAGTCAAAGTTGGAAATAGGTTTGGGGGTCTTTAGTCACTTCTGTTCTCTCTACAATTCAGCTCATCTCAGCATGAGTTTCACAGGGAATAGAAAAAGCAGTAAGGGGAAAGAAACAACATTTCTTCTAGTTCCCAAGTGATGGCTGCTTAGCCTTCCTTTTCCTGTGGTCCTGGCTAGTGGACTTAAGGTTTTGTTCAAGGGATCTGAAATCCAAGGGATTGGCTGTGGAGTCCAGAGAGTAGTCAGCACTGGGGCAGGGCTAGTGCTTGAGGGCTAAGTCCAGCTTGAGACCATCTCTGTGTTCAAGGGTGGCAGCAAGGGGCAGTGGCATGAAGTGGACAGAGACAGTAATGCTACTTACTATACTACTGGCTCTGGCTGTGGCTTCTCTGGTGTTTACTGATTCTCATAAAACTGGCCCAGAACCTAAGAAGGGTGAAGCAAGGACTGGGTGGAGGGCTCTGTAGGTCTACAAGTAGAACAGATTTCTTTTCTGGACCAAAGTAGATACTTCCTTTCCTTAGCCTTCCTTTTCCTAGGAAGATAGGCCTCCTGGATCCTTGCCCAAATAAATCCTGCTGCCCTGCAGATCCAACTGGACCCCACTCAGTCAGCACTGACCAAAACTGATGTAGGTGAGAGGGGACGGCTCTACTCCGGCCACATTAGCAGACCCTCTGAAGATCCAAGGAACTTAGACCCTGTGTTAGGAAGGAGGCCTGAAGCCAGCTAGGTCCTAAGGCTCACTTCCACCCTGTATATAAAAGCCTGTGTGTGGCCCAGTCTTTTTTCTGAGACAGACCCCATATCTCTGAAGAGGCACGCGTTGGAGAGCCTAGTGCTGTACATCCATAAGGACTGAACTCGGTGTTACTGCCGGTCCCTACAATCTCCCTTCAGGGTTTCAGGAACCCCCTCCCAGGCTGGCAGCTCCACCCTGAGGCTAGTCTGGAATCCTAGTGAAAGGAAAAAGCTGGAAAACAAGGAGTCATTCAGAGTGGGCAAGAGGAGGAGGGAGAGGTTTCTGGCCAAGATCTAAAAGGAGGGGCCTAAGGAAGGAAGGAAGCTCTAAGCCTCTGCCCAGACTTTTCCCTGAGACTCCTAAGGACAAGAGAGGAGTAGGCCCAACGTTCTCCCTAATTTCCTTTGCTGCCTTGAGAGTTTTCATCTTCCAGCACTGCCTGCCCTCAGTGGCTGACTTCTTTCTCTACCCTCCCCCTTCCCTAGACTAAAGGCCCAGAGGGACTGACAGGGAGGGAGGCTGAGCGGCCGTGCTGTGGGCATGCCTCCTCCTTTCCCTTCCCCCTTCCCTTAGCAGCAACGTCACAGCAGCACCAGCGGCAGCAGCGGCAGCAGCAGCAAGGATACTGGGGCTGGGATTGCGCAGCCTCCCTGCATTAGCAACGATGCCATTGTATTAGCAGAAATCAGATCTTAGGAATTCGGCCCAGTTCCCCCTGTGTGGTCCCGTGGAACAGTGCCTCAGCTGGAACTGTCAAGGTAGAGCTTGATTGGAGTGCAAAAGGAACAGAAGCCTCCGGGTTCAGCTCAAGGCTCCTTGCAGAGGTATGGCTCAGTGGAGCTGGGGGGAGGGGCAGGGCAGGGATGCTAGAATAATGGATCTGCACATTTGGGCTCTGGCTTCTGAGAATTGGCTTTGTCTTTCCAAAAGGGAGAGAGAGAGAGAGAGAGAGAGAGAGAGAGAATATGAGAGCTTGAGAGCAAACATGAGACAAGCTGATCCATGCATACATTTGGGCTGTGGTGCAGAGACGGAAAAGCAGAGGCTTGGGCTGATGCTATTTTATCAAGAAGCAGAACAGCCCCTCCTTCCTTTCTGGGCATTTGTAATCAAGCTGCTATAATACAGGTCAGGGTGGAAGGGGTCACATCTAGAAACAAAGGCTAAATTGGAGGAGATACCCGTAAAGCTACTACAAGTTTATAATGGAGAACATGCAAGGATCCACACAGCTTTCAAGAGCGAGGGCTGGGAAGCATCAGGCCTATCCTTCCCCTTTGAACATACATACATGCACACATACTGTATCTTCTGTTGCTATGGGAGCCACCTGGCTCCAGGTAAGGATGGAGTAAGAAAGAGTGTTGATCAAGAGGCTCCACGGTATGGGAGGGAGGGGCAGTCACTGTAATGCCTAGGGCACCTGACCTGTTATAATCAGTGTCTTATACAGACTTAAACAGATTCTTAACAGGAAGAGACCTAAGCATAAGCTGATACTCCTGAATCTACCTCCTGCTCTCTTCCCTTCAGTCCTGCCCAAGAGAGGTCCCAGGCAGGAAAAAGGTTATCCTCCTCAGACCTCAGGTCAAGGTCAGATTGCTAGGGAATAGCAACTAATTGCCACTGTCTTTCCCATCCTCCTTCAGGAGGCCAAAAAAAGGGGGGAAGGGGTTCTGTAACTGGCAGAAAGATGCTGATGACCAAGGACAGGTGAAACCTTTCTTCTGGAATTCAGAACGCTTTCCTGCACAAAGTTACCTAAATTTCTATTGACCACCTTGGTAGAAGATTAAAAAATCCATGTTAATAGGAATTGGTAGTTCCACATCGTGCAGATGTGTGGTTGGAGAATACATTGAGAAGTCACGGGAGTGTTTTAGTTCTCAGGAAGCATTGAGGAATGTGAACTACAGAGCAGAGGAAAGGTCCTCAGGGATTATGAATGGGACAGGGAGATGAGAGCTGGAAACTGGTGCAGAGGTGGGATCGAAGAGTGTTATTAGAGCGTGGGACAGTAATATGAAAGGGACAGTAAGTTCAGAGAACAGAAAAACAGATAAATACAAACTATGTAGGAGTCTGGAAAGAGCTTTCCCACCTCATTGTTTTTTCTTCACCTTTATTAGAGTTCATGGGCCACAGTATTAAACTTATCTTGTTATAAAACAAGGCACTCCCAGGAAAGAAGTCAGAGACATACTCTCACTAAGTGTGCTCTATGGTGTTTGAAATCAAGGCAGTGTACAATACAGTCTTATTACATTCTTAACGGGTCAAGAATAAAAGGTTAAAAGGATTTCTGAGTCTCATCTTAACTCTGTGGTCTGTTTTTATTCACTGATCTTGGGCAAGTCATTTCATTTTTCTGGATATTGCTTTCCTTATTTTTTAAATGAAAGTGGCTCTGCCCACTTTGGTGAATTGTGAGGATCAATGAGATGACATTCATTAAAAAGTGCTTTGTAAAAAATGTGAAAGTGAGGGGGCGGGGAAGAAGCCATTAATCCAAATCTCATGAGGTGCCTGCAGAACTTCACCTTAGTTGGCTGAACTGGAGTTTGTGAAGGAATGATTGGCAAGCATTTCTCTTGGCTATTTGGAGATCAGGAAGAAATAAGACCTCTGAGATACAAAAATATAAAATAAAATGAAATCAACCAATGAAAAAGCTTTATACTTAAAATAGGATTTGACACAACCTAAAACGCTACAGCTTTTTAGGAAGAAAACAGGAAATTTTTTTTTTCTTGGATAGGCAAAGATTTCTTAGATAAGACACAGAAAGCTTTAACCATAAAAGGGGGAAAAAAAAAAACCAAAAGATAAATGGAGCTTCATGAAATTAAAAACTTCTATTAGTTAAAAAAACACAAAACCATTAAAACAAATGGGCAAGTCACAGGTTGAGAAAAAATATTCTCAGGACATATATATCTGACAAAGGACTTATATCCAGAATAAAAAAAAAACAAAAAACAAAAAAACCTTAAACTCAAAAAAAAAAAAGGACAAGTTAATTTTTAAATGGGTAAAATAAAAGTCAAACAAATAACCAAACAATTGTGTTCCAAACACTATGTATAGGCTCCAGGGACACAGAGTTGAATGTATCACAGTTTCTGACCTCAAGGAACTGCACTTTAGTCTGGGGAACAGATATGTAAACATAACCTCATAATACAGCTGTCAGAGCCCTGCAGCCAAAGGTTTTTTATCATCTTTTTATCCATTTGTTCTTTTTATCAGCTTTTTAAACTGTGTGTCACTATGTTTTTCCATTTGAATGCATGTATGACCCAGTAATGGTTTTATGAGTCAGAATCATAAATTCTTATGTGTGTATACTTGTGAATGCTTCTTGAAAATGGTGCTTTAAAATGGGGTGGGGGGGCAGAATTAATCGAAGTAAAGATCAAGTAATGGTCGTAGCCCATAGGTACTCCCTGTGGAAGTTCTCTGGTTCATAGAGAACAAGAAAGTTCTCTATGCTCCCTTTAGTCCAGACCTCGGATTATGGCCTGGATCCTAGGGAAAGCTAATATCATATGTAAGGGGAAGTCCCCGCCCCAAGCCCCAAACCCACAGTATCTGTGGTGTTTAAAGAAGAAAAAAACTGTTTGAATTATGTACATAATGGGTATTTATCCTATACAAATTAGAAAATACAGATGAAATGAAAAGAATAAATTTAAAAATAATGCAATATCACTCAACGCAGAGAAACACTGTTAACATTTGTTGTATATGCTTTTGAATTTTCTTCTATGCATAGAGTAATGGTCTGAATGATTGTGTCCCCCAAAATTCATATGTTGAATTGAATCCTAACCCCCAAAGGTAATGATAATAAGAGGTAGAGGCCTTTGGGAAGGGATTAGGTCATGAGGGCAGAGCTCTCATGAATGGAATTAGTACCCTTATAAAACAAGCTCCAGAGAGATCCCTTGTCCCTTACACCCTGTGAGGACACACCTAGAAGGCGCCAGCCGGTACCAGGAAGAGTGCTTTCACCAGAACAAAACCATGCTGTCACCTTCCCAGATCTCAGACTTCCCAGGATCCAGAGCTGTAAGAAATAAATTTCTGCTGTTTATAGGCTACCCAGTCTGAGGTATTTCGTTATAGGAGCCTGAATGGACTAAGACAGATATATTTAGTTATAAAGAATGGTGTCATACTGTATATCCTATTTATAATCCGCTGTTTTCACTTAATATTTTGTAAACATTTTCCCAAGTTGATAATTATATTAACACAACATTATTTTAATGATACTCTGTTCTGTACATTTTAAAATTATTATTGGAATTTTAGGCTGTTTCCAACTTTCTGTTATCCTTGTGGCAAATATATTTGAACCCAAAGTTTTCTTGGTGAAGGAGTAGAAGAAATGAGAAGAGTGGAGGAAAAATTATCTCATATACCTCACAGGAAAACTTCCTAAAAATCCTCTTTATCTCTCTCTACACATTCTCTCACTTTAAGGCAGCTGTTCCTCTCGTCTCGTTCTCACTTTGTCTCTGCAAATGCCCAGTACCCTCCACTGCTCAGTACTGGTTCCCTTCTTACCTCTTCTTCCCTCTTCCCACAAACCCTCCTTTTTTTACTATTTTAAAAAATGTTTTAAATAACAGCTTCGTTAAGATACAATTCACATGCCATAAAATTCACCCTTTTATAAAATTGAGATATAATGACATACCATAAAATTCCATAGTGTTGATTTCATTCACAGATTTGTATAACCATCACTGCTGTCTGACTTCAGAACATTTGCATCACCCCAAAAAGAACCTCCAGATCCATTTGCAGTCACTTCCCATCCTAGTTTTCCCAATAGGCAACCAGTAATCTATATTCAGTTTCTGTGGATTTGCCTATTCTGGACATTTCATGTAAATGGACTCATACATTATACAAAGAGGCCTTCTATGACTCGGTTTTTCACTTACCATTTTAAGGTTCATTCATGTTGTAGCACGTACTAGTACTTCATTCCTTTTATTGCTAAACATTCTGTTATGTGTGTATGCACATTGTTTATCCATTCATCAGTTGATGGACATCTACATTATTCCCACTTTTTTGGCTACTGTGCATAATGCTGCTCTGATTATTTATATACAGGCTTTTATGTGAACATGTTTTCATTTCTTTTGGGTATATACCTAGGAGTAGAATTGCTGGCTCATATGGTAACTTTGTGTTAAACATTTTGAGGAACTGCCAGACTGTTTTTCTAAGCGGCTGTACCATTTTACAAGGCCTCCAGCAATGTTTGAGTGTTTCACCTCCTCACCAACATTTGCTATTGTCTGTCTTTTTTTCTTAGCCATCATAGTGGGGAGGAAGTGGTATCTCATTGTGGTTTTTATTTCTCTAATGACTAATGATGTTGAGCATCTTTCATATGCTTACTGACCATTTGTACATCTTCTTTGGAGAAATGTCTACTCAAGTTCTTTGCCCAGTTTTTAACTGGGTTATATATCTTTTTATTGTGGAATTGTAAGAGTTCTTTATATGTTCAGATCAAATAATGATTTTCAAATATTTTCTCCCACTCTGTGGGTTGTCTTTTCACTTTCTTGGTGTTATCCTTTGAGGCACAAAGGTTTTTAATTTTTAGGAAGTTCACCTGATCTGTTTTCTGATTTGTCACTTGTGCTTTTGATGTCATATCTAAGAAACCATCACCTAATCTAAGATAACAAAGATTTATTCCCATGTTTTTTCTATAACTTTTAATCTTGAAGCTCAGTTTAGCCTTTCTAGTTTTTGCCTTTCACCATATCTACTTATTACCCCAATCAACATACAAAGGCTTGGAAGTCCAACAAAGTAGCTTTCCTCTCAGAAAGGAAAGGAAGAAGAAAGATGGTAAATAACTCGCTTTTAAATTTTAATTTAATTTAACTTAACACAAATAATTATATTTTAATTTTGCATTCCTAACACATGTACTATTAGCCATTTGAATTTTTTCTTTAGTGTATTACCTATTGATGTCCTTGAGCATGTGTGACTTGCCTAACTTTACTGTACTCCAAATTGAAGAGCTATAATCCTCTGATCTAAATGAGTTAATTTTTTTTTAATTGGTGGTATTAAGAGTTCAACTAAACGATGGAGAACTTAGGCAATGGTGGATCCAGACTCACTGTGGGTGAAAGGAAAATGACAGGAATGAAAAGAGAAAGAAGGGAAATGAATGAACTAGGAAAAATTGGATATGAGTAGTCTGAACAAGTGAAGACTGTTGGGACCTGAACTTGGTAGCACAGGAGACTAGAACTTGAGGCCGTTCTTCCACAGTCTGGCCAAGAAACCAGAGAACCTTGATATAGGCTGTGTCCTTGGGGCCAGGAGACCATGAACAAGAGAGAACTTTACCTTAGCCTATCACAGTGAAACTGAGAAGAGAAGACTTTGTAGAGGACCCCCATGGTGAAAATCTTAGGCTAAAACTGGGCAAAATTTGGACACTTCAGAAGATCTATACCCTGAGCTGGACAAATATTAAGAATGTGTTATGCCTCTTATCCTCTTATTAAAAATGTATTATGTTTGCAAGGCCTTATGTGATATTGTGCTAGTGACAAAAAGGAGATAGAAATTGACCCCCATCCCCATTGAGAAGGAAGAGGTTGGCATCAGCCATACTTGCAGTTGCTCTAATGCCCACTTTGGTCTCTGTATTCAAGAGGCTCCAGCAGGGAGAGTAAAGATCCTTAGCTCATAGCCATCAGAGAGGGACAAGTGTTCCAGGGCTCAGAGGAGGAGAAAAGGAGTCTGAGATGACACAGGGGTCAAATGATATGGTATATTTAAAAAAGACTTTCTTTGCAAAATTATGGCTTATTTCAATGAGAATATGATATATAATTTGTGATTTTCCCCACATGTGTAAACTCATGTGTTATAGCTGTTTCCAAGGCATCTTTATATTTCCTCAGTGCCTAGATCCCTTTCGGACATCCTAGATGGTTTTTCCTTAGTTATGTCACTGTTCATAGTTTTTTGTTTGTTTGTTTGTTTTAGTATGCAGGACTAGTCATCATTTACTGCTAAGAACAGGTTCCTTGAAAGAGGACAAAGTGCTGTCTCTGAGATCCCCAGATCTTCATATGTGTATTAAAAGGGGCCTGGCCTTTTGTTACAAGTGGATGCCTGGGAAACTTAAAATGAATGGGGAACTCATGAGCTGGACCTGTGTAGTGCAGAAAGTATGGCGGATACCCCCTGTCCTATTGGGCTGTGTTATCAAGCTGCATCTTAACTCCTCTTGAGCTCTTCCCTGTCTGAAAACAATATGGGAAGGTCATGTCCCTAACTTCCAGGGAGGTGACATTAGGTTCCCTTTCTTTCCTTCTCTCTCCAGGTGCCAAGCTCTCCTGATGAAATGTGTTCTGCCCCATTGGGCTCCGGGGACAGTGTCTGGTGCTGTTGATGCCCTTGTTCGAACTTTCCAAAATGGATAGTCCCCCAAAGCTGACTGGAGAGACCCTCATCGTCCACCACATCCCCCTGGTGCACTGTCAAGTCCCAGACAGGCAGTGCTGTGGAGGGGCAAGTGGAGGTAGTGGGAGCACAAGACCCAATCCATTCTGCCCACCTGAGCTGGGCGTCACCCAGCCTGATCAAGACCTAGGACAAGCTGACTCCCTGCTATACAACAGTCTGCACTCTGCTCCAGGGGTATCTGCGAGGTCTGCAGACAGCAGCACCAAGAGTAGGGGTCGTGATGGAAGAGGCTCTGGGGCCCCTAAACGACATAATCCCTTCTTGCTGCAGGAGGGTGTTGCTGAGCCAGGACTTGGTGACCTATATGACGACGGCATTGGTGATAGTGCCACCCAGCAGTCCTTCCACCTACATGGGGCTGACCAGCCCACCTTTCATCTCTCCCCTTTCCAGCTGCCACCACCTGGCCCCAGAGCGGTCAGGTCATGGGGTGCAGCACGGAGTCGGGCTGGAGTGGTGGAGGGGCAGGAGCAGGAACCAGTGACTACCTTAGATACCCAGCAGTGCAGCACTAGCCACCACTGCCAGCCAGAGTTGGAAGCAGAGACCATGGAGCTGGATGAGTGTGGGGGACCTGGTGGGAGTGGCAGTGGGGGTGGAGCCAGTGATACCTCTGGCTTTTCCTTTGACCAGGAATGGAAGCTCAGTTCAGATGAATCCCCAAGGAACGCCAGATGCTCAGCCTCAGGAGCCCAGTACTGCCGCTGCAGTAGCACATCCAGTCAGTCTGAGACGGCTGACCAGTCCATGGGCTATGTGAGTGACTCTTCTTGCAACAGCTCAGATGGCGTGCTGGTCACCTTCAGCACCCTGTACAACAAGATGCATGGCACCCGTGCCAATCTCAACTCTGCCCCACAATCTTGCAGCGACTCTTCCTTCTGCAGCCACTCAGACCCTGGCGCCTTCTACCTGGACCTGCAACCCTCCCCAGCTGAGTCTAAGATGTCTTGTGAGTCCCACCACCCTGATAGTGGAGAAAGGGAAGGAGGATATGGTTGTCCTCATGCCTCATCTCCTGAGCTCGATGCCAACTGCAACTCCTACCGCCCACACTGTGAGCCCTGCCCAGCCGTGGCTGACCTCACAGCCTGCTTCCAGAGCCAGGCCCGTCTCGTTGTGGCCACACAGAATTACTATAAACTTGTCACCTGTGACCTGTCTTCCCAATCATCCCCGAGCCCTGCTGGCTCTTCCATCACCAGCTGCTCTGAGGAACACACCAAGATAAGTCCTGCACCCGGCTCTGGCCCCGACCCTGGCCCTAGCCAGCCCTCTGAGTATTATCTCTTCCAGAAGCCAGAAGTCCAGCCAGAGAAACAAGAAGCAGTGGGTTCCTCCACGGAAGCTGCAGCTCCCATGGGCCCCACCGTGATGGAGGGGCAAGTGTACACTAATATTTCACCCCCCAACCTGAGCAGTGGACGTCAGCGCTCTCGAAGCTATGATCGCAGCCTCGAGCGCAGCCCTCCGGTCCGCCTGGGCTCACTGGAACGCATGTTGAGTTGCCCAGTGCGCCTGAGTGAGGGCCCTACAGCTCTGGCTGGACCTAGCTCCCCACCTAAGCGGGTCACCTCTTTTGCTGAGCTCGCGAAGGGCCGGAAGAAAGCTGCAGGCTCTGGCTCCCCGCCACTTCGAGTGAGCGTTGGGGATTCCTCCCAGGAATTCTCACCCATCCAAGAAGCCCAGCAAGATAGGGTGGGCCCACTGGATGAGGGCACTCACTGTAGCCATAGCTTACCACCCATGCCCTTGGGGCCAGGCATGGACTTAGTTGGCCCAGAGCCCTGGTCCACCCAAGTCTGTCAGGGCCCCCAGTCCAGTGAGATGCCACCTACTGGCCTCAGAGCTGCTGGGCATGGCCCCCTGACGCAATTGATGGATCCAGGGCCTGCTCTCCCAGGGAGCCCAGCCAACAGCCATACCCAGAGGGATGCCAGAGCTAGAGCTGACGGTAAGGAACCTAGAGGCTGGAAAGTACCAGGATGTATAAATGGCCTCCTCAGTGATAGGGCCCTGCCAACCACCCCATCCATACGACTAGAAGTTCCTCAGCCTAGATCAATCATCTTTCCAGTCCAGGGCATGTCTTACAATTGTAATGGGGAGGAGGAAGTTAGGGGATAAAAAAAATGCACTGAGGAGATAAAAATCAACAGGACTTACGGACTGATGTATTGAGAAAGGAAGCACTGAGAAGATTGTGATTCTAAGTCTGGATAACTGGAAAGATGATGACACATGAATAAGGACTGCAAACACAGAAGTAGATTTACTGGAAATGGGATGAGGCATGAGTTCAGTTTTGGACATTTAGGAATTTGCAGGGCCTAAGGGATATGTCCAAGAGCTGAGGGATATGTCCAACAGGCAAACCACACTGAGCGTCAGTGAAGTTCATTCTTCGATCAGTGATTGTAGCCACTCTTCAAAGAGTCTGTGACCTGACACTTGACCTTTAAGTCTCCTAGGCCAGCGCTTTCCCTATTTCTTTTATTATATTTGAGTAATTATTTTATAAAGGCCCTATGTTAAGTGAGTGCTGGTGATAGAAAGATGAGAGGGACAAACTCTACCCTCAAGGAATTTCAACCACAGATGGAAACAGAAGAGGAAATAGATAAGTAAAATGCAGAGATGGTGTGTTTTTGGTCTATGAGAGGGATATCGAAATCAAACTGAAATGTCAGAAAAGGACTGCTAACACAGTTCACATTTAAGTACAGTCTAGAAAGAGAAGTAGAAATTGGCTTTGCGGAGACTTGTAAGAAGAACATTCGAGGCTTATAGAATAGTCTATACAAAACCACAAAGGCACGAAATACCTTGATGCTTTCCAGAAATTGCAAATAATTTGGTATGGCCATAGTGGGATATGGATGGAACCACTGAAGGATTTTAATCAGAGGAGTGGCACTTTTTTTTTTTTTTTTTTTATACAGCATAGCGGCCTGTTTTGATTTGCATTTTAGAAAGATATCACTGGTTGTTTGGGTGGAAGGTGGATTAGAAAGTATCCCTCGAGGTCAGGAGACCACCATGATGGGAGAGTTATTGGAATAAAATTGGTAGTCGAAGCTACAAGTGGATGAGAGCATCCAGGGAGAATGTGTGGAGCTATGAAGGGAACCAGGACAAGCCCTGGGGGTACCATTATTTAAGGGTGAGCAGAGCAATCCTCAAAAGAGACTAAAAAGAATTAGCCAGGAAAATAGAAAGAAAACCAGGAGAGAGTGAAGTCACAGGACCATAGGAGGAGAAAGTTTCAAAAAGAATTAAGTTCAACCAAATGAGTTCTGAAGAGAAATCGCCAAGATTAAGGCTGAAGAATCCCAAAAGCAACATTTAGGAGTAGTGAGGGTGGAAGCCAGATCTCAGAAGGTATGGAAGGAAGGGGGAGATAAAGCAGGGGAAAGGAAAATAGAGGGGAATTTGCTGTGCTGTAGCCTTAGGTTGGATCTCTTGGCTTCTCAAAGGTAAGGGTTTGTAAAACCATAAATGGCATTATCTCTGCTGTTAGGGAGATCAGAGTCCAGCAGGAGATTTCATGGGTAGGAGCAGGGGATGTCTAGGGAAGCGGGGGATCAGAAACAGCAGGGATTGGCTAGAGTCCTTTGGAACCCGCTTCCTTCTCCTTTTGTAGACTGCAGTGTCTGGTGGATGTATCTGGGCACGGGATGCTGTGGCTGGCATTCTGAGGGCAAGAACAGTCTTGGTCAGAGATGGGAGGAGAAGCATAAAAAGTATTTTTTCTATCAGATAAGACTTTTCATATCGAGATACTGTCCTGTTCCATAAGTCTTCAGTGACCTACCACAGTCCTCTTCCCTTGGCTCTACACCTTTTTTTTTTAATCAAAAAATGACTCACAATTTAGAGAATTCATGAATGACAAAAGAAGCTGAGATCTCTGAGATCCTGAGCAGCAGAATCAAGATTCAGAAGGATCTTACCAAATCCGGGAAGAACTAATAAATCAGGGACCAGTGTAAAGTTTGATGTGTGAGTGGTACTTGAGTTGATTTGGGATGTTTAATTGATTACAAACTCGGAATGAGTCAGAAGTTTGGAAGGACTTCCAAAAAGTTAAAATGACTGGATTCACTCATAGAACCCAGAAGGGAGGACTTGATAGTCTCCCACTCCTCTGAACCAGTTAGTGCCTGCCTGGAGGTCCTGGCACTCTGTTTTAAAGAGGAGCTGAGGGGCTAGGGTTATGTCACCTACTGAAGAGCAGACTTGGGTGAATGTAGTCTGTCTCCAATTCTCTTAAGGGTTGTCACATAGAAAAGTGAGAAAACTTATTGTCTCTTTTCCCTCAGGCTAGAACTGAGACCCACTCCCCACTGTAGGCTCCCATTCTTCCCTGATTTTATTCCTCTGCCTCAAACCCTATTCTAGGAACTTAGTAGGGAGAATATTTAAAAGAGTAGAAATAGTCGCTAATTTATGTAGGGGAGTGTAAGTAATAAAGCTAGGGTTGGGAAGGCCTTATCTGATAGGGTCAGCTCAGCCTTGAAATTTGATATTTGAATAAATAGAAAGGAAAAAGACATTCCCAGCAGGAAAAGCAGTGTGCGTAAAGATGGGAATGTGGTGGGAAGAGCGACAATAATGAGGAGAGCAGGGGTGGAAGTTTGAAGGGAGAGGAGCCTAATCCATGGCTAGTGTGGACACCTACCTGACTGAAAAGATTTGACTTTATTCTGTGGGAAGTAGCGACTACAGGGGATAACATAAAATTGGTATTTTAGGAAGCAAGCTGATATATGTAAGAAGATTCTGGATGCAGTGAGGTTGGCCTGAACCAAGGGTAACAGTGGGGAGTCACAAATCTTTATTCAATGCCTACTGTGCACCAAATAAAGCACCGGAGAGATACAATGGTGAACAGCTTTTATAAACCTGCTTTTCTGGAGCCCTTATGAGGAATAATAGACAATAAACAAATAAGATAATTTCTGATAGTGAAAAAATGCTTAAAAGAAAATAAAACAGGAGAATGACATAGAGTATAATTTGCCAGAGGGGCTAAGGTGGTCAGAAAAGGTCTTACTGAAGAGGTGATGTTTGAGCTGATGCCTGAATGATGAGACCGTTTCGGGCAGAAAGAACAGCAGGTGCAAAATGCCCCATGTTAATGAACTTAACATATTTGAGGACAGTAGGAAGTATGGCTGGAGCATAGTGAGCAAGGGAGAAAGACAGAAGTTGCTCTCTAAGCACTGACTGGGATGACAGGAGGGTATCATGTGAAAATGTCCTTCGGGAGTGATTCATCCCCTTAAGACTCACTGAAGTAAATTAATGGAAAAAGATGAGGGGAAGGAAAACCCACCCTGGTACCATTTCATGTGTAGTACGATGTAGTAAAGAGAACATTAGCCCCAGAGTCAGACTCCAGCTTAGGCAGAATCCTAGTTGCGTGACCTTGGACAAATGACAATCTCTCCGAATTTCCAAATCCTGATATGTCAAGTAAGAATATAATTCCTGCTTCTCAGAGTTGTTCTAGTGAGCCACGCCCAGGGTTTTACACCGTGTGATTGCTTATGGCGCCATCTTGTGTTCATTCAGATGTTTACAGTATTTTATTAGAAGCAGAATTCAAACGCAAAGACAGTTCCACTGTGCAGTGCCCTGGAGTTTTGTGCTCAGTTTAGTTCTGAGCCCCATGTTTTGAGGGACAATGACCTTGCTGAAAAAAAACAAGAGAGAACCAGTCTTGGGGAACACACCTCTGTGTAGAGGGAGCTGATGTGGACTCTGAGGCTCCAATGCCAGGATCATGAAAGGGTGGGAGTAGGGTAGAGAGGAAGCTGATTCTGGCTGCAAGGAAGGAAATATTTTATTATGGTTAGATTTTTCTGAAGAATGAAATATGGCTGCCTTGGGGTGGATATAGAGGATGATGAGTAAAAGCTTGAAGTAAATAATATCTTGACCCTGAAAATCTGTGACTGACTCCATCCAAGTCTTTAGGCCTTAGACACAAAGAAAATGGTGGTTCTGCCACTGACAGAAATGGAAGTTATCAGGAGAAAGGTGATGGATGAGCTGTTTTAAAATAGCAAATTTTAAGTGAAAGCAGAACCCTAGAGCAGAATGATCTAGAGATCAAAAGGAAGGTTGGGGCTAAGGTTGTGGGTTCAGGAGTCATCTGTATGAATGTCTAAACTTGAATAATGCAGGGGAGAAAGTGTAAAGTGAGATATAAGAAGTAAGCCTTAAGACACACCCACCTTTGAAGTTGAGAAAATGAAGAATGGATGAACAGCCAAGAATATAATACAATTCGATATCATAAAAACAATAGGAAAAGTTTTACAAGAGAGTAGGAGCAGTGTCCCAGCCCACAACTTGGATTACCCCGACCCTATTCAGTTCCTACAACCCAGGTCCTGCCCATCTCCTGCCCCTTCCCTAGTGAGCATCATCTCCCCTTCGGTTTCTGTGTTTCCTCTCATATGGGTTTCAGTGTCTGTCCATCTGATTCATTCTCCATCCCTGTTGCCACAGGGGGTGGTGCTGAGAGCCGACCGGTCCTTCGATACAGCAAGGAGCAGAGGCCAACCACGCTGCCCATCCAGCCCTTCGTGTTCCAGCACCACTTCCCCAAGCAGTTGGCCAAGGCCCGGGCCCTCCACAGTCTTTCCCAGCTCTATAGCCTCTCAGGCTGCAGCCGTGTACAGCAGCCTGCCTCACTGGCTGCCCCCGCTGCTCAAGGCCCAACCTCAGCTCCTTCAGGGGAGTCACATGCATCCACCAACAGAGGTGCCAGGAAAGCTGGGCCTGAGCCAGAAACCTCACGGCCATCACCCCTGGGCAGTTACTCCCCTATCCGTAGTGCTGGCCCCTTTGGGCCCAGCACCGACTCTTCTGCCTCCACTTCGTGCTCCCCTCCCCCAGGGCAGTCCACAGCCACAGAAAGCCCACTCCCATGGAGCCTCTCCTGTCCTCCTGCTGTCCGGCCTGCAACCTCCCAGCAGCTGCAGAAGGAAAATCAGAAGATACTGACCTTGGCTGAGTACCGACTCCATGAAACAGGAAGCTTGCCTCCTCTGGGCTCCTGGAGATCTAGCCTCAGCCGAGCAGAGAGCCTGGCCCGGGGAGGTGGTGAGGGCAGCATGGCCTCCAGGCCCAGTAATGGTATGAGCTTCACGGCCCCCACCCTCCACACCACGTACTTCATTCTCTTTGGTTTATCCTCCAGCCTGGGGCCAGAGGGTAAAATGTTTGCATCTCTTTCCCCAGCATCTGTGCATAATATGCATTCATTCCCAACCCTCATGTTTTATATGGGACCACTGGGTGGATATGGAATGCTGTCTCCTGCTAACTCTTGCCTACCTCTTCTGCTATCTGTTCTGCTTTCAGCCAACCACCTATCCCCTCAAGCACTCAAGTGGCGGGAATACAGGAGGAAGAACCCACTAGGGCCACCTGGTTTGTCAGGGAGCCTAGACCGAAGGCCACAGGAAGCTCGGCTGGCCCGAAGGAACCCCATCTTTGAATTCCCTGGCTCCCTCAGTGCTGCTGGCCACTTGAACTGCCGGCTGAATGGTGTGTGGGCCAGGTCCCCAGTACACCCAGGGCAGGCTGTGCCACAGCTGGGAAGGGTTAGAGAAGGGGTCAGTCCCAAAGGAACATGTCTCAGAGGGTATGAGGAATGGAACTGAGCCGCAGCTCAGAAAGAGTTGCTTGGGATTAATTTTTTGCTTCTTTCCAGGTCAAGTAGTGAAGCCGTTACCACTGACATGCCCTGACTTCCAAGATCCCTTTTCCTTGACTGAGAAACCTCCAGCTGAGTTTTGTCTGTCCCCAGATGGCAACTCAGAAGCCATTTCCATTGACCTGCTTCAGAAAAAAGGTGGATATTACCCCAAGCTCAGGCCAGGAATTCCATTGTCACTACCCATTTGTGCCTATTGCCCTGCTACCTGGCCCTCCAGAATATTTCCCTGCCTTAGAACTCCAAGTGCCAGGAAGGAGTTAGAGAGCACAGACACTGGGACAAGAAGTCTGTGTACTGTGTACCACGCGTTTGTGCAAGTGAGCAAGGGTCATTTATCAGATGTTTAGGAATCAGGCTTCAGTCTCTTCCCTCAGGGACCTAAGTATAGTGAGGGAGACTGCATGTCATAAATAAATGTCTACATGCTCCAATAGGGGGAATTCAAGTACTACATGGCCTAGCGGCTTCTGTAAGCATGATAGTAACATCTAGTAAGATATGGGCCGACAAGTAACCACTCTGTTTAGCAAATAAGGCACCACTGAACTAAGAAAGAGCAGTTTCAGTAAGATAGTGGGGAAGGAACTGAGCATGATTTTGAAAGGAAGAAGCTTTAAAAGGGAAAAGGATGAAGCTAAAGTCTCAAAGGCAGAGTGGGAGATTCAGAGCTTAGGGAGAGGGCAGAACCTTGGGTGAGAAGGGGAACAGCCATCTTCTTCCAAGATGGAAAGGGACTGAGGGGGCTGGCAGGAGGGAGGGAGGAGAGATATAATATAGTTATGTCTTTGGGATGGAGAGGGAAGTTGAAAGGATTCATGACCAGTGACCTCTGTTCTCTGGGAAGTAGAACCAAGGGCTTGAGAAGAAGGGCAAAGATTTGGCATGGCACCGTGAGAGCATAGCAGAGGGTGCCACTAGGCACACCTCAGAGAAGTGTCCTTTGTCAGTCACCAGTATGAGTGGCCCTGGATTTTATCCAGCAGCAGTCAGTAGCCTGGTGTCTGAGTAGGGAAGACAGATAGTTAGTTTGATCCAGGATTGGAGTAAGGGGGCAAGGAAGTTAGGACACTGAAGGTCTCAACAATAGAATCCTTAAGGTGGGTCCAGGCTGGGAGGTGAGAACAGGAAGGCCGAGCATTGAGCCAAAACAGAATGGTCCAGGGCCCGGTGCGTTGGTGAGACCCATGTGCAGAGACAGAAGAGAGAGTGTGTGCATGTGTGTGTATGTGCATGTGTGTGGGTAAGCCCTTCCCTCTCCCCACTGAGGAGTTAGTCCCAGCTGAGTTGCCCAAGGACCTGTCACATGAAGTTCTCACTTACAGGGCTGGTGAAAGCCGTCAACACTGCTGTAGACCTCATTGTGGCCCATTTTGGTACAAGTCGGGATCCTGGGGTAAAGGTAGGCAAGAACCTGGAGAGCTGAGCTCTACCCTGCTGACCCTATCTATTCTGCGCTACCATCTTCCCTTGCTCTCTTTCATCTAGAACCCAGAGTTGGTACTTAGGGATGGGGATCGCAAGAGAAGCACCATGAGGGCTGACGACGAGAGTCAGAGAGGGCCAAGGTCAGGCTTCAAATGATTTCCTGTACTTCCTTACTGCATCTGCAGGCAAAGCTGGGGAACAGTTCTGTAAGCCCCAATGTAGGCCACCTCGTTCTAAAGTACTTGTGTCCTGCGGTCCGGGCTGTGCTGGAGGATGGGCTCAAGGCCTTTGTGCTAGACGTCATCATTGGACAACGTAAGAATATGCCATGGAGTGTGGTTGAGGCTTCTACTCAGCTAGGTAAGTGCTAGGTACAAGATGGGGACCCCAGGCTGAATTTAGGGTTCTAGAGATTGGGCATGTGACCTCCAACTAAGGCTTCCTCCCAGGCCCATCCACCAAGGTCCTGCACGGCCTCTACAACAAAATCAGCCAATTCCCAGAGCTCACCAGTCATACCATGCGCTTCAACGCCTTCATCCTCGGCCTGCTCAAGTGAGTATGTGGCACAGAAAGATCTGCAAACCGCCTGCCTTCTCCCCGGGGCTCTGCTGCCTCCGAGGAAGCAACTCCCTAAACTGAGACAGAACGGAGGGATCTGTAGAATCTGTGGCCAGGGCCCAGGCTCCCTTTCTCCCCACCTAGCTATAGCCTCGCCTAGCTATAGCCTCCCCCAGTAGGTCACTGGTTCCGTACCACACCCCCAGCCCTCTGGCACTGATACCAACATGGTCTTCTGCTTTTACAAATCTATGATCTGGCTTATTTGGAAATTAATCTGGTTCTGTTTCCCTGGATATTGTAAACCCTGACCCTCTCAATTCCAGCACTGCTTCCAAATCCTGCTTGACCCTAAGTCCATCTTGGGACCCATGCCATAGTAGTCTTCATTCTCAAGTATGGGCCCAGGTCATTCCCTCTCACTCAGTAGCTGCCCTGATTTCCTGGGTCTTGTGCAAGCCAACTCCACTCTAGGAGGAAGTGATCGGCCTGTTTAATCACATGTTCACCCCTTCCCCATACCCCCACTGATGTTTCAGAACTATATTAAATGAAATGAACCAGGTAGCATCCCTGCTTTAGAAGAGAGATGTTCACCTATACTGTGTCTGACCCCATGTCTGTCTCCTCTGTACCTTATCATCTGGCTATGTCCACATGAGAATCAACTCTCTTCACCTATCTCCCTACAGCATCCGGTCCCTGGAGTTCTGGTTTAATCACCTCTATACCCATGAAGGTAATATCCAGAACCCTGTCCTGTCTTGATAATTCAATGTAGGTCAGACCTCGGAGTCTCAAAAGAGGGAGGCACGACTGTCTTTTCAGTTGCTGGGGTGAGGAAGGGAACTACACAAGCTTTCATCCTCAAGGCTTGGGCTTCTACCCAAGTCCCTTTCCTGCTTCTGCTTGTGTTAGAGCCTTGTAGTCAGCAGGATACTTAAGCAATCTGGAAGTTAGGGTGGCCAGGAACCCCAACACCTCTGAACTCTGGGCTGAACTCTGGGCTGCCACTTACGGTTGTGAGTTAATGCATGCACAACTTAAGGGGACATCATTTACAGTGCAGTACATCTAAGTGGCACAGTCCACAACCTGTGCAGCACGATGCAGTGGCTCTCCCGAGTTGCCTTTCAGAGGCCCACCCCAGGCCAGGCTTTGCTTCTCTGTGTGGCTCAATCCCTCTCTCTCTTTCTTCCCTAGATATCATCCAGAGCCACTACCAGCCATGGGGTTTCCTGAGCGCAGCGCATACCGTGTGCCCTGGCCTCTTTGAGGAGCTGCTGCTGCTACTACAGCCTCTGGCCCTGCTGCCCTTCAGCCTCGACTTGCTGTTCCAGCACCGGCTGCTGCAAAGTGGGCAGCAGCAGCGGCAGCACAAGGAATTGTTGCGGGTGTCCCAGGACCTGCTGCTATCTGCCCACTCAACGCTGCAGTTGACCCGGGCCCGGGGCCAGGAGGGCCCTGGAGACATGGACAGGGCAGCCCATGGGGAGCGGGTGAAGGGCGTGGGTGCTCCAGAAGGTGGAGAAGATGAGGAGGAAGAGGAGGAGACAGAAGAGGTGGCAGAGGCAGCTGGGGGTTTAGGGCGTGGCAGGGCTCGAGGCGGGCAGGCTAGCTGGTGGTACCAACTCATGCAGAGCTCCCAGGTATACATCGACGGCTCCACTGAGGGTTCTAGGTTCCCCCGTGGTGGCAGCAATAGCAGCAGTGTTGGCAGCAGTGAGAAAAAGAAAGGGGCAGGAGGCGGGGGCCCACCCCCCCGAGAGGGAGTAGTAGAGGGAGCTGAGGCCTGCCCTGCCCCCGAGGAGACTCTTGACAGGGGCTGGCCCTTCTGGATGGGGAGCCCCCCTGATTCTGTGCTGGCTGAGCTGAGGCGTAGTCGAGAGAGAGAAGGGTCCACTGCCCCTCCAGCAGAAAGTGAAGCAGGTTCCTCAGGGCCTTCACCTGGAGGCATCAAATGGGGACACCTCTTTGGGTCCCGAAAGGCTCAGCGGGAGGCCCGGCCCACAAGCAGGTGAGAGGCAGCCCATGGTGTATACAGAGGAAGTGGGGAAGCCTGATCTAAGCCAGGGCACAGATGGAGCCAGGGTTCCCGCTGCCGTCTCCTAGGCTACCCTCGGACTGGCTGAGCCTGGACAAGTCCATGTTCCAACTAGTGGCGCAGACGGTGGGCGCCCGCCGGGAGCCAGAGCACAAGGAGAGCCTACAGGAGCCACACTCTCCAGCCCTGCCCTCCAAGCCTCCATGGTGAGTCCTGGGATATAGAAGGATTGGGGGGCTGGTTTTGGGCTTTGGGTGGGGTATCTCTGACCTCCATTTGTTGTTTCCCCAGTGAGGTAAAGGCACTATGCCACCATCTGGCCACAGGCCCCGGACAGCTGAGCTTCCACAAGGGAGATATCCTACGGGTGCTGGGACCAGCCGGAGGAGACTGGCTGCACTGCAGCCGTGGCCCTGACACAGGCCTGGTGCCTCTGGCCTATGTGACCTTGACCCCAACTCCAAGTCCAACTCCTGGAAGCAGCCAAAACTGAGGCCCTGTGCATGCTGGTGGCCTCAGGGACCCTCATAACCCTCAGACTCAGAGCCTGAGAGCCCTTCCCAAGACCTTTGGCTTGGCGACAGAGAGCAGACTGAGAGCTGGGCCACATATCCCTGTGCTCAGTGTTAATTACTCCCCCTTAATTGACCCAGTGACCTCGTCCAGATCTCCACCCAGGAAAAGATGGAAGGGACGCAGCACTGGGCTGCCAGGATTTCCCCGGACCATCTGGGCCAGCCCTTCCACGGGTACTGACAAACATGTCCCTATGGACAGAGGTGACCAGAAGGCCCATCTGCAGGGTTCCCTGGGCCAAGTGGTGAGGAGGATGGGTAACAGTATTGGGGCCAGATCCCTAAGCCCCCAACTATAAATAGGCCGCGGCCAAAGCCTGATGGTCAGAAGACGGAGGAGGAGCCCAAGCTTCTGTTTATGTATTTATTTATTTATTTATTACACCTATTAATAAAAAAGGTGCTTGGCCTCCAGCCCATTTTCTCTTTTCTCTTTGTGCCTCCCCCCACCCTCCAGCCCATCTCTCTTTCCAAAGGATGGCCGGGATAGATGAAAAGGGAAGAAAGAACTCGAAGTCCAGGTACCTATGCCACGAGCTGCTTCTGGAGGGTGCTGAGGCCCAGAGCATCATGGGTGAGATGCCCATATGTGCGACCAAACTGGAACTTATACCCTGTGTGGCCAAGAGAGTCCCTCACTTATAGTCAGTAGCATGGAAAAGCCAACTATTTCTCAGCCAGTCGCCTAGACCCTCCAAAATCTGGTTCTCACCCCGCACTGTGAACTACCTCAGTTTCCTTCTCTGCCCAATAATAAAATCACATAACCCATTATCCCCCATATCTGTTAGTTCCAATCCCCCAAACTGCTTCCACCCATCACACACAGACACACACACAAATAAATATTCCAGTCCCTAAAGCCTCCCTCTGGAGATATCCTCACCTGGCACATAGCCCCCATAGTTAGGTAAAAGACCCAGGTTCTGAGGGTAGGTCTTTGAAAGTGAGGGGAGATGTTTGAGACCCTTCTGGGGTCTCCCCCGTGAGTACGTCTGTCCAAATTCTTGAAGTGCCTGGTTGGTGAGCACAGGAAAGCTGGAGCCGAAGAGGAAGCGGGCACGGGGCACATAACCAGTGAAGCCTGGGGGGATGGGGATACTGAGTGAGGATCTCCTGGGGGCCTTCCCACGCCTTTGGTCATTACCCACTTCCCCTCACCTGACATGAAGAACTTTCGAGGATCTCTGTCATCCATGGAATAGGGGGAAGCCTTGTGAGAGAAGTTGACAGAAGGAAAACAGGGCTATCAAATTCGGCCCGTGTTCTAACAAACTCCCAGGGAAGTATAGCTGGCTGTCAAGCCCACATCCCTTGTACCCAAAGCTATGCTGCTCATGGCCACCCCAAACCTACTCAGAGGTAATGCTCCCCTCTCCAACCCCTCACCACTCCCCGCCAAGCCTTCTTGATCTCACTTGTCCCACTTCCTGCCTCAGCTCTGGCTCCTTCTCCACCTCCTGTTCTGGCTCCAGCTTGGGCTCTTGGTCTTTCTCCACGTCTTCTCCCTTGACCTCCTTTGGCAGCTCCTGACTCCCTTGTTCCCCATGCCACTGAGTAAAATCATTCAGAGCCTCAGCCCAGACCTGGCTGCAATTCTTGGCAAAGATGAACTGTGCCTGGGGGACAAAACCTGGGTGGGCAGGGGGCAAGGAAGATTTCTGTTAGTGTTTGGGACACATGTTTTAGAATGGGGGCTTGTTCATACGTGTGTTACATACCCGTGTACCCAGGGATCATGCTGGAACTGCGCCTTCCTTGCCCACGCCTGACAGGCAGGCTTCCCCTGGGGACCTCTGGAGATCTTGGAGGCCGAATGGGAGGCAGAAGTATGCGACGGGCAGGGGGCCAGGCTAGGCCAGGAGCTCCTCGAAGTAGCTGACCAGTCATCTGCCCATAGGTCTGGCCCATGCTGAACCGAAGTAGTGGGCAGTGTCCAGTGTACCTGTAGCACAGGACTCACTCATTCACCTCTAGAATCCCCCTGTCCCACCCTCCCCAGAGACAGAAGCAGAGACCTCTGAAGTCCTGATCTTTTCTGGACTCAGCTGTGTATATATTTGGAGCAGGCATTTCTCAATTCTCTGTCTTGGTTTTCAACCCTTACCCTCTGCTGTTACCCTGTTACCATAGAGAAGACAACACAAAGCTTCACAGCAGGCCCAGCTACCACTATTCCTTGCTTTTCTTTTTCCATCCAATACAATAGATATCCCAGCCCTAGGCCTCCTGTACTAGTATGTCTACTTGGCCTCCAAGGTCTGGGTGACACAGCTCCTATATCCCTATGCCCCTATTCCCAGAAGCAAACAGAGTTGTGCTCTGGGTAGAAGTCTTACCCCGGAATATAATGAGGATTCTGAGGGTTCAGCCCTGGTATGAAGGTGCTGGCCATAGCGCCATGGGAACTCAGGCAGTCTTTTGTTTCCCTTTGAGCAGAGAGGCCCTGGGCAGTGTGTACTGTGTCCAGGGCTGTGGGGCTGAGCCAGAGGCAGGGGCGGGGTGAAGGGAGGAGCGAGGGGAGGGGGCACTAGTGTGATGACTGCCAGGGCCAAGGCCAGTGGAACGGGATAGCAGAGACTCACAGGTCTGTCTACTCCAGAACAAATGCAGTCCTGCCACCTGGGAAAAGGCTGAGAACAGCCTCCCCGCTCCAGGACCTAAGGAAGCCCCGAGATGGGAGGTGGGAAAGCAAAAACTGAGGTCCATTCAGCTCTATCTCAAAAGAAGACTCTTCCTTCTGAAGCCCTCATTGGAGCACCTACCTGAGGAGACGTCGATTCTGCTCTTTGTGAGTCTTGGTTAAGGGTGATAGAGTTCCTTGGAAAAGAGGGTCTCTGAGGGGAGCCAAGAGCCCATAAGGGAGGTGTCGGGGTAAAAAGCAACCTAGAGACCTTAAGTTAATTTTTAATAATAGAGCTTGACAATTATTTATTGAATACCTACTATAATCTGGATCATCGTCCATTCAACAAATATACCATGCTCTGCTAGGCACACTCCACAGTGCCAGAATGTGTACTATGTAGGAGTCAGAAAAGCTAAGCTCCACATGACTTTGGGCAAGTCATTTAGTATTTCTGAACCCCACTATCATTTATAAAATGCAGATACTACTACTCATCCTGCTACTGTTGTGAGGCTCAAATTAATGTATTCATATGTTTTGTAACAATAAAGACCATGAAGTCAGAATGGTGGGGTGGGGAAAGAGCACAGGCGTGAGGTCAGGCAGTCATGGGCTTCTAACAGATTGTGCCCTTACCTTCTCTGAAAAGACTTAACTTCTTCTGAGCCTGAATTCCCTAAACTGTAATATGAAGGTTAATATAACCTAACCTACCAAGGTGTTATTAAGGATAAAGTCAGATAGTGTCTGTGAAAGAACTTACCCCAGCACTTGCCACACAGCTACTAAAACTCGATTTCCTTCCCTATTGTTTAGCGTTGTCTCTAAGCTTCTAACACATATGGGAAATCAATGAATGGTTAGTAAAGTCAGTGGATACAGGTTTTCTTACTGTGAAAGCTTAAGGGAAGAAGATATGAGGGAATGCTGGGGTTTAAGACAAGGAGGCAAATTAGAATTTGATAAGAAAATAATTCAGATTCTAAGAGAAGTACAGACCAGAAAGGAGAGATCTCAGAGAGAGAGAGTGATAGCATGATTAGAACTCAGCTCTGGGGCTGAGTCAGGGCCAGGCCAGTCTACCTTTCCAGGAGCTTCTGCTCTTCTCCCCCACCCCAGACTGTGACAGCGCCTGCTCTGACCAAGCATGTATCATTGACTTCTCAGGAATTGCACAAGAGCACTGGGTCCCAAGGAATACATTTCATGTTCCTCGCTGTTCTGCCAAGATCAGCCTTGGAATATGTCATTTAGAGCTAGAGTTATAAGGGACTTGGCTCTTAAGGAAATATGCTAGAGTGAGGGTGAGAGCTGAGGGGAGAGCCCAGAATAGCAGTAGTGTGTTAAGGTTAACAACCTGGATTTTTAGATTCTGTAACAGACTGTTGGTTGCACACTTTATACCTATTCCCCACCCCCACCTCCCTTCTTCCTAACAGAACCTTAATTTTGTTCTGCCGAGCAGCCAGGAACTTCAGGGACACTTGGAGCCAGCCCTAGGAGTGAATCTTGATTAGTCTGAGCCCATCACAGTGGTCCCATGCCTTTTGCTAATGACAGCTTAACATGGGCTTGTGACATTCTGGCAATATGAGGGGAAGTCTTCTAGGGTGAGGGAGAGTCCTGGGAAGAATTTCCTTGCTCTCAAAAAAGATGTACAACGAATTAAAGAGAAAGACATGGACAAGAAGGAATTATGTCTTCCTGCCTCTAGAAGTTCTGTGGATGTGATGGTAGAACTTTGGCAGTTATCATGAATCCTTGTAGAAATCTAAGCTAATCTGGGGGCAAAGCCAGAATACCTCAAAGGTAGATGGTAGAGTAGAAAGGGCTGGGTCCCCGATGGTAATGTAGAGCCACTAAATTAACCAACCTTTTTATGTAAAATAACTTCATTACTGTTAAGGCCGCTTTAAGTTTTCTTTTAGTTAGAGCCAAAGACATCACAACATAAAAGTAAAACAAGCAAAAAACCTAGTTCAGACCCTGGTTTTACTAGAGATATGGACCTTAGCCAAATTCATCTCATCAAGCCTGTTTTCTTCTCTATAAAGTGGAAAACTAATGTTACTACCCCACTGAGTAGGATAAGATAGATGAGATGATGCAATGGGCCATAAAGAGCAATGGCCCAGTGACTATCTTATGTTAACTACTAAGTAGAAATTCATAGTGTTTGGTTGGAATTCAGTGGGAATGGGAGAAAGGAAAAGAGTTTAGGACAGTAACAGAGTTTGGGATGTGCTTCAGAATCACCTAGAGTGATTTTTTAAAAATACTCATGCATGGCCCCATCCACATTTTTCTGGGAATTAAAGCCCTGGTATGTGTATGTGTATGCATGTATGTATATATGCATGTACATGTGTGTATGTGTGTATGTGTGTATATGCATGTACACACATATACACGCATGTGTGTATGTGTGTATATATGTATGTATATATATGTATATATATATGTATGTATATATATTTTTTAACTTTTTAATTTGGAAAAAACAAAAATTACAATAAAAATGTAACATTTGCCTAGATTTACCAATTATTAATAATTTACAGCTCAGAAGTATATGCTTCCATATGCTAGGAAGGAAGAAGAAGCAGATATAGACAAGCACTTATATCTATACCACACTCAAGCCTGGCCTCACAGCAGATGAATCAGGCCCTTATCAGCTAGCTGTGTCTAGGGAGGGCAGAAGGTGGAAGGCATGATGGCTTCAGCAGAAAAGGCTGTAGGCAGACTAGCCAGGTAAACAAATCTAAAACCAACTAAATTAGCTAATAACTAAGCAGTCAACTCAAGAAGCTAGAAAAGGAGGAACATCATAAGCTAAGGAAAATAGGAGGAAAAGTTTATGAAGCTAACAACGAAAACCAATAAATCAGGAAAACAACTGAAGTGATTATCATAGAAGCTGTTTAAAAAAAAAAAAAAGACAACAGAATAAGCAAACTACTAGCCTAGCTAGCCAGAAGATAAAAAAGACTACACGAAGCCCCTAATGGCATGAAGAAGTGGCTAAAAACACAGGCACACAGAATTTTTTTTTATTCTAAAAGACTATTAAGTGAAACTCTATACAACTAAACTAGAAAATCTCAGTGAGGTTAATAGGAAAATGGGCATAAAGTAGATGCCAGCATGTAGAGTTGATAGTCCCTCACTTTAGACAATCTTATAAAAGCCAGAACCAAGACAAGACTAATCACTATCACCTTTATGCTTGAACATTATTCTAGACAGTAAATGAAATAAAAATAAGTAATAAGAACTGTAAATATTGGAAAGGAAGAAAAAATTTATCTGCTTAACTAAAACCCTGAGAACCCACTGAAAAACCATAACTAATAATAGTACAATAAGATGGCTTATTATATGAAAAATATATTCAAATGTCAATCACATTCTTATTAGCCAGCATTACCAGTTAGATGACACATTAGAGGACTTCCACTTTCAGCATTATTACAGGATTGGTTTTCTTCAGAGGATTATTGAAAGGAAATCAACCTTATATGGTATAGGTCATTGCGTGTTTGTCTTTCAACCATTTGACTAGATTGTAATCCCTAGAGCAACCACTGAGAGAGTAACTAAAATATATAAGTTTAAAAAAAGGGAGGGGACAGGAAAACTAGAATGGCATGCTAAAAAATATTTATTCAAACCAAAAGAAGGTAGAAACGAAGGAACAGAGGAATAAGATAAAGCAAAAAGGACATGAGACAATAAAAATATATAACCATACAAAAACCTGTACATGATTGTTTATAGCAGCATCATTCATAACATCCAAAAAGTGGAAACAACCCAAATGACCTTCCACTTATGAACAGATAAATAACATGTTACATTCATACAACAGAATATTATTCAGCAATAAAAATGGAAGTACTGATACAAGCTATAACATGGATAAACCTTGAAAACATTACGCCAAGTAAAAGCAGCAAGATTCAAGAGACCATGTATCATATGATTCCATATATGAAATATCCAAAGGAAGCAAATCTATACAACCTGAAAATTCATGGTTGCCTAGGGCTGGGGATAAGGGAGTTTGGGGGGGATGTAGTTAGTGACTGCTAATGGACATGAGGTTTTGCCTTGGGATAATGAAAAAATTCTAGAACAATTGTGGTGATAGTTGCACAACTCTGTGAATATAATAAAAACCACTGAATTGTAAACTTTAAATGGGTGAATTATATGGTATGTGAATTATATCTCAGTATAAAGCTGATAAAAAATAAAATACAAAAAAAAACAAATCTAGTGTTAAGAAAAAGAGAAGGAAAGAAGGAAGTGGGGTGGAGGGCAAGGAAGGGAGTGAGTGAGGGAGGGAGGAGAGAAAGAACACATGAAGATCAAGTTGGGTTTATTCTATAAATGCAAAGTCAGTTAAACATTAGAAAATTGATTAATGTAACATATCATTGTTTAGAAATCTTTTCTCCCTTCCTACCACCACCTTTATAAATAGAGTGTACTTGGGCTTGGCCCTGTGACTTTCTTTGGCCACTGGAATATTGACAGACATGACATGACCAAAAGACATGGAAACAGTTGCAAAACTGTGCTTGTCGTCCTCTTGCACTTCTTCCATCACCATGAGAAGAACCTGCCCAGGCTATCCTGCTCGTCCCAGGAGGAGTGAGGGACGGATGGAGCCCAGCCAAACTCTCTAGCCAATCCCAGTTTAGAATGTTGACCCCAGTCAACCCACAGCTTTATGAGAATAAGTAATTGTGTTATGCCACTGAGTTTTGATATGGTTAGTTACACTTTTGTGATAATAGCTAATTGTTATCAATAGCTACCAAAAACAAAAAAAAACAAAAAACAAAAAAAACCCTGCAGTAAATATTAAATTTAGTAGCGAAACATTAAAAGCATTACTTTAAAGATCAGGAACAAGATATAAGTGTCTACTGCCACTACTTCACTCAACATTATATTGAAGGTTTTAAGCAAGGGAATGGAAATCAAAGGTATAAATATTAGTAATAAAATTATAAGATTTTGGATTTAATTCTCAGTGAGTTGAGAGGGTTTGAGCAGAGATTAAATTATCTGACTTACATATTAAAAGGAATATCTGGCTGCTGTGTACAGCAGTATTCCCCAAGCCCTGAGTCACAGACCAGTAATAGTCCATGGCCTATTAGGAACCAGGCTACACAGCAGGAGGTAAGTGGCAGGCTAGTGAGCAAAGCTTCATCTGTATTTGCAGCTGCTCCCCAGCACTAGCATCCCTGCCTCAGCTCCACCTCAGACCATCAGGCATTAGATTCTCAGGAGCACTGGTCCCTGGCACCAGAAAGGTTGGGGACCACTGGTATAGAGAATAGGCTATAGGGAGATAAAGGTATGAGCAGGGAGACCAGAAAGGAGGCTATTGCAATACTATAGGTAAGAACAGTGGTGACTTCAAGTGGGTTAGAGGTAGTGAAAATGTCCAAAGCAATCAGGTTATAGATAGATTTCAAACGTAGAGCATACACAATTTGCTGGTGGTCTGGATATGGAGTAGAAAGAGAGGAGTCAAAGATAACTGAATTGTCTTGCCTGAGCATCTAATTGAATTTATTGAGATAGGGAAGCCTTGAAGAAGAGCTGTAAAGAGAGGGAGGATTCAAGAGTTCTGTTTTGTACTCATCAATTTTGAAAAGGTAATTAGATATACAACTGGAGATGATAAGTAAGCAATTGAATATAGGAGTCTAGAGGGCAGAGGTTGGGGCAAGAGAGAGAAAATGAGGTCATTAGCATATAAATAGTATTTAAAGCCTTGGAGTTAATGGAATGAGCCACTGTGTATGTGAGTAGAGAAGAGGTCCCATGATGGAGCTCTGGGTACACCACAGTTGAGAGGTCAGGAAGATGAAGAAGAATCAGCAAAAGAGACATACATAGAAAGAGGAGCCTATAAAATATGAAGAGAATGAAGAAACTAATTCAAGGTATGATAATGATATTATGGTTTCCATTATAATGATATTGATATTAGGAGATAATGCTAATGAAGTATCAAGATACCTGCAACTTATTTTTAAATGGTACAATAAAAATTTTATGATGATATATATCATAGCATACCGTACCACACCACACGAGAGAAAAAAACACAACAAAATCTAAACAACTGTTAAACCTAGGGTAGGGTATATAAATGTGCTCATTATGCTTTCCTTCAACTTTTCTGCATGTCTGAAATTTTTTATAATGAGATGGTGGAGGGGACTGTTTTGAGAAGAATTACACATTCATTTAACTGTTCTACCTAAAGTTAAATAATTTATATCCATAGAACCCAGATGTGGTCTCTAAATACTATTTCCAACTAAAAGGAATCATGAAAGGGAAAAATAGCTGATACCAGCTCTAGTCTAGGAATGCGCAAAGTAAGCCAGGAAGATTTTGGTATAACAAATAGCAAGAAACCTTCAGGGTCATATCAAAAGGACTCAGGAGCCCATTTGAATAAGTCCCCACTGGCCAAAACAGACAATTTAAACATCAAAATGATAAAAACTGCCAACAATTGAGACACAGCATATAGGTGTTAAATTATGAGTTCATAATACTAAAAAAAACAAACACCTCATTGGTCCCTTTTGGAGGACACTGGGGAACCAACTCACTACTTTAAAAGCTAGTAAAATAAAAGGGAAACAATCAAGCATTTTTCTTGCCTTTCCTACATGAAATATATCTCTGGGGAACAAATAGTTGATGTGGAAAAGTTTCTCTTTGTAGAGGTATTCTACCTAGCAAACAAAGAAAGAAGGATAGAATGAGAATATCATTTGCAAACTCCTGTACTAATGAACCTAGACCAGTGGTTCTCAATCAGGGACATTTTGCCTCCTAGGGGACAACTGGCAATGTCTACAGACATTTTTCGTTGTTGCAATTGGGGAAGTTGCTACTGGCGTTCAGTAGATAGAGGCCAGGGATGCTGCTAAACCTCCTACAATGCACAGGACAGCTTCCTACAATAAAGAATTATCTGGCCCAAAATGTCAATAGTGCTGAATTTAATCAACACTGGAATAGACAATGATCATCTTTAGTTACTAACATCACAAAAAGGCCAGCAGCACTGTGCCTCCTGATAAAAGTACTAACACCACCTACGGATTAGTGTTGCCAAAATAATTAAATCTAAATCTGATTAAGTCTCTAGCACCAATTTGCCAGAAAAGCAGAGGACCGAGGAATGTGCTAAATTACACCAAAAGAAGCTCAGCAAAATTCAGACTTTGAGAAAATCTATGGGACAAATGACCTGGTTTCTTAAAAAATAAATTAAGTAGTAAGGGAAAAAAGATGGAGGATGGCCTTAAGGATTTAAAAAGATTCGAGACATATCAACTGCAAAGTATGGACCTTCGCGATTTTGACTCAAATAAACAATTTTTTTAAACTATAAAACAATGGGGAAAATGTCAACTAGATACTTGATGATATTAAGAAATTACTGTTTTTTAGGTGTGACAATGTCACTATGATTTTGTTTTAAAGAAAAATCCTTAGCAGAGGGGAGGAGGAAAATTTTAAAAATGTTTTAAAAATAATAATAAAAATTTAAAATTAAAAATAAAGAAGAATCTTTATCTTTAGAGATATTGAAATATTTATTGATGAAATTATATGTCAGAAATATGCACCAAATAAGTGAGTAGGAGGAAGACAGCAGGGGTATAAATGAAGCAAGACTGGCCATAAATTAGTCATCAGAGAATCACTGGCATAGAAGGTACATGAAAGCAGGTACTTTTACTCTACGTCACTTATGGCAACAGGACTACTGAGGCGTGGGTCTCCAACAAAATGGTCTTACTCACCCAAGGTAAATAAGGGTTTATTGTTCTGTTTGTTTGTTGTTTTTAAATTTTCCATCATAAAATGTTTGAAAAACAACAAAAGGATCTTCTAATAGCCTAACTCAAGGAACGTTTAAAACTTAGCAAAACCCTTTGCACTATTTAATGCTGTTCCTTATTATTTTTCCTAAACTCTCCATTCCTTGGATTTCATGACACCAGACTCTCTAGATTCTTTTCCTGTCTTTCAGCTTGTTTCTTCTCAGTCTCCTTCATAGACTTCTCTTCCTCAATCTGCCCTTCAACATTGATCTTCCCCAGGATTCCACTGCCGGCCTATTTCTTCCTTTATACACCTTACTTGGATGGTGGCATCCATCTTCATAGTTTTCTTTACCATTACCCCTTTGTTTATTGCAATCATTTACCTTCCTCCTCCTGGATTCATTATCTCAGTGGATATCATCCCTGTCATCTAAGCTAGAAATGTAAATATTACCATGACTGATGCTCTCTCTCTCCACAGGACTTACTTTGGATACTAATCAATCAAGTTTTCCCATACTACTTGAATGATTCCTTCTCTCTTTCCCTATTATCCCTATGCTAGTTCAGTCCCTCATCCTCTCCTGACTGAAGCAATGTCAGAGCCTACTTTCTCATCAGTCTCCCTACCTCCCTACAACCACCACAATGATCTTTCTAAAACAGGAACCTGACTCCGCAGCTTAGAATTACTATCACCAACTGTAGTAATTCTCAAACTTGGATAATTGAGTCAGATCTGTGTCAGTTAAATGATCTATTATGATACTAAAACAAAATGATGCATCAATTCCTAGCATTTATAGAACTCATACTTCTATAGAAAGCAAATTTACAAATTAAATAGTTGTAGATGTTAACATTAATGTAATGAGTGAACTTGTTTTACGGAGACCAAACTGACTCTGAAGAATGAATATGATGCACATGGTCCAGACACAGGTTGTTTTCCAGATTGGCCGGTCTCCACTGGCTCTGGAAGGACTGTGAATCAATCCTGTTCTTCCCTCCAAATTTGCGCTAAATCTTACCTCAACGAGACGGCATCTGGCCTTCTCTCGACCCTGCATTGTTTAGAATTTAAGACTGCCTTTATTCTTTTTTCATTAGCCCTTGACAATTTAAGAGTACTTGGCCCCAACTCTCATACACATGAGACAGGACTCTATTAGAAGGCGGTTACCCACACGGATGTGGATTGTGCTTTTATTCTCTTTTTGGCTTACCACAGAAATAGAAATAAAGTACTTTAGACTTTTTGAAGAGAACTCAGCCTCGCTCCAAAGCTCTGTCGCAGCCAGTTTCACTTCCGAGGCCCCGCAGCCTCCATTCCCATCACCGGCCATCCCACCGCTAGGTGGCGCTCACCGACTCCCATCACCGCTCGCCCGGAGCAGTCCACCGGCATCGAGCTATGTCACCCACCCCTAGCTATGATTGGCTATTTCACCGATGACTGGCGGGTGGAGCCAGCCGAGAACCGGAAGCAACGGGTACGGCGAGTGTACAGGGTCCCCAGCCAGTGCGTGCGCATTCAGGTCCTCGCGTCGATTAAGACGCCGCCTGCAGCTCCCCCTCTGGCCTTCAGGAACAGACCAGAGTCCTCTGTGATGGAGGGTGGAACCTGATGTGGGGTCACACTGATAAGAGCTGGGCCACACTAGGGGGAGGAGTCACGTTGAGAGGAGGGGTCACAATGACAGGTGGAGTCACTCTGAGAGCTGGGGGTCTCCCTGCATGGGAGGAATACACAGAGGGGAGTCGCACTGAAGGGTCCTGGTACACACTAATGTTGGCAGTGTCATACTAAGGAAAGGTCCCGCTGAAGGGGCGGGTTCTCACTGAGGAAGAGAGGGGTGTCCGAAGGGAAGGGCCCCTTGAGGTGCGGGATCTGGCCGAGGGGTGGGAATCTCGCGGAAGGAGGGGCTTTCTCTGTAGGTGGAGGCTCCTCTTTTGCGAGAGAAGGTCATTTGGACGAAGTAGTAAGAGGAAGGTCCAGACTGTCTGTCACTGGGCGGAGGCTCTGGAATTTGAACTTTATTCGAGGGAGGTGGGATGAGGTGAGGAGGAGTCGGGGCCACGCTAGGAATGGGCTGGCCAAGGGCCACGACCCTGGGCATTCACAGGCGACCGAAAAGGAAGATGATTCCAGATGTGTAAGATGTAGGGACGGAGACCTGGGAAATGGGCAGGTTGGGACAGGGAGGTGGTTTGTTTACTGGGCTACTTTAGATTGTGGCTGGGCCTGAGGTGTCTTTTTCCGCCCTGCTGGTCTATAAAGCCCAGGAATCGTGCAGCTTCCAGAGCCCGGCCCTCAAATGACAGTGACCTCAGGGTGTGAGGGGAGAAAGGACTCACCCGACAGCTAAAAGACATTTGAGCTGCACACATGCACAATGAGCCTTTATTGCCCTTCAGTTATTCTGCCAGGGCCCGATCTTACTCGACCGCGACGCCCCTGACCCACTCTCCTAGGGCATCGCGACCAACCGTTGGGGGTGCGTATCCGAGGGGGCGTGGCCGCTGCTTGGTGGCCGGGCTCGAAGGAGTTAAGCAGAGGCCAGGCTCAGCCCCGCCCCTGGCAGGCCGCGGAGCCTGAGCCCCAGCGGCGAAGCCTAGCGCCGCCGCCGCCGCCCGCCCGCCTCCGCCAGCGGGGAGCCCGCCTGCCCGCCGGCGCCCGGGAACTCCACCGCCACCGCCTGGCCCAGGCCTAGGCCTTGCGCAGAGCGGAGCGGAGCCGTGTCCACCCGGGCCCAGCAAGCCGGCGCGGCGGGGGCGGGACCAGGATCTTTGGCGAATCTTCCCTTCTCTAAGGCGGGAGCCGGAGCCCCGGCGCCCGGGATCGGGCTGGGCCCGCACCCATGGCGAGTGCTGCCTGCCCGGGGCCCGGGGACCCTGCCATGTGAGGCAGATCGGGGTTGGGGGCCCGGCCATGGCCGGGGAACGGCCCCCACTGCGGGGCCCTGGACCCGGGCCGGGAGAGGCGCCGGGGGAGGGGCCCCCAGGGCCGGGGGGCGCGGGTGGAGGCCCGGGCCGGGGCCGCCCCTCCTCCTACCGGGCTCTCCGCAGCGCCGTGTCCAGCTTGGCGCGCGTGGACGATTTCCACTGCGCCGAGAAGATCGGGGCCGGCTTCTTCTCGGAGGTCTACAAGGTAAGGACCAGCAGAAAGAGCAGAGGGGCGGGACCGAGCCTTAGACCGGAGGCTGGAGCGAGGGGACCCAGTCCCGGGCGACCTGTCAGATCTACCCGGGACTTGCCGGCCCCTGCCGCCCGCAGGTTCGACACCGACAGTCAGGGCAAGTCATGGTGCTGAAAATGAATAGGCTCCCCAGTAACCGGGGAAACACGCTACGGGAGGTGCAGCTGATGAATCGGCTTCGGCACCCCAATATCCTAAGGTGAGCAGCCCCAGCCGCTAGGTGGGAAGCTTGCTAGGGGGAGGAGAAAGATCCCGCTGGAAAAGTAGGAACTGTGGAGTGGCCGGCACCCTTACAGCCTACCCTCCTATCTTCCTTCCCCTCTTCTAGGTTCATGGGGGTCTGTGTGCACCAGGGGCAGCTGCACGCTCTTACAGAGGTGAGAATGGGCGAGGAGAGGGTACTCTCACCACCATCAAGGGGAGAGAGTCAGCTCCCTGGTGCTTCTATAGAGGAATAGTGAGAACCAGCAGGACCTCCTCCCAGGGAGGCGTCCCTGAACTTCCCTATGGGCAAACCACAAGTAAAAGGCCTCAGCTATTCTCATCCTCTATATCCTGTAGAACAGTACTGTCCAATAGAACCTTCTGCAGTGATGAAAATATTCTATATCTGTGCTATCCAAAACTGTAGCTGCTAGGCACATGTAGTTAGAGAGCACTGGAAATGTGGCTACTGTGACTGAGGAACTGAATGTTTAATTTTATTTAAACTCAATAATTTAAATTTAAATAGTTGCATATGTATTGGACAGGGCAGCCCTAGAATATGAATGGGGGACCCTAGAGCACTGGCTCACCCTTTTGACCTTTGTGATCTTCTTGAGTGTCCCCTGGCTTATAAATGGGAGACTAGAGACTGAAACCTTGACATTCATTCCCCTTCTCCTTTTACTATGCCCCAGTATATGAATGGGGGGACCCTGGAACAGCTGCTCAGCTCCCCAGAACCTCTATCCTGGCCTGTCAGGCTCCGCCTGGCTCTGGACATCGCCCATGGCCTGCAGTACCTGCATGCCAAAGGTGTATTCCACAGAGACCTCACATCCAAGGTAGGCTGGCCAGATGGGTGGAGGCATGAAGGGGGATTTAAGACTATTAGGTTATAACTAGCCCATGGATGTTGGAATGTAGATAACAGATATGTTAAGATGTTAGAGTAGCAAGGTATTGGAGAATGGGGGACTGGGTTGAGCGGGTGTCTCTGAGGAACTGAGCACCACATTGTGTTTTGGAGTGGCGAATGATGTTGCAAGACTGGGATGCATTAGAGAACTAGAAGATCAGAGACGGGGTTATTCTGGAGTGACAGAGCTTTTTGGGGTATAGATTGAAAGATCAAAGAGCAGCAGGTGATGGGTGTGTGGGGATGCTATGTGTATGTCAGAACTGTCTGATCCGACGGGAAGACCAAGGCTTCACAGCTGTTGTGGGTGACTTCGGGCTGGCTGAAAAGATTCCTGTGTATAGGTAAGGTGAACACCCCTGTTCCCCCAAAACTCACGGAAGACCCCTATCTAAGTGAAGCCCCCAGGAACATTTCCCTTGGAGTGGGAAGGGAGCTGACCTCAGCCCCTTTTGTTTGGGAGAATTTCTGGTGGGATGTTTCTGATGACTCTGCCCCTGCCCTACAGGGAAGGGGCAAGGAAGGAGCCATTGGCTGTGGTGGGTTCCCCCTACTGGATGGCTCCAGAGGTGTTGCGGGGTGAGCTGTATGATGAGAAGGTGAGACATCAACCCTTTAGATCCTCACGACCTTCGAGAGACCCTCTAGAGATACTCTTAAAGGACCCCATCCCAAGTTCCTAAACAACCCTACCAGATATTCAGGAGGCCCCCAAGATCCCCCTTGCCCTTTACAGGCACCCCTCCAACACATGAAAACTGTCAAGACTCCCCCCTGAATTCCTGACACTTTCTGACAAAATTCTGACATGAAAACTGTCAAGTCTTCCCCCTGACATTATCTCCTCCCCCCAGGCTGATGTTTTTGCCTTTGGGATTGTCCTCTGTGAGCTCATCGCACGAGTACCCGCAGACCCGGACTACCTACCCCGTACTGAGGTGAATGATGTCTCCAGGTTTGAAAAGGAGGAACTCCAGACTGGGCAGCTCATAACTAAGAAGGAGTCACTAGTGGTCGAGGTCCACATTAGGATACAGAAGGAAGTTAGCCAACGAAGGCTAACTTTGAGACCCCTCCTCTCTGTCCCCACAGGACTTTGGCCTGGATGTGCCTGCTTTCCGGACCCTGGTAGGGGATGACTGCCCATTGCCTTTCCTGCTCCTGGCCATCCATTGCTGCAGCGTAAGAGCTTCACCCTCCCTGCCCTCTGTCCCCATCCATCAGCTGACAAGGCTGTCCTGTTCCAGGTGATGGGAAGAAAACCAGGGACCCGATTTTGGAACACTAAGTGAAGCTGCCCCTCTCCCTACCCCTCAGATGGAACCCAGCGCTCGTGCACCCTTCACTGAAATCACCCAGCATTTGGAATGGATCCTGGAGCAGCTGCCTGAGCCAGCCCCCCTCACCAGGGCTCCCCTGACACAAATTAAGGGTAAGTGAGTGTAACCTTGACCCAACTGGAGTCTTTTTGCCTCTCTCCTCCTTAGAATTCAGGGAATTATCTGAGGGAAACTAAGTACATTTATTAATTGAGAAGGGGGTGGGGCGAGAGGACATTTCAACTAAGATAGTTTTCTAATTCTAGAGCTTGAAGGAAGGAAAAAAGGAAAGAGGTAAAAGGGGTCTGGAGGTAACATCTTCCCCTTTCCAAAGCATCCTATCAGACTCCCTTTTCTAAGCTCTAGTCCCACCACCCTCTTGGAGAATAAACGAGGCCCGTAAGAAATTATCAATGCTGAGAACAGTGATCACAGACTTCTCTGTCTACAGGGTCTGTTCCAAGAGGGGGTCCCTCTGCCACGCTTCCCAGACCAGATCCCCGGCTCTCCCGAAGCCGGTCAGACCTCTTCCTGCCCCCATCACCAGAATCACTCCCCAACTGGGGGGACAGTCTGACTCGAGTCAACCCCTTCTCACTGCGGGAAGACCTCAGGGGTGGCAAGATCAAGCTCCTGGACACACCCAGCAAGCCAGTCGCCCCTCTGCCCCTTGTACTACCATCACCACTGCCCTCCAGCCAGCTGCCCTTGGTGACTACTCCAGAGACCCTCGTCCAGCCTGGGACACCTGCTCGTCGCTGCCGCTCACTACCATCATCCCCTGAGCTCCCCCGACGTATGGAGACAGCATTGCCAGGTCCTGGCCCTCCCGCTGTGGGCCCCTCAGCTGAAGAGAACATGGAGTGTGAGGGCAGTAGTCCGGAGCCAGAACCCCCAGGACCAGCTCCCCAGCTGCCCCTGGCTGTGGCCACAGACAACTTCATCAGCACTTGTTCCTCGGCCTCCCAGCCCTGGTCCCCTAGGTCGGGACCTCCCCTTAACAACAACCCCCCAGCTGTGGTAGTGAACTCCCCACAAGGCTGGGCCGGGGAGCCCTGGAACCGGGCCCAACATAGCCTGCCCCAGGCAGCAGCCCTGGAGCGGACAGAACCTTCACCACCCCCTTCAGTTCCCCGGGAGTCCGATGAGGGGCTGCCCTGCCCTGGCTGCTGCCTTGGCCCCTTCAGCTTTGGCTTCCTGTCCATGTGCCCCCGCCCCACACCAGCTGTTGCCCGCTACCGCAACCTGAACTGTGAGGCGGGCAGTCTTCTATGCCACCGAGGGCACCATGCCAAGCCACCCACAACTAGCCTGCAGCTGCCTGGGGCACGCTCTTAGCAATGGAGCCTGTGGTCTCAGGCCTCCAACTTTAGCCTTCAGGATGCCCTGTGAGGACAGAGCACATGCTGGACAGTGCCAGCCCCAGATTGGCTGACCGGCTATCCTGCCCCTATAGGGGAACCTCAGCATGGACTCAAGGGACAGAACATTTCCTATCCAACCCCTGGGCTTGCTATCCCGTGGGGATCACTGAACCAGACACAGCACTGCTGACACACGAGACTAACACGTGCAGATTATTTAAAAATATTTCAATAAAACTGCCTGGCTGGCTCCGGGCTGCCCCTATCCACTCAGCCCGTGCGCCCTCCTCCCCCTAACCCCCCATTCCACTATGGGAGGTTCTTGGGGACGCCAAAATCTCTTCTAGAGGTTTCTTCCCCCTTTTCCCAGGAACAGTCCAGTTTCTGGGATAGGATTTCAAGCAGGCAGCAGACTGGCTAGAAGTGTTGAGCATGGATTAACCCTTGGCCGGGCACTGTTCAAGAAGAATGAGGAAACGCTGGAGGGAGATGATCTTGGGACCTGCAGGCTGCAGATTAGAGATGAGGGGCATGGGCTCTTATTGGCATGAGTATCTGAAAGAGTAAAGCATCAGCGAACCCCACAGTTGATGGTCACTAAGAAACCCTCATCCAGCTCACTCTGTCTCCCCAGCTCCTAGACAACCCCATCACTGGCCTCCCTTCATCTCCCAGCCTTCCCTGTGCAACCTCCTTGACATAAGCAGACCAAGTGCCTGGAGGCTGTGGGCATGACTGTCATTCCCAGGAACAAGCTTCCCCCGACCTCTGGGCCCCTGCTGAGTCCCACTCCCCTCAGGTTCCCATGCCTCAGTCCCATCCCTCACTCTTACCCAGCTCAGTGCAAAGAGCGGTCCCCATCTGGAAACCTAAAAGCTGCCATCTCACAGATGCACGGAAGACGATTATTACACTCCGCTGAGTGTACTTTTGGCCACCAGGCTTGTATCTTGATACATCTTTGGTTTTGAGCATAAGACCTATATAGTGGTGAAATAGAGCAGCAATAATCTCTGGTCCCCTCTCTTCCTTTCTCTTCCTTTGATCTGCATAAAACCTAGCCCAAGTCCTAACTCACCCTGCCTACCTAAGGCCACGTTTGGGCGCAGTTCAGGGACGTCTGGATTCCAAACCAAAGAGGCTTTCAGACCAGGGAGGGGAAAATAACTCGAGGTCTTAAAGGTGGAAACTCCAGTTAGGGAACACAGGAGGTAACCATTCTGTTTGAGGTCCCTGGGTTGGACCTCAAAGGTGCTCCGCTGCTTCCTTGGTCCCCTGAGGCTACTCCCCAAATGGCCCTGGCTGAGAACGTATAGCCTCAGTTTGGGTAGCCTTGTCGAAGGACAGTAAGTTCGAATGCCAGGGTCCTTCATCAGCCCTAACTTCTGAGAAAAAAATAACATGGGTCCCAACCTAGTAATTAAAAATAAAAGCATGGGCCAGGGATTTCTAGGAAGTAGGGCTATAATAGAGAATAGAAATGCCCTAAAGAGTTATTAATAGAGGAAATGGACACATAGGCAATTACGATATTGGTTGTGAAAGGTTTGGGAACAGGACCTGGAAGGAAATGTCATTAATGTCTTTATGAAGGGATTATGCAATTGAAAAGACCCAAAAGTCCTAACAAACTTACCCAGAGTCTTTTACACCATTAGTCCACTGCTGGTCCTTATTAGAGTTGAGGGTAATCCAATATGTTTCAGACAAAATATTGGAAGTAAACATCTTACCTAAGCTGCTGCGATAAGGTTCCTGAGGGGAGATTCAGAGAGACCAGAGGTAAATGGAGAGTGATGACAAATAGTAGAATGGGGAATGGGTATAAAAGAGGAGACTTGGACTGATGGAAGAAAATGAACACTCTAGGGGGACCTAGGAGCTTTGACAAGAGGACTGTATCCACCTTTGGTACATGACATCAGCTCATCAGTGACCTATCCCTGCATCCTTCAAATGCCACCCTGTAGATAGATACAGGCTCACCCTTCGGGGTCATCTCCCGGATGAATAGAAACTTCTGCCAGCCTTTGAAAGGGAGTGATTCTGTGGGGCTGCTGTGGTCACAAGGAACCAATTCCTACAATCCAGCCCACCAGGTATGGGGTCTCTCTGCCTGAAAGGCCATGACAGTCAGAGAATCTGTTAGGCAGCCCAGAATGCTGACTAGAAAGCAGAGATGAGAAGCAAGTAAAAGTAAAAGTGGTTCATAAGACAATTCTCATGCCAGCTCTGTCAGTTAGTAGGGATTGCTTGGAGCACTATGCTGAGAAGCTGCATAAAAAAAGAAATGCATGCTATCCGTGCACTGCCATTCCTGACTTGACAGTATATGTCCCTTTACCTAACAGTACCCACTACAGTCTGTGAATAAGGGTATGCTTACTGAAAAAGAATAGTCATTGACTACAGCCAGGTTGGAGGACAGAGATTTACAATAGTTTTGGCTCTCTCTCCAACTTCTTTTAACAGGTGAGATGAGAAAGCAATTCCTCTCGTTCAGTATCCATCCCACAGGACAGCAGGTATCTAAAAAAAAAAGAAAGAATGTGACAGCACAGCCAGACCTAGGAGGGAGATCTCAACACTTGGGATGAAAGTGACCACTCAGCAATCTAGTTGCTAACAATATTCCCCTGCATCTGATCTTAACGACTTCATTGACTTCTAGCCCTTGATCTTTGCAATCTTTCTGGATGTGCCACACCTGCATATACTTAGTATAAGCCTTTAACACTCAGCAACTTTACTCTTTAACAATCTAGGAGGTTTAATAGGGCTAACGGTGCTATTCCCAATTTCTGAATGATTCCAGTCCCCCACTCCCATTTTAGCTAACCTCACCTGGGCCCCCCATAAGTGTTCAGTGGGCCACTCGTTCATCTCATTAGCTCCCTAAAGCATTCCCCACTGCATATTCAACTTTCCCACACTCCTCAAGCTGCTAGCTACCTCCTTTCTCTCCACTCTTCCACAAGTAGACAACCTTAGTTCCTGCTTTGCTAAAATCGTCAGACACTCTCCGTGAACTCTCGTCATTTCCCTCCTCTCCACCTCAAAATTTCTCTTCTCTTTTCCTCTTTTCCTGACCATCCATAAAAAATAAACATCCCTCTTTCTTTAACATCCCACAACTCGATCTGTTGTGCTCCTGACCCCAACCCACCTCTTTCCATTGTTTTTTTTTTATCAGTCCTCTCCCTGTCACTCAAAAAATCATTCCTTCTCCACTAGCTCCCGCTCTTCTATCTACATTTTCTCATGTGCCCACCCAACTACTCTCTCGAACTGCTATCCTATAGCAACTTAAAGGAATAAAAAGAAGTACCTGTGGCCAAAAAGAAGAGGGCGAGGGAATAAGTGGCATGCTGAAAGGTCAGTAGGGGTCCTGGAAGCCATGTTAAGGATTTTTTATTTTAATATTACAAGGAAGAGAAAGCGAATGTAGAGTTTTACATAGAGGAATTTTGTTCATTCCCTAGATCCCAAATGCCTGGGTGCAGTGCTGGACATATAGTATTTACAAAAATCTTCATCAGATTTTTGTTTCTAAAGGATTATCCTGCCTGCAATATGAAGAGTGGAATGGGGGTTTGGGAAAATGTTTAGGAAAAACATCCAGCAAGCTGTTGTACTTATCCTTCCAAGAGATGAGGGTAGGCAAAAATGCAAATGGATACATAGACTTGGTGGTGGAAAATGGAGAGAATTCTTCTATGACAGAATAGAGCATCTGCTGAAAGTGAGAGAGAAAGTAGTAGGGTAAGGAGTTATGGGGAGCAAGATGACCACTGCAGTTGCCAGGCAGCGCTGAAGCCCTAGCTGAGGTTGAAACTAGAGTTTCAGTGGCATCCAACAGAATGATTACACAATTTGTCACACCTGGGTGCAGGCATGGGCAAGGTGGACAGTTGAGTTTATCTAGAGTTGAGATATTGCCACTCAGGTGCAACATGAAGGACAATGGAACAAAGGAGTGGGCGGTTGAAATGATGGACCCCAGAATGCAAGATGGGTAGAGAGAGAAGTGAGGACAGGTGACGGCTGATGAAAAGGAGAAACGGGAGTTAATGGGTTGGAGGCCTCAATGCAGTTGAAGAAGTGTGGGGAAAGCCTAGATGGGGGGCAGCTGTGGTCACAGTGGAGGTCTGAAACTGTCCTTTCAGTGGAAGAGCAGTTTGGGTTGCTGAGGTCTAGGGTGTAGCTGTGGGGATGGGTGGCAGCACTGGCAAGGAACTGAGGGTCATAGAGAATAAGAAGGTAAAAAACAACAACAAAAAAATGAGGGCTGGTAGTGTACGCACATAATCTCTCTGTCTTAAGCCTTGGGAAAGTAACCAGATGCTCCTTGAGGCTAGACTGAGCCTAACCTCGACTACAGATAACCAGTCCACAAACATTCTAGTCCCCTTGGGCCTAGAACCCGGCCTTGAACCTCAGCCTGTTTGGCACGACCCCTCACCTTTTATGTGTCCCCCTTCCTCATCTCCACATACTGACTGGGTGAATACTCCACCCCAGTTTCCTACCCCTACATTACCCCCACCCACCTCAATGTGTCACTCATACTTGAGAGCTTCAACTGCCTTGTCCCACCACCAGATTGTACCTAGTCAATCAGTAATTTTTAACCTTTTTGAGAATCTCAGATGTAGTGAAAACTAATTAAAGCTATAGACCCTCTCCTTAGAAAAATATACAAACAACCAATCCTTGACACTGATATCAAGCCAGATGAGATCTGAGTTTGCTGCTTTAGAGTGTGATTTTCAGGCTGGCTGTTCCCCTCCTCTCTCCCACAGTGTCTGCCTTAGAGCTGGGAGAGTCTCCCCAAATCTAGTATGTAGCTTGATCCTTCTTCCCGTTGGCTAAGGCTGCATACTCATGTCAGCCACCACTATGGTTCCTTACCCATTTCCTGAACAACAGCAGACCCTCCCATCTCTCCTCTCCCAGAGCAGTTACCTGGTGAGGGGCATATAAACAAAGGCTTCAGTGTGTCCTGCATGCAGTTCAGCCTCTCCTCCAAGGTCCTCCTCCGTTCCTCCTCACTTCGCAGGGTCTCCTTTGTCTTCTCCCTGTCAGACTGGCAGGCCTGTAACTGCTCTTTGACATCTTGGCAGTCCCTCTGTTCCACCTGTAGTGCTTCCTGACTCTGGGCCAGCTCCCTCCTGGCCCCCTGTAGATCCTGTTCCCTCTGCCCCAGCTGGCTGATACTTAGGCGGAGCTGCTGGCTCAGACTGCTGTTAGTGGCTTCTAGAACCCTTTTGGTGTGCTGGAGCTGCTGAGACACCTGCAGATCTGTTTGGCCATAAAGAGAGATTTGGAGGGCATCTTCAGCTGTGACCTGTTGCCCTGAGACTTCAATGTCATTTTTCTGCTTCTTAACAACTTTTTGCTTATCGGGCTGAAACCTAAGATCTGACTGCCTAAAGCCTGAGGTACTGGATTAAGTGAGGACAATTTAGAAAGACATACTGCTCTAAAACAGACCTGGCTGGAAACCAGACCGAAAGCTAAGGATGTGGTGGTAGTAGCTCCGGACCCTCCGGAGGAAGGGCAGCTTGTTGGGGAGAGTAAGGAAGAAAGTTGTTTCGGCTAAGTGGGAAATGGGGGCAGCCATACTCACAGCGCACTCCCAAGGAGATGGCAGCCATCCCTAACAGCAGGCAGGTGAGGAGCAGGCTCAGAAGGAGGTATTTGGACCAGGCTGCACAGCCTTAGGGAGACAGTGGGATGAGGGGCAGTTAGCCTCAAGAAAGGGTTTATAGACCGAAGGGGTGGGTGGGGAGATAAACGGAAAAGAGCCTCTCTCAGACGACGTGGTGCAGGCTTGGTGTTTTTTCTCCCGCAGGCAGTGAGTTTCCGCAGATAGCAGAGGGAAGGCGTTCCAGAATAAGGGCTGGGGATTGTTACTGGTAAGCAGGACTGAGGGCGCTACCTGGTAGGAGCGGGCACTAAATCTCAGACCGAGAAAGGGCGAGAGGTATGTGGATGCAGACCTTCGCCAGAGGCGAAAGGCGGAGAGGATCTGGGTCGACACGTTAGAAAGATGCACGTGAAGGTGGCCGGGGAGGGCGTCGCGGGGCTGCCCAGGTGGTCCGGGGGGGCTGCGCCCCAGGCTCACTCCCGGGACCTGACCTGCACACCGCACAGCCCAGCAACACCAGCGCCCGGCCGGGCGCCACCACGTCGCTCCGCGCCCACCCCCGCCCGGCCTCGCGGGCTTGGCAAAGAGAGCGAGGACGCCTACGCGCGCGGGGCCGGGAGGGCGCGGAACTCACAGCCCAGAAGCCTGCTGTCGGCTGGTGACGTCACGAAGCTCCAGGACGCTGTTGGCAGCTCCAAATGGACTCCTGCGCATGGCGAGAGAGTCCAATTCGAAGATGGAAAGCTCCGGGAAATGCCCCTTTCCCGCCCCACCCACCAACCCCGTCCACCGCGCTGAGATTCCAATGCCGCTCCTTGCCTTCTGCAACTGTTCCGGGTTGGCCTTAGCACTCTCCAGAGTTCCTCAGCTACCCAGGGATCCCCTCCTTGCCCTCCAGGGTCTCCCTTTATCTTTTCTGCAGGGTCCCTCTCTGTCTGCCCCAAACCCTCTCTTGGGAGTGCTCTCACCCTCTCCCCGCTCCTGTGAGTCCTCATTTCCCATTCGAACTCATCTCCCACAGGGCTGCCCTCCCCAGTCCTGTCTCCCCACTGGGATCTTCACATTGCTTCTGGGAGCTTCGATTCTTCCCCTGGCTGCCAGTCCTCATTCTTCTCTTTCCTAAGAACCTCCCCACCCACCTCCTTTTCTCAAGAGTATTGCCCTCCTAAGAATACTGCCGACTCCCCAGCTCAAGACACAGCCCTCCACCCTCAACCCCTTCCCCGGAAATACACATCCCCTGGGCTCTTCATACTGGTTTTGTCTCCTAGTCCAGAGGCAGCCAAGCTCAAGGCTCCCCCTGAGATTGGGGGTACTTGCACATTCTCATAGGTGAGTTCCCCATCCTCATCAGCCTCTGGGTCTGGAGAGGAGAGAAAAGGGACCAAGATGGGGGTGGGGAATGGGGGTCTGTGGGGTGGGATCATGAAGGAGGATGGGGATGCAGAATCATGGTGATGCTCATTCACCCTTACCCTTTCCTAACTGGCTGGAGATGTTCTTCTTCAGGGGAGCCTTCACAAATCGCAGGTCTGCGTAAGTGACAGCCTCGGCCATGGTCCTGGGCACCTCTGCCCCTCCCGTCTTCCCCTCTTCCAATGGCACCAAGCTTCCCTTGCTGCTCTCCCCTCTGTCCTTTTGTAACTTTAGGCTCTGTGTTCCCTCTGTGACTGTATGGCTTAGTGCTTTGCCCTGTGCCCTCCAGTCACAAAAGAGGAAGATGTGAGCAAGTCTCAGACAGATGGGTTCAGTGAAGCGGATGGTATCCCTGAGCACTGGCCAGAGGGTCAGGGGAAGGGAAACTAAGGTCCAGAGCAGGGGTATCAGGGCTGACGACCACTACTCAGGCTGGTCCCTGTGTCCTGCCTGTGCTCCACCTTCATGTATCCCAGACCTACTTTGGCACTGCAAAGGCCCACCCTCCCGAGGCTCTGCTGAGATTTGCCCTATTGCTCCCCTCCTGGCTACCTGGTCTACAGGCTTTCTCTGTGTAGTCAGAGCTCTTTTGTGCCCAACTGACCCCAGATGATCTTACCAATCATTGCTTCAAGGTGGGGCTTCATCCTCCCAATCAGACTGAGAGATTCGAGTATGAGCCTTAGCTCCTGATCATCCTGGGTCTCCCAGCAGGTATGAATTCCCAGAAATGGGTTCCTTATTTTGTGAGCTCATCTTCCCATCAGTTTAGGAGCATTCAGGGTGGACCCGGCTTTTCTCCTGCTGTAGACCCACAGAGCTGCCGAGGAAGCCACGCACAGGGAGGATCTCACTCCAAAGCCCTCCTCGGGAACAATAGCCTTTGGAGGAGCATCTGGTATCACATTGTTTCTCCTTTGTAAACACCCCCAGACTCCTCTTCACAGCCTTTCCCTGGCCTCTTTCACCCTTGTTGCCTTACTGATCACACCTGTGGCCAGTCATCCCCTTCCTGGTCCCATCTTGCCCCTTGCGGGACTCATGTCATCCCTTGTGTTGGATACAGCAAGCCCAGTCCAGGAGGCAGAGGCTCTGGGGTAGGCCTAGGCTGGGGTGAGAATGAAAGCAACCCCAGCTTCTACACCTCTGGGAAAGCCTGCAGCACTGGCTACTCGTGCACCCTTGCGGAGGGTCAGGGAGCAGGAAAGCAAAGGATTTGCATAGGGATGAAAAAGGGCTGCAGCTTCTTAGATGAGGGGAGGCAAAGAAACAAAGCAGGGCTGGGTGCTGAGCATGCAGATTCTGGACTAGCTGAGGTTTTGAAATTTTCTTGGCTTGGTTTTGGTTTCTTTCTTACTTTCCTAGTAAAGTTCTTCTTTTAAAAAGTCTCAACATTGTCCCTTACATCCCGCTCCGAAGAAAAAGGGGTATTTACGGGGAAAGACCAGAGGCTGAGAGGCCATCAACATGATGAGGGCCTGGCTGGCGGAAGGGAAAGAAACCAGGGGAGGAAGGAGGGGGCTGCTGAACAGTGGTTCAAAAGTGTTTCTGATGCTCTTTTACCAGGATGTGATCTAGAATGTGACCCCAAAAGGGCCTACTTCTGGGGGTAGAAAGAAGCTGGGTCGAGACAAGGTGTGGAAGCGGAAAAAAACCACCCCAAGTGGGTGACATCCGCCCCCTCAGAATCACCCCCGCTGCAGCTGTGGGGAGGAAAAAGGAAGGGGAAAGAGGTCCTCACCACGTGCTAACAACTTGTAGTGTATGATTAGTGGTGTGTAGAGGGGTGCTGTGATGAGCCTATGGGTCTGTCCAGAGCTCTCCCAACAGTGTCACCCAGCTTGCCCCAGGAAAAGTGCCCACTGAGGCGGAGCACACATTTGTCACCTGAGGAATGTGTCTCAGGGAGAGGCAGGTGTATGTGGGTGTGTGAGAGCATCCCCAGGTCTTTGTGGTCTCTTAAGGGTGTCTGTGCGAGGTGAGCGTCTATGTCAAGTCCTGTCCAGAGGATTAAGCACACGGTGATAGCTGGTTTTTTTTTTGGTTGTTTGTTTTCATGTCAGGGAATGACGGGCCATTTTCAGAAGTCTTGAAAGGTCAGGGGGACAGATTCTACAAATATTTCTCTTTTAAGGCTCGCTGTTTTCTAAGGTGTCCCTGCAGCTGTTAACGGTCCCTACTTGATTAAAGTTTCCAGCAACCCACTCCCCTCCCCCAAGCACCCATCAGGGCCCCTCCCAGATAGGAGAGAGTGCTGTGCCTTGGTGACTCCCTAGGGGCCTCAGGGGCCTGTGAGAGTGAGTGGGAGTGTATAATAAGCACAGCTGGTGGAAGGGGTGGGTGGGGGCAGTCAGGGTGCCTGTGTCTGTGGCATACAGGGAGTTGGGGCAGAGTATGTGTGTAAATTAATTGCTGGAACACTCACAGGAATGCTACAAACTATAGATAATGTCCCAGTTTTCAGAACCAAACACCAGTGAACATGGTTTGGATCCAGGTAAAATGCCAAAATACAGCTTCCAGTATGTGTGCAAAAAAGAATCAGTGGGCATGCTGCCTAGCCTGACCCTTAAAGAGGCTTCAGAAGGGAGGGAGCCCAAAGGCACTGGGATGAGGCAGACTTCAAAGCCACAATGGCTTGGCTGTCTTAGGCAGGTTTGGCCTATATTTCTCTCCTCTTTAGCTCTTTTGGTGATGGTTACACCACCCCCTATGACAGTCTGCATTTCTTTCTGTCCTAGACCATCTTGTGGCCCTCCTTTGTGAATAGGGATGAGAACAGAATCCTTCTCCTTCCCCATGTGTGTCACATGGAGTCTTTGCAATATTGATAGTCACGTTACCTCTCAAAACTGGACATCAGAAAGAATGCCTGTACCTGCAAGCTGCACTTCAACTGCCCAAACGTCAGGAATGCCTGGGGCTTTTAAGAGCTATATAGCTTTTCCGGGACCATAGTATCATCTGTGATCCCAGAGGACAAATGTCAAAGCCCATTTCTTGCCTCCTCCTGAACTCCACTGCTTGTTACAAGTTGTTAGGGTGTTAAGAGGAAGGGGCCCAACTATGAGGGCATCTAAAAAGAATTTGCTGTGTGGAAAGGGGCTCACCTGGATAAACTTCGGTGAATTCTAGTTAACATCAGGAAGTCAATGAAGTCTCCTGAAACCCTGAAAGTCAGGTTATATCTGTCTTTATTACCTTAACTCACCGGCTCTAGGAGACCCTAATCTACGGAGAGGGCATAGTAGGCAGAATAATGGCCTTCCCAAAAGGGTCACACTCGAATCTCCAGAACCTGTTAATATGTTACTTTACCTTATAAAAATGTAAATGTGATTAAGTGAAGGGCCTTTAAATGGGGAGATTATTCCTGTTTTATCCTGGTAGGCCCCATCTAGTCACATGAGTCCTTGAAAGGGAGAAACTTTTAGGACCACGGAAAGAGATTGGAGCATGGAGGAGGGGCAGAAAAATGCAACTTGAGAAGGACTCCACCTAAGTTGCTGGTTTTGAAGATGAAGGAAGGAACCATGAGCCAAGGAATGCAGGTAGCTTCTAGAAGCTGGAAAAGGCTCCTGGCGGCCACCTAGTATAAACGGATTCTTCCCTAGAGCCTACAGAAAGGAACCAGCCCTGCTGACACCTTGACTTTAGTCCAGTGAGACCTATGTCAGACATCTGACAAACAGAATTGTAAGTTGAGAAATTTGTGTTGTTTAAGCCACTAAATTTGTGGTATTTTGTTACAGCAGCAATAGGCAAGTTTCCCAAACTGTGGAAGAAGCGTAATGTAATGGAAAGAACATGATATTATGGATAAAGAAGCCAGCCCTGCCACAGTATGTGACTTTGGGCAAGTCATAGTTTCCTACCTAAAATATAGGATGATTTAGACAATGTCTCACATCAACCAAGGATATGTCTGGAGATGTAATAGGTGTAGATTTTAGCAAAAGCATCTTTAAAAATCTGTCAGTAGCTTCAGAGTCAGGAGGGAGAACTGTGAGCCATCTTATAACACAAAAGTGGATTCGCAGCTCTGATCCCTGAAGCCAGAGTGCCAGTAGTTCTCCCGTGACTTGCCCCAGACTTCTCCTTGGTCTTGTCTTGAATGGTGACACAGAGAGCATATTTATGGATTCTTTATGGCACAGAGCTATAAAGAAAAGCAAATGCACCGAAAGGAAGACTCAAGATTCAAACATTGAGGGAGAGCGAAATGATGGCTCCAAACCACAGAATGAAATGTAATAAAGATAAATAATAACAGCTAGAATTTATTGATAAATGGAATTTGGGGTTCAAACAATAAATTACAGAAGCATGGGATGGAGGGAGTCTGGCTTAACAATAGTTTATGTACAGAAGTTTGAGGGGAGGGTCAGTTATCAGGCATTTTGGAGCTTGAAGGAATCTTAGCCCAACCCTCTTAATGGACACATTAGGAAATGGGTCTGTAGGCTGTAAGCTAATTTTTAACTAACCGTGTGACTAGGAGGGCTTGTGACAAAAGCCATCCCTTAGGACTATAGCTTCTTTACCAAGTGTCACATGTTGTGCCAGCCACACCTCTAGCCCCTTTTAAAGGGGGCAAGCTCCTGCTGATGAGGCAACCCTAGCCCCCCAAAACTGTGTTATGTGACCCCTCAACCGCTGTGACCTCAGCCAATTGGGCAACAGACTCAAGGCTGTGTCCTATTTGTGGCATGGGATTATAAAATTTTCATTCTCAGGAATTTAAATGGGAAAATATGGAGATGACCACTCAGCAGTGGGAGCTAAAGGTGAAGTGTTGCATTGAGTCTATGTCAGTCCACAGAGTCGAGTCCTCCTTACTTAGCAATTGTGCCTGGCTCTGCCGTCTCACGCGTTCGGAGTGGAGTGATTATCCTGACGGGGTAATCAAACCTGATTATCATGAGAAGCTAGGGTTGCTGCTACATAATGGGAGCATGCCAGAGGATTCATGGATCCCTCTTGGTGGTCAGTGCCCAGTGATAAACTATCCACGAATGGGCACTGCGGCCACCATAGCCTGAAAAAGGCACAGCAATCAGATCTCAGGCTCCTTGGAAATAAAGGTCCAGATTACCCATGAGGCAAGCCATCTAGACCAGCATCTAGTGAGAGGATGGTAGAGGAGGAAAATGAAGAATCTCAGTTGCAGCCTTAGAACCAACCACAACAGTGGGGATTGTAGCTTGTCCCACTAATCCTCCTGGTGTAAGTTTTTATTCCTCTTCCTCCCCCTCCTCCTTTTTTAAGAAGCAGTAACAGCCTGAACTTAATGAGGGACACGAACGGATTTGAGCAATGCATAAGCAGACACCCAGTGCCTCAGCCGTCTTTGTCCTCTTGGATCTTACCATTTGGTGCATATCAGCCTGGCTTCCAAATGCCAATATCTTTGCCTGCAGCTTCTCTTTGGCAAGTGGCTGCGCCCCAATACACGGCCAGTCAAAAGTGGCCTCCTCCCAGAGTAGCTCTCAACCAATGACTGGTGGGAACTAGCATGAACACACCAGCAACCTTATCCCTAGAGTAGGAGCAGGGGGCTAACTCTGAGAGCACATGATACACGGGCTTTCAGAGTTCTCCAATGGTTTTGAGCCCCAATTTTCCATCATGGACATAAAGTAATATCTCATTATTTCTTTAAATTGCCTGTCTCTGACTCCTAGGGAATTTGAACATATTTTCAAGTTTGCTAGCCAGTTGAATTTGCTCCTCTATTGATGTTAGATCCTTTGTACATATTGTTCTCCCCCTCTCCAGAATTTTATTTTGAAACATTTCAAGCCTAAAGAAAAGTTGAAAGAATAAAACAATGAATACTTGTATGTCTGTCCTTTAGTATGTCAATCAAAGCTCAATCAAACTGTTCTCACCGCATTAAAAAAATGACAATTTTGTTACATGATAGAGGTGTTAGCTAACTATGGTGGTAATTTATTGCAATATATAAATGTACCAAATCAACACCTTAAACTTACACAATGTTATATAGCAGTTATATCTCAATAATAAAGGCTGAATCAGAGAAACAGACCATTAGGATATGCATATACATATACATAGAGACACATTTTTTTTTTTCGGTTAAGAGATTTGCTACAGGAAATTGCCTTTATACAATTATGCAATTGTAAGAGTGGGTTAAACAATCTGTGAAAGGCTGTTCTTTGCTTCTGATGCTGGAGCTTGGAGTCCACAGGGCAGGCAGTCAAGAAAGGAAAGATGAATGGAAAGTGGGGAGGCAGGGATAAGTCAGAACCCACGCGCACAGACTGGAACCTGAGTTGCCTCCAACTTCAATGATGTGAATGTCTTGCTGGAGAAGCTGTGCTTCACCCACCAGGCTCCATTGCTCCATTAGAATGCAAGCCCTACTAGTACACAGTCCTAGCACAGAGTAGGCACTCAGTAAGGACAGCCCGTTGTTCCAGGACCATTTATTAGGTAGGTTATCTTCCTTTACCCAATGAGTTGAATTGCCATGTTCTCATATATACAAACACCTAATTTTAGATTCCTGTTATATTCCACTGATCATTTGTTCTCCTTTACCTGCTGATTTGATTAATTGGCCTTACAGTATATTCTGATATTTTGTAAGACAAATTTCTCTTACTACTCCGCTTTTAAAAAATATTTTTTCTTGACTATTCTTTAAGATACAAATTGGAATTATCTAATTGTATATGCATTTTAATTTGGGGGGAATTGACATTTTTGATGATATTTTATCTTCTCAACCAAGAAAATGGCAGATTTTCTGTTAGTCCCAATCTTGTTTTATGTTTTTTAATAATACTGTATAACTTTCTTCATATGAATATTATGTGTTTCTTGATTAAATTTACATACTATAAAAAAACTTACAGTTATAAAATAAATAAGTCATAGGGTTGTAATGTACAACATGGTGACTGTAGTTAATAATACCGTATTACATATTTGAAAGTTGCTAAGAGAGCAGATCTTAAAAGTTCTTATCACACACAAAAAACTTATAACTGTGTAGTGATGAATGTTAAGTAGACATTGTGGTGATCATTTTGTAGTATATACAAATATCAAATCATTATGTTTTACACCTAAAACTAATATAATGTTATATGTCAATTATATCTCAACTTTTAAAAAATTTACATACTATAACGTAGTCATTATGGGGTAGTCTCAATGTCAAACTGCCAAGATTTAAATCCCGACTCTAACACATTACCAGCTAGTGACCTGAGGTAAATCACAGACTCTCTCTGTTCCTCAGTGTTGTCGTCTGTAAAATAAGAATAGTAGTAGTAACCTATCTCAAGAGGATGTCGTACGGGTTGATTTAATTAATACAAAGGGCTTAAAATCATGCATGGCATTGTGTTGACTAAAATTCTTATTTTCCTAAGAACTTTATAATTTGTAACTATAAATTGAATATTTTTTTGACTTTTCAATTTGAGATGCTTATTGCTAAAACAGGAAAAAAGCAATTTATTTTTGTTATATTCATCTTGTACCCAGTCAACTTTGCAAATTGTACCGTCTTTTTACTAGCGTTTCTTACTAGAGTCTTCTGAATTTTCTGATAATAAAATTATATCATAAAAAAATACAGCGTTGTCATTTTTCAGATGATCATAACTCACTGCGTTTGATAAAACTGCCAAGATATGTTAAATAATAAGGACAATAGCAGGCATTCTAAAGTTCTATTTTAGTTGAAGTGATTTTGGTGATTTGCCACTGAGAAAAATATTTGCTGTTAAGTTTTAGGAGAAAGTCTTCATTATATTTAAGCAGTTTTCCTCTTTTTCTTTCTTAGAGTTTTTTTTTTTTTATTAGGAATGGTATTAAGTTATGCTGGCTCTGTATATTAAGTATAGGAGCTTTCCTTCTTTTTGTATAGTCCTGACTAGTTTAAGTGGCATGAAATTATTAAGGTTAGAAAAAACTCAGCTGTGGTGTCATTTGAATGCAGTCTTTTCCAAAAGTAGATCTTTAATCACCTTTTTAGTCTAGTCTTTTCTAAAATGAGTTGAGCTATTCAAGCATTCCTCTTTCTCTTGGGTCAGTTTAGGTGGATTATATTTTTCCTGAAATATTTCCATTTCCTCTAAATTTTCAAATTATTCGATGAGAAATTTTAAGTTGCACTTCTTTATAACTCATTCTCCGTAATGATGTTTTCTTTCTCATAACTAATCTTGTCTGTTTTTACTCTTTTTCTTCCCTTTTGTTTAGGCTTGCAAGAAGTTTATTTTGCCAGCCCTTTTAAAGAACTTTTTTTAAATTTATGCTTTTTGTATTTTTGTTTGTGTTCCATTTCATTCATGTCAGTTTTTGCTATATCTTGATTACTTTGGGTTTCTTTTCTTGTTCTTTTTATAATTTATTGAAATAAGTGCTGCTTTTCTTTTTTCTTTTTTTTTTAAGCTTGCTATCCTTATGGAATTTCAGGGATATATGATATAGGGTAATTGAGAGAGTTTCTGGTGTCACACTATGTTTTCATTCAGTATTCAAATTTTGTGAACACAGTAATTTTATTCTTTTTTAAAACCAGCTTTACTGTATTGTAATTTACATACAATAAATTTTATCAATTTTAAGTGTATAGTCCTATGAATTTTGACAAATATATTCAGTCAGGTAACCACCACCACAATCAATATACAGAAAGTTTCCATCAGCCCACAAGTTTCTTCCTACCTCTTTGCAAGCAATCCTCACACCACTTTCAGCCTGTAATTTATTGTCCTTGTTGGATATCAGTATTATCACAACTTTCTGTTTATCTGCCTGGTATCCCGTTCCCTCATCTTTATTTTGAATCTTTGCTCTACATGTTTCAGTAATATGCACCAGAATTTGATTCGTAACATGATCTGTCAAGTTATTAATGGAAGAATTCAGTCTATTCATATTTACTGTAATAAGTGATATATTTGATTTACTATTTCCATCTTGTTTTTAAATTTTTAAAAATTATTGTGAACTCTTCTTTTCCTTTGCATCCCATTTTCCCTTGGTAATTTGGAGTTTGTCTTTCTATTAATGGTTTACTGTCCCTTGCCCTGCTTTCTTAAATAGACCACATGACTCTTCTAGCATGTAAAAACACCTATTTTCATCATACTCTATTTATCTTCTACTTCCTTCCCATCCCAGTAAGATATGGTCTTTATATTACTTTCACTACCATTCTTCCCTCCCCTGTCATCCTCCCTACCTTAGATCCTGGAACACTTACCTTCCTCTTATACTCACCACCTGATTCCAGAGTTTTATTGAGATAATTTAAATTCTAATTAGAATTTCCCTTACAGTGTGTTCCATCTGTTCCAAGAGTCCTTATTTAGCATTTATATTACACACATCATAAATGAGTGAGAGAGAGAGAGAGAGAGAGAGAGAGGATATAGATGATAGATAAATATAAAAATGTAGATCATGGTTCGTTGCTCTCCACTGCTTTCTTTCCTCTTCACCTTCCCCTGCCTTAAAGTCTTTGTTCTGATTTATTTGTTGTTTTATTAAAGTCTTTCTAAAGTATTTCTCAGATGAGACACTTGGTGAGTTTTGCAAATCTTCAATATCTTTCCTCCTTGGCTGGGTCTGGGCTGCAGGCCTTTTCTTTTGTTAACTCAAAATTAAATTTTGCTGTCTTTTAACTTCCAAGGTAGCAGATAAAAAAAATCTTTCTTTCTGCCTGAAACTGTGCCAAGATTTCCCACATCCTTAGAGCTAAGAATATTAACCTGTGTATGGTTAAGTATGTGTTTTCCTATCAGTCCAGTCTGGAACTTAAGACTTTCTTCAGCTCAGGGAAATTTCATCTATTATTTAAGTATGACCTCTCCTCTTGGGTTCCCTTTTCTCCAGGAACTCATAGAATTTGCAATTAAGTTTCCTGGGTCTGTTCCAACCTCCCATCTTTAACCACATGATTTGCATCTCTATATTTTTGTCACATTTTGAGATATTTCAACCTATTTATTTTCTAGATATATTTTTGGATTTTAGCAGTGACCATCCTCTTGTTTATCTATGGAAATTTTTATTTCTGATATCACATTTTCTTGTTCAGGGAAATCTTTTGTGTTTGAGCTTTACACGTATCTCCTCCAGGCTCTCATCTTTTTCAGTCAGAGGTTCCCTTGTTTCCTCCAGCAGGTCTCTCTGCCCTCTGGTTTGTCTGTGTTTCTCCTGGCCTCAAAGGTTGACAAATTCCATCCACCATTAGGTTTTCGGAGAGTGGGGAGACTCAGCAAAGCCTTTGATTGTTCTTGGGAGGCGGCTGTTACTCCCACTTGCTGCCTTCCTGAGGGTCATTGCTTTTGCCTAAGGTTCTTCTCCAGAAATTGGTCTGGAGGGAATTCTCTGCCAGGAGTTCAGGAGAGCCCACTTAAAGTTCCCCACATATATCTGAGAGTTGTCAGAGGGGGTATGGAATGGAGGTTTTCATAGGGTTGTCATATGCCCAGAATCCCCTTGCTCTGAGTAGAGTAAGTATTATTGACGGATACAGTGATAATCACCAAAAGACTTAAATACAGAAGCCATTAATAGTAGGTCAGAACTCATAGTTGCAAAAAATAGAAAATCTAACTTAGACATAAGCAAAAAGGAATTTATTACCTTACATAATCAAAAAGTTCAGGAAGCAGGTCTAGCTCTGGGCATGGAAGGATACAGGGTTTCAAATGAAGTCATTAAGACTTGGTCTTTCTCTATGTCCCAGCTCTGTTTCCCTCCTGGAAGCCAAAACCAGCTTGAAAATTTAGATTCATCTTGACAGAGTGCAGAGCAAGGCCGAAGATGGAGGGACCTTGATTGGATGGCTTGGGATGGCTTCGGAGGCCCCTCTCCACCTATTAAGTAATTCGTTAAGAACGTCCTATCACTGAATCTTTGACTATCCCAAAAAACCTTCTTTGGGGTTTGAACTTAACCCTATCTCAGCTGGGACCTCAGGAAGAGGGTGAAAGCTGGGGCCCCAGAGGGCCTTCATGGCTTCTCCTAAGGACTTGCCCTCTGGGAATTTGCCTGGGATAGGTACTCCTGGCTGGAATCAGACACCAGTGAGTCAAGGGGCCCATTATGGGAAGCACCCGGAGACATGGAAGGAGAGAGAACTAACTCCCCCAGGTATTTGTTAAGATGAGACGAGTTGACTTGCTAGAGAGATGTGGCAAGAGGGCCTTCAAAAGATATTCGAGGTGCATCCGGCTGCCCCAACTTATCTCCTAGACATAGGGATCAATTCAGTCATGAGGGCCTAGGCATGAGCCTCAGCGATAGACATGATAAGGAGCTAATAAAAAGTAAAGGGTTGTAAGGGAGAGAGAAGGCAGTCGACCCAGTCTTCGGGGGCTGGAAGGAAAACAAAGTTCAAGTCAACCCAGCGCCACACATTGAGTCCGCTACGTCTTGCGAACGCGAAAGGCGACTGGTCTGGGAGCAACAGGGTCAGCACTCACCGCCTTCCCACACTAGACCCCGGGGCGGCTGGGCAGTGTCGGGACTGCATTTCCCAGCATGCCGCGGACCGAGCAGTATTATGCCTGCGCAGAGGTGGTGGCGCGGCCGCCTCACGCCAGGCGGGGGCGCTCGGCACTTAGTCCTGAACCTGCGGAGGCCGCGGGCGCCGCAGTGCCCGGCTGTGAGAGCTAATCTGGGTTGGGGGCGTGTTAGGCCTCGGCTGCGATTCCCGGCGGGTCCCAGTGAGTTGGTGGAACTCCAATCCCCGCCTATTCCAGGATCAAGCCCTCACGTTCCCCAGGCAGCGAACGCTTTGAGCCGTCTCTAGCACAGCATTTCTCATAGAACCCCACATCCCGCTGCCGGTGGTTCCTCGCATCCGGTGCCCGCCCTCAAAGTCACCTTCCCTCCCACACAGCCCCAGCAGCCTGCCAGTAACCGCGATCCGGGCCTCATCTGGGGTGGCCCAGGTTGGGGTCCTCAGAGCTGGAGAAATACCAGGGCATTTGGGTTAGTGTGGGTGTGGGTGTGTGTGAGTGTGTGCGCGCGCACAGAGGAGGTCTCCCTTCTTACTGGGACCACCAGGCTGGACTCAGGAGCATAGTTCCCTACCTTGTGGTTTTTCCTGGGACCAGGAAAGAAGGAGAGAAGGTTGGAAGTAAAAGCCTTAGCTGCTTCTGCCCCTCAAACTGCAGGTCTGTGAAGTTGGACCTGCCTAAGGGGAGACGGCTTAGGCAGCACAGTTATCGGGTCCATGGGAGAGTAGGTCAGGGGCTTGGTGAGCTTGCAAACTCCAGGTGATGGAAGTGGGGTGTCTCTGAGTGCAGATGCTGAGGGTGTTCTAGCAGCAGCACTAGCAGCCGAGGAGCTGGGCGCCAGCCTCCACCCCAGCACCCACCCCTGTAGTGTTGATTCGGCAGCCTCCCCTGGGCCCTCTTCCCCAGCTAGACACCACCAGGCAGTGGTCTGTGCAGACAGCAAAGCTCCCGTGCCCACCATGTGAGGCCTGTTGCAGGCCTGTAGCCCAATAGGTGAAATTTAAACACTTTTTGAGAAGTTTTATTTGAAAACTTGGGGACACAACAGAGGCAACAGGATGGTGGCTGGTATTCCCCTTCCAGGGTTCTCAGATCAGAAGCCAGGCTTGAGTTCCTCAAGGTGCTAGGTTCCAGGACCCCTCCAGCCTCTGGGCTCTGCTTGGGTGTACCCGCTCAGGTCCTCCCAGGCTCTTACCCTTCCCCCACCTCCCACTTCCTGTGTCTGAGAAGACACTGAGGTGCAGGGGTACACTGTGAGAAAGCGGTAGTGGGAAGGATCCAGTTAAACTTGGGAAGGAGTGGGAAGTGAAATCCTGGGAGTTTGGAGGCTGAGAGAAATTAGATAGGAGAAAAAAGAGGTGGTGAGGGGACCACTGTCTCTGCTTCCTTCATCCTCAAGAAACTGGGAGCCTGCCTTTCCCCTGAGACATCTCCCTCACAGCTCAGATAGAAAGTTCAGGGAATATCACCTCCCGTGACTGGACAATGGCTGCCTGTCTGGAGGTTGTTGGCAAAGTGATGCCCAGGACAAGTCAGCAGTAACCCCTGCAACAGAGGAGGCTGAGGCAATGCGTGCCCCACTGTGCCAGGCCCTCCATCTCAGCTGGGTGCAGGCTGGCTGTTGGCATAGGCCTGGTCTGGGAAGGAAGCCCGGGCTCTGCGGGTCTGGGCACATACTGAGGCATAGAGCTCCGGCTCTAAGCTTGAGGCCTCGGGCTTTGGCTCAGAGTCCAGCACCACCTCTGAGTACTTGATGGGGGTTCCAGGGCTGGGGATCCGGCCCTGGGGAGGCCGCAGCTGCAGGCTGGTATAGCACATCACCTCCTCTGCAGCCTGGAGATGCAAGACTGTTAAAAGTTCACTGGACCCTTGAAAAAGCCCCCACTTCCTTTCCTCCCCTCTTCCTCAACCACAACTGACTCACCCTGGTGGGGCCTCCAGGTATTGTATCCTGTGGGTTTGGCCTTGGTTCTTGAGACAGCCATCCTGGGACAGGGAACAGGAATCTGGTCACTTCTTGTTTTTCCTCCTTCAGCCCCTCATCCCACCCACCTGAGGATCTGACCTCTGTGCCCTTCGCCTCTGCCCGCTTCCTACCTGTCTTCAGATAATGCAGATTCCCATAGAGGGGAACATCTTCCACGGACTCTCCAGAACTGCAACACAAAGTTTAGGGAATGAATGGGGACTCCTTGGTAAGGAGAAATTCTCAATTAACCCATCTCTGTTTTCCCCTACTCACTGTCCCTGTCCCCGATGTCTCCTGCTCCAGCCACTAGCCCATCGGGACAAGTGTGCAGCCAATGAGATGAGAAGCAGCAGTGTCACAGCCCCTAAGAGGGCCCACAAACCCCAGGCTTTAGTCAGGGGGGGGATTCCTGTGGATGTGAGAGGATGGGGTGTTACTGCCCAGCCCAACCCTCCAGATCCCAGCAGGTGGGACATGGAGCCATGTGACCCCTCCTCCTGCCCCCGCCCCGCCCAGCTTACCGAACACTGGATGTGTGGAGTTGTCTTCTCCGCACATGACCGCTGATGTGGGACTTGAGTCTGCAAGCACCCTGTCCTGAGCAAAGGAGTCAGCTTGGTTTATGGCCTGACAGCTGCAGCAGCCCCCCTTACTCCCACCCCTCCCTGGGCTTGGCCCCCACGGCTCATCATCTCCAATACTGGTGAAGGCAACGTCGCTGGTTTCCGGGGAGGAAGGGGGAGGGAAAGGATGAGTGAAAGAACAAAGATACCGCCCAGTGCCTGCACCTGCGCCACCCAGCAGATCCTGAGCTTCCGTACCACCACCCTGCCTCATGGCCCTGTACCCACTTCAGCCAGAGAAGAGAGAGGCAGGCCTGAATTTATTGTGCCACTGTGTAGGTGAGGCCATGCAGACTCCAAGAGGGGAAGAAGTGGCATAAGGCAGGACCCACACGATAAGGAAGCCAGGCCTTAAGACAGAGATTCCCTTCTGCCGCAGGTTGTCTGACTTTTCTCTACAACTGAATCATTCCTCAGTGAGCAGCTATAAAGTGGAATGTGATTGGGAGGTCTCCTGCTGCCTACAATCTCACCACACCCTAAGGCGGACGCAAGGTGAATTTGTTAGGATGACCATTGTCATCGTTATTGTTATTATTATTACAGGTATCATGGTTTGAGGGATAGAAGAAGCTAGATTCCCCACTCTCAACCCACTTCATCCAAACCGTCTCTAAGAACTGTCAAGCTCAAAAGTTAGTTGAGTTAAAGAAACCTCTGCCCCTATACTTTGCTGGGAAACTGAGCCCTGTCTTTGTACTTGTTCACTTCAAGGAGTGAAGTACCTGCCCTGCCCAGAGACAGCTCAGTCACGTGGGAGTCTACCGATGTGGGAAGAGAAATTTAAGTTCCAAATATAAACCTTAGACCAAAGGTCAGAGATGTGTTTTGTCTGGCCCACACAGTGTTTTTAAAATTTTTAAAAAATCATTGCAGTGGTGTGCCAAGGATGGGAATAGCAGGAAAGGTTCTGACTCTCCAGTTATAGGCAGTAAGAGTATGGTCTGTAGAGAATTTTAAAACAAAACCAACTAAAAAATCAGTCTCCTTTTTATGACCACCATGTTCCAGAAATTGTGAAAAATGCCAGTGATAATATACTCCTCTCTGAAGAATCTTTTGTAGATCTAAGTTCTAAATTTCTGTGGTTACTGATGAGTTTTAACGATATACAAGCTTCAAATTAGCACAATTGTATTACTTATCCTTTAAAAAACATTGTAATCTACATGAAAGTTAATCTGGAGAACTTCCAGTTATACAGTTGGGCCCTACAAAGAGATTCATCTACATGTGTTTATATCTAAAACTAGTTCTTCTTAACAGTGTGGAATTGTTCAAGCTTGCTTTGAGCACAATATCTCCAACCCCCTTGATAGTACATATTCCTGCACTTAAACTGGAGATTTAAAATAAACAATGATAGCACGATGATTGTAAAGTCAAAGAAATTGAACTTGAGTTACTTTACTTGGCATTGTACGTGACCACTTGGAGTTTTTATTTATATTGAAAATTTCTGGAATTTATTATGAAAGAATTTTTATGACTCTGCTGAACATCCTTATGTTTAAGACTTTTCCTGTTTGTATGTCTGTTGTTTCATGTTGAAAAACGTTTTGAAATGAAAATTAATAAAAAGCATTCTTTGATCACTATGAGTGGAGATTCACAAATCTGGCTTTATTCTATATTAAATATGAATATGCAAAGATTACTTTTGACAAATCTACAGAAGTTAATGTCACAAAAAGAAACTAGTTATTCATACTCAGATTAATATGTAGGTATACGTTTTAACTCCTTTTCTCAAAAAATACAATATTGTAATTAAGAAATATTAACCCATTATCTTTTCCTTTCTTGTTTTGTAATGTTTAATTCTGAATTTTTAACTATATAAATTTTTATACTGTCAATAAAACAAATTCAATAAAACAAATAATTCACTGTTTGAATTTCTGGCCCTTATTGTTAGTTTCTTTCTGGCCCTTGTTTTATTTCCTGATTATTACCGAAAACGATTTTGTTACCTAGGAGAATTTTTTTAATGATCCGCTCAGGTGCAAATATGCTAAGTATACCACTGATTTCTTGTCGACAATTAAAAACAGATTTCCAATTTTTAAAAATCCCAATTTATTGTTTTTTTGGAAAAAAATCAGAAGATGAAGATCTAGCAATAGGGGACCCGAATTCCCTAAAGGTAACAATCAGTTGGGGCCATTTATCATTTTTTACCTGGCCTGAACCACTGATTCACATTGGCTGTGCCCACTGGCTTGGAGTCAAGGTTTGGATTACCCTGCTCCGTAACTCAGGGTGCCTCTGGGTAGTTAGGTAGGCCATGACAGCTCCCTGCGTGTGGGTGTCTCCCTGCCCTTCCTCCACCCTTTCTGGAGAGACAAGAGGATACAGTCAGATTTTAGTCATTTATTTAACACACGTGTACTTCATTCATTTAATATACATGTACCAATTGCTTATGTGCCCAGCTCTGGAGATACAAAAGTGGGTGGAAAATGGTTTCTTTCCTCAAAGAGCTTAGTCTAATTAGGAAGACAAGTCGGACTATTGTCTTAGGTAACCCAGACAATTATAAAAGACAGTGGGACTGAGAGAGACTACTTAAGTCCACCTGGAAGGCAAGGGGGTGGGAAGAGTTGGGATGGGGTGATGTCAAGCAGATGATATGGAGACAGAAAATGGTTGGAATCTCAGCCCTGCCTCTTACCTGATTAATAACTTAGTTTCCTTATTCTTTAAACGACGCTAATTATGTTTACCTGTCAGGTAGTTTTGAACACATTAATTTCATTCAACAAGGATTCACTGAGTGTCTGCTAGTGCCAGGTGCTGTGCTAGGCTATAGGAATAAAATGGTAAAAAGATAGGGCTCCCACTCTTATGGAATAAAGTCTAGCAATATTTTCTTTCTATATAAATTTTAATTAATTGATTTTTAATAAATTAAAATGGACTTTTCCAGTTTTATTGAGATGTAATTGACATAATAGTGGTTTGAAGTAAGTTCAATAGCTTCGCTAATTAATATATTGAAAGAGTTCTGAATGAAGGGAAAACTTCAGCTGAGATCCGAAGGACGAGTAGACATAAACGGTGCGTAAAGGGAAAGGCACAGAGAACTGGAAATAAACCTGGGACATATTAGGCCGTTATGAGCTCCGTAGTAGCTATTGCATATTGCAACCCTTGCTGTTTTCTAAAATGCAGTCGCGCCGAGAATGAGCCCCGTGTGGTTGGTGCGCGGAAAAGCGCACTGCCTGCGTCACTAGAATAGCTGACGGACGACGACCCTGCTACACGCCGCTCGGCTGCCCCGCAGGCGGGGTTGCTTCTTGGCGGTTTTAACAGTGAGAGGCAGGGAAGGTCTACGTGCATGTGCACGTGGCACTCTCTGCCGGCGGTCCGGGGACTTTCCCCTAGGCATGGATTAAGGAACAAGTCCTCCGTCTGTGGCCTAGGAAACAGGCCTTCAGCACGAACCACCTCACGGTCCTCGTGAGACAGCCTTTTATAGGCCCAGCAGAAAATTTATCTCTTGGTTAGGGCGAGGATGTTGGTGGCGTAAGAACTAAGAAATAATTTTGGCATAATCTTCTAAGGCTTCTGGAGGCATTCTGACTAATATAGAATGCCTAAATAGATGAAAAATTAACTAATTTGGGAAAGCTGAGCTAACAGTACTATGTAAATAAGCCTTAGCCCCGCCCACACGCTAAGTAGGCGTGACCTTCCGGAAGAGCCAAAGCGAGACGGGCTCGGGAGCGCGCGTACGCAGGCGCGTACTCCTTCCGTCTGTCGCCCTGCAATGGTGAGCTCAGTCTCGCTCGCGGGTGTGCTGGGGCTGCTACTTGTGTCTGCGCTGCCTGGGGTCCGCGGAGACCACCTCAGCCCCGACCTCCAGGCACAGCCAGGTACCAGCGAGGGCTGCTGGAGGGAGGCTAGGACTGCCCACGGGTCCCAAGCCACAGCTCTATTGACCCACCTTTGCCCTCCTCCACAGGGGACCCCGCCCAGATTGGCCCTAGGGCCACGGAACCCTGGCAGCAGCCGCCGCCCAAGGACCAACGTGAGCGGGCCCTGGCCAGGGAGTTGCCTTTGGGGGCGCTGTACACCGCGGCAATCGTGGCTTTTGTGCTGTACAAGTGTTTGCAGGTGCGGGAAGACCAGGGGTGAGAATGCCCCGGGCCTGAAATTTCCCATGGGGGCGTTATGCCATAGCGCTATGGTTCCAAGAACAAGAGACATCTTCCCGTCAGTCTGTAAAATGAACAATAATAGTTTCTTGGCTTTCCAACATTTTGGGGTTATTTTGAGCATCCAGCAAAGTAATGGATGTGAAGGGTGCGTGGTAAATTGTAAATAATTCATAACTATCTCATTGTCTTCCCAACAGTCCAATGAAGTGATTGTCACTTGCTCAAGGTCCCCCAGAGCTTCTAACTAGTGGAGCTGGAATTTGAACCCAGCCGAGTGTCCATACTACAAAAGTAGGGTTCCTGCTGAGATTCCAACCTTGGCATAAGCGGTTGATTACTGTAGTCACAGTGTTTAGAGTTCAAGTCTGTTTTCCTTGGGAAGGAGGCCCTGAAATGTGAACTGACAGTACATTTGGTGCATTGAACTGTTGAAATGGAAAGTAGTACCTCCCAGGGCTGCATCTTTAGCCCTAGCCTATTACTTACTTGCTTTGGGAAATAGAGGGCTGAACCAATTTGGAGATATGAAACTAGACAGAGTAACTAATAAGGATAACTAATCATGATCCCAAATAGACTTGACAGGCTAGGATAAAGGACTGAATTTACTGATGAAATTTAGCAAGGATAAATTCTACTCTTGGACTCAAGTCTAGTCTGAAAGAAACATAATAGCAGTAGTTTACTAAGAAAGTTCAGTTGTGTGATGTAACAATCCACTTCCCAAATCAATGATAGGAACAAGGTTTTGCGCTTTATCTTCTGATTAGAACACTTATGGAGAATTTTATTCTCCTCGGGGCATTGCTTTAAGAGCTCTACAAGCTCAGTAAAGCGACCAGAGAAAACTGTCAAATGAGCATTGATTAAAGAAGACTGGAGATAGTAAACCAGAGAAGACATGCGGAAGAGGGCAGGAGGCGGGGGAATGACCATTGTCTTCAAATTCCTGAGGGAATTTGAAAAGACATGATTTGGGAAGGCTCTAATCAGCACCATAGAAAGAAGATACATAAAGGACAAATTTTGGTTTTGTATGTAAAGTAACACCTAGAACTTTATCAAACCTGAGGGAGCTGCTTTCCTGGAGGTAGAGTTCAGTAGACTGAATGACCACATGTGGGGGCATACTGACATGTTGCTTCATGTCCTGTGTGAGAAGCTGGACTAGATGTGATTGTGATTCTGAGGTAAAAACCCAAAAGCTTTCTCTACTTCAAATTTTCCTCCTCCTCTTACTGGCTTTGGAGACTGAAATAATGGAAAGCCTCGTTGCAGTATTTGCCCTTTCCTTCTTCCATAGCAGGGGAAAGATGAGGCTGCTGTTCTTGAAGAGAAGGCAGGCAAGAAGGAATCATTGCAGTCAGGTGGGTTTTGCAGAAGTCTGGGCTTGGCAGGGGAGTAGGGCACAGCAGAAGGTAAGTAACCGCCCCTCTCCTTTTCTCCCTTATCTCTAGAGCAACAGCTGGCCCAGTTGACACAACAGCTGGCCCAGACAGAGCAACATCTGAACAATCTGATGACTCAGCTGGACCCCCTTTTTGAGCGGTAAGGAGAGCAATGTGTGGTAGGTGTAAGAGTCGGGAACATAGATTGGGCAGCCTCTGAGTGGACATATCCGCAGTGTGACTACCCTGGCTGGAGCCCAGCAGGAGCTTCTGAACATGAAGTTACACACCATCCACCAGCTGCTACAAAAGAACAAGCCAAATACGGGTGTGGAGATTTCAGAATCAGGTAATGGATTTGGAGGTGACAGTCTGGTGGAGGTAGAGACAAAATCTCTGAAACTGGAACATGGCTGACTTTCCCTTCACAGAGGCCAACACACCCTTTCCTGAGGACTTATGTATAAAGGAGGACGAGGTGGAAACTGGTGACAGTCAGGCCTGGGAGGAGCCCCTGAACTGGAGCACAGAGACAAGGAACCTAGCTACTCTCAGGGGAGTGGAGCAGGGGCTAAGGAGAAGATGCAGCAATGCTGTGGCAAAGGGCCCCAGTCACAGCCCCTGCCAAGGAGGGACAACAGCTGAAGGTTTAGTAAAACAAAGTCTGTTTTTGTGACTGGATGCTCCTGTGTGCTTTTTCCATTCCAGCTGGTCTCACACACGTACCCATACTAGGTGCCTAAGAACAACCGGGACTTCTTGAAAAGCTTCCCTTATTAGGACAAAAAGATGCTGCCTTCCAGTATGAGAGCTGAACGACAGAGGGAGCCCCAGTTCTTTCCTTGTATTCTGGAAGCGCCGTCATGCCAGCCTTCAGGGCACAGAAATCCCTTTTGTCATAGCACATAGCCGAAACAGAAAGGCCTTTCCAAAAAAACAAAACTTTACTAAAATCCAGTGAGAAAATTATGGAAACCACATACAACATAAAAATAGCCATGTCTGCAAAGCTTCAACCTTGAAAAACGACTGGCCATCGACAGCACCAACTTTGTCCCAAATCCCCTCATCAGTGCTGGAGGGGCAGGTTCAGCGGAGGTTCCGTTGGGTCAGACTTGGTTTCCTGATTCTTAGGAGCTAGTCAAATAACCCATGAAGGGATCTGTGTTTTGTTTAGTACTAAACAAGTTTCCTTTATACTCCTGACCCTGACCTATCCTAAAGTATCCTGAGTTCTGGAGTTTATATGATTCTTCTAGTTCTTCTGGCTGCTGTTGAGAGAAGACAGTCAGTTCAGGGACTAGCATGAGCTCTCTATTCAGACAAAATCACCCATGGGATGAGGATAGGGGTCCCAGACAGATGTAGAACATGAGATAAGATCAGAGCTGCTCATCTCTAGCTCCTGAGCCTCATTACAACACTCTACCTGAGGGAAGACACAACTTACCTGATGGCCAAAGTCAGACTGTGGTACCAGTGCAACAGATCTTCCTGGTCTGTAGACATAAGCAGTAGCTTCTCATGGGGAAAGGACAACTAAGGAGAGACCACTTCTTAGTGCATGGCTCAGAAAGGTCCAGACCAAAGCTGAAGGCCTTGCTGCTCCCATGGAGGTAATTCAGGACTGAGGTGAGAACTAGGTATGAACCACAGGCCCCAGTTATCCTCCCTCAATGTGTAGATGGCTCAGTTCTTATTAAAGAGGCGCAAACTGAGGAGATAAACAGGTACATATACATTTGAGGTATATTTTGGGCCTCTCCTACCTTAACTAGGACCCCCACCTATTACTTACGCTGAGCAGTCCACCACAAGGGCCTCCTGAGTGGCCAAAGACCCTGTGGAGTTGACACTGGGCCATGGGGTAGAGGACCCGGCAGGCAAAGGTGCCACTCTGCAGCAGGTGCAATGGGGGTCGAGGTTTGGCCATGAGGAGCACATCAGAGAAGAGGAAGAACATTCGGGGCCGAGGCTCCCCACGGGGAGGAACTACCAACAGCCAGCCCTGGCGTAGGAACCAGCGACCTAGGAGATGGAAGAGCTGTTATTCTGGTACAGCTCTAGGACTATGATCCATGGGAATAGAAGGAAAGGGAGGCTGAGGAAACGGGTATGTGCTGGCAATATGGAGGAAGAGGGGTAAGAAAAGGGAAGTACGCAAACTACCTGAGGTAAACCCCTTTGCCTGGCGTCCACCGAGCAGAGCCTGGACACGACGGAGGTGCTGGCCATTCTTCTGTTTCTGACCAATGGCGTGGACTGTCTGGATGGTCTCACTTATCAACCGAGCAGCCCCTGGAAATAGCGTCCCCCACCCCATTCCCAGGATAACTTTGACTCTGGGTAGTCACTGATGATGATGATGAAAGACAGGCTATTCCCAGGGGACCAGGGTCACCGTCTAACTTCTCGAAGAGAAGGCAGGACAATTAGGGACATCATGTACATGTCAATGGAAGATAGGGCCATACCATTGTTGGAGGTCAAGACCAGAAAGATACAAGAGAGGCAGCCTCCTGCCTTGAGTTTTGGCAGAGCAAGAACATACGTGTGAGTTGTTGGTGGTCAGGGCTGTTGGGACTTGTGTTTTCAGCCAAAGCAATGACAAGATTCTCATACCTGGAATTAGACAGTTGGAAGTCTATGAAGGGAAGTAGAGCTGGGCAAAATTCCCTCTAACACACACATCACCCCCTACACGTACTTCAGCTGCACAGCCAGGAAAGATCTGCTTCTGGCTATTTATCTCCTCTTTCAAAACCTGGGCTCACACTACATGGCTGTCTTCCATCCCACACTGAAGAGTCAGGGGCAAACTGACTATAGTTTGAGAGTTCAGATCCCATGATGACAGTTAATCAATCCCAGGAGGGTGCTAGACAACCTGACTATAATCTCTTAACTCATCCCCAGCGACAGATACTCTACACTAGGCTAGTCTCTTACCTCAGCAAACTCTTCCAGGTACCCTGTCACTAGCCCTATTACAGGCCCTCTCACTTCAATGTAGGGTTCCACAGTCCTAGCTAAGGGACTGAGGCTGCAGACCCCAGGTAGTCCAGTGGGTTCACATTTCCTCTTGCAAAAGGATTTTAGGAGCACTTTGTTCCAGGAGAGAGGTCTTAGGACAGACCCCATGGAACTCCACAAAGCTGAGGACAGCAGTCATACAGACTCAGAAAAGAGAAGTTGGCTGAGTCAGGGTGAGTTCACTCACTGCTGGAGCCTCTGGAGAGGCAGAGGGAGCAGGTCCTGGAGCTGAAGGCCCCCAAACTCAGGGCGGCCTTCCTGAAGCCGCACGAACCTCCGGAAACGTTTGCTTTTCTTTAGTTGCTTCTGGAATGATGGGGAAAGGATTGGCAGCAGGGAGAGAAGCCGCTCCTATATTGTATTCATCTGTGTACACATCCCCAGCCTTCAGTAAGCTGTGTGCTCCCTACAGGGAACTTAGCACAGAACTGGGCACCCAGAGGGCTACATAAATGCAGGAACAGTATGAAGTTTGGGTCTCCAGATGTAATCTATGCAGCAACAGAGGAAGAAAAGAAAGATGAAGTCATCTTCCGGTTACCTGCAGGGTGGTCCAGGACATCTCTGCGTTGGCAGCAAATTGGGTGTAGAGTTCTAGATGGGGGCAGAAGCCCTCTAGCCCCTGTCCCCAGTGCCCTCCTTCCAGGTAGGGAAGCAGCTCTCTGCATGGGTGAAAACAACAAAAGAGCTGCCAAGTAACTGCTCTAGCACCTCATTTAATTCTCACAACCCTGGTCCAGAGTAATTAATGCCACTACCCATCTACAGAGGGAGAACTGGCGCAGGTTAAGGCACTGGGCCAAGACCACAGGTGAGGTAATTGACAGACACAGAGTATGAACCTGATTCTCCGACTCTGAACTCTACATTGGCAGAGGCCAGGTCTCTCCCTCCGCCCCTCTCCCCATGCCCCCTCCACTCACTGGCTGGCGCCATAAATGAGCTCCCAGGGCCCAAACAGTGCCTGGAGCTCTGGCGGTCGCAATGTGCCCTTGGCTCTCAGAATCCCCACGAAGTACTGCGGAAGGAGAGAATATCAGTATATAGTCTGCAGGAAGAGGCCAACGCCAAGGAGCAGCTAGAAACTGTAGAAGTTTACCGACCCCCAAATGCAGGCGGACAGTGTAAGGTGACCCCATATACTGGGTCACCGACCGCGCAGAGGCCCACCCACACCCTAGAGTCCCCTCACACCCTGGGGTCCCACCCCATACGGGAGGGCGTGCCGGGCCCGCACCGTGGCCACCAGCCCCAGCTGTTCCTGGTAGCGCCGCTCGGTCTCCAGCAGCTCTCGGGCGGTACAGGCGCGTTTCCGCTCCCAGCGGGCACGCTGCTCTTGCACCGGACACCGAGTTCTGGGGCACAGGTTCTCCATCCCTGGCAGATCTGTAGTCACTTCTAGCTACAGCCCGCCTGAGATTCAAATTCCAACCGCTCCGGGGGCGGGACCACGGGGGCAGGCTCGCGGAGAGGAGCGCGCCCCCTGGCGCCGGGAGGTGCGCGCAGGACGGAGCATGCGCGAAGGCCAGCCAACCCGCCTCTGCCCGCCTCCGCTACGGCCTCGCCCCACCGCCAGGGTGTCGCTTGTCGGTGCGTGGCCACCGCTGGGTTAGGGCGGGTAGGACAGGTGGGTGGTCCTCTGAGTGGTACTTAGTTGGGGCAGCAGCCTGGACTTTGAGTCAGCCGATTTGGGGGCGGTGCAGACACTGGCAGGGCCTCAGTGTCCCATTTGGGAAGAGGACACAATAGTTACGGTACATATTCTGTCCTGGCCCATGCCAGACGCTGGAGTTCAGTCGTTCCCAATGCTTTTACAACTAGGAACTCTCATGGGTCACCAGGTTTGAAATATTTTGGCCCTAGGACAAAAGTTTATAGGTTTTAATTCACTAACTCCTTTTTTTGTTTGAAATCGGACAGCTACATAGCTTTCTGGTCAGCAGTTGCCAATAACTAACAGGGTAGTTCAGAATTGCTTAACTATGGACAATGGCAAAAGCCTGGAGTTAGTCTGTGCTACCTAGTCAAAGATAATATGTACCAGATTTTTCTATTTAAGTCTTTTAAAAAAATTGGCAGTAGCCCTGGAGGGTAAATTGGCAGTGCCATTTTTTCAGTATGCATGAAAAATCTTTAAATGTGCCTATTCTTATGACCTAGAAAATCCACTTTCTAGGAATGAATTGTAAAAAAATAGATATGTGGACAAAAATGTATGTACTAGGGTGTGTGGCATAATGTTGTTTGTAACAAAAAACTGGACCCCTCCCCCAAATGTCTAGAGGTAGTAAATTGGGTAGGGAAACTATGGTACAGCCATTTGAAGGAATAAAATAAAAGCATAAAAAATGATGTAAAAAAAAGCTATCAACATGGGAAAACATACATAGTACATTGCTGAGAGAAAAAAAAGCAGACTACAAAGCTGTTTGTACTGTATGGTCCCATTTAAGTATAATATATATGACTGGTAGGATAAACAATCAAAAGATAATTGTGGTTTTTATCTCTGAGTGATGAGTTTGAAAATAATTCATTCAACGAATATTTATTAAGCACTTAATCAGGGCCAGGGGTGAACAGGACAAATAGGGTGATTTAAAAAATTCCCTATACTTTTTTGCCTTTCCCAAATTTTCTGCTTGAGCATTACTTTGTAATTAGAAGAAAAACTGCTATTAAAAAACAATGTTAGGTAGACTTTAGACTCCATTCCTACCACTCTGGATTCCTAGGAATCTGCGTCCCAAGTCAGGAACCAAGGTATTGTCAGGAGTCTGTGGTCCCTTCTAGCTCTGACATCCTAAGAATTCTAAGGAAAGAGAAATGCTGGTTTAAATCAGGGAGAAACAACTTGAAGGGCTTGATGGAGGAAAGAGAGAGCTTGGGTCAGACTATACCCTGAACTCGGGTCCCAAGGAAATTGGTGGATATACCAGTTTATAGGTAGAGGACTGATTACACTGTCTCAAAAGAATGTATGACAGTCTGCACTAGGAGCTCAAGTGAGGAAGGGAGCATTTAATCCCATGGTAATCAGTATCACCATGAACCCAGGTGATGAAAATGGAGTACAGCACTTGGGGTGCAGTGGTGACTGGTATGTTTGGGTGTGCTGCTAGTGTGTGAGTCTGCTTTGGGTAGATGGAAGAAGGGCAAGAAATAGCCTACTGTGAGCTCAGGTTGGGGAATCATCCAACCTTGGAGGAGGAATAGGACAAAGCTGAGAAGATACACTGGGGACACTTGGAGACAGCTGATTCTCTGGGGACCAAGTCTCCCACAGAGCAAGGTTCTACTTGGAACAGACTCTACTCCCAATTCTGCTCCCAAAGCCAAAGAAAGGAGGGGCCAGGGGATAAGAGGGCAGTCAACAACTTCTCTTTCCTTTAATTACCCTCAACCCCTGCTTTCGACTCACTGGATGCTAGAGAAGCCCTAGGGATGCTTTGAACAACAATCATCAGTTATTCCACAAAAATTAAATGCCTCTCATATCCCACATCCTGTGCTAGGCATGGAGATGAAATAGTGGACAACAGAAATATGACCCATGATGTTATGGATGCTTATAGTCCACCATGGCAGACATGGTAAAGAGTCACCATAAAGTGAGATCAATGTTACAAGGGAAGTATAGGCTTGTATGTAGTCAGGACTGACCTGGCTAGGAGTCAGAGAAGGCAAGGCTTCTTGGAGGAAATGACACGAACTGATGATACCTGAAGGATGAGCAAAACCTGGTGGGGCAGGGCTGGCAGTGGAGGAGAGATGAGAGAGAGAGAGAAACAACATGGACAAAGACTTGGAGATAACACACACACACACACACACACACACACACACACACACACACACACACACTCATACTCCACGCATGCATGCAGTGCATTCAAAGGACTGCTAGAAGTTCAGTAAGACTAGAGCATAGACTGCAAAGGAGAGAGTAATGAGACAGGAGAATAGAGAGACATTCAGAGGCCAAACCATGGAGGGAATTTATATCAGTGAGACTATGTCAAAGTAACAGTAATTCAAAGTGGCTAAACATTAACAATTTATCAACTCATGCAACTGGCAAGTTCAGAGGCAGGTAGGCCCTATGGTTAGTTCAAACCAGCAACTCAGTCGTATCACTAAAGATGTGGGGATGCTATTAAGCAGGCAGGTGGTTGTGGATCTGACATAGAGGGGAGTGTCCAACCTGGGGATACTTGGCTTTCATCAACTTATAGTAGCCATGGGAGTGGATGAAACTGCCTGTAAAGAGTATGAAGAGGGATATGGGCATGACAGTTGCCAACACAAACCCATTTTTTCTCATCCTGTGCATTCACTTCAGTTCTAAAATTCCTAATGGCATAGTGGGCTAAATGGTGTTCCCCCTAAAGGTATGTCCATATCCTAACCCCTAGAACCTGTGAATGTGAATTTATTTGGAGAAAGGGTGTTTGCAGTTGTAATTAAGCTAAGGAGCTTGAGATAACTTCATTCTGGGTTATCCTGGTGGGCCCTAAATCCAATAACAAGTGTTCCTAAAAGAGACATCCCGTGGAGAGACAGAGGCAAGAGAAGAAGGCAATGTGAAGTTGCAGGCAGAGATTGGAGTTATGCAGCCACAGCTAAAGAATGCCTGGAGCAATCGGAAGCTAGAAGAGGCCCTAGATAGAGACTTCAGGAGGAGCAGGGCCCTGCCAACATCTCAATTTCAGATTTCTAGCCTACAGAACTGTGTGAGAAAAAAATTCTATTGTTCTAAGCCACCCAGTTTGTGCAACTTGTCACAGCAATTTTAGGAAACTAACACAGATGGTGAGATGGGCCAGAACTACAGGTCAGCCTCAAGGCTCCAGAAGGGCTTTGATCTGTCTTTGCTTCTAATCCACATCTGGGGACTAAAGGGCTTTTTCTCCCCCTACCCACCAGCTAATTACTCTCTCCTCCTCTGAAACCCTGGGATAGAAACAAACCCTAATGACCAAAGACTTGGCCTTAAGGTCATGCATGGGGTGGGGGGGAGCGGTTCCCCAGTCAGTCAGTCCTGAGTACACTCTGTCTCAACCTGGGGAGGCTCAGAGGACAAGACTCTGAGAGCTCAAATTTGGCAGACTCCCAGCTGTGAAGGAACAATGCAGGGTCAGAGTCCACATTCCCCACCCAGACCAGAGACACAGTCATACACAGAGACAGCTCAAGAAAGAGGCAGCACCATGCAGAATGGCATATGGAAAATTAGGGTGCTGTAACAAAGATCTGCACCTAGACACAGATGTGAGCTCTGAAATACTGGCAAAGCAGCAGAGAGGGTGGGGAGATGTGTGGACATAAGAGTGCCACAGAGAAGTGTACAAAGAGATCTGACAGAGACCTAAAAAGGAAAAACCATTCAGCACATGTTGGAGAAAGATGTCCAGACATAGACTCCAGACTCCAGAAGCATGGTGCTTCTGTCCCCTGTGCTTCCCATGACCTCATCCACCTCAATTAGCTCACCAAATTCCCTCCTGTCCTGGTCCATCCAATTTAGATAGTACCATGGACTTTTCATGTGTCATGAGAGTCCAACCAGGGTGCTGACAACACAGCTGCCTGACAATGAGCTGACCATGCAGAGTGCACTGGATCAGATAGCCATGGATGGATGGGTCTTAATTCGGCTTCAGAAATGGCAACCTAGATTATAGGCTAGTTATCTCCTAAACTGACTGCTTGGAGGGCAATTGCTATTCAGCCATACAAGTTTTGGTATACAGTATGGCAGTCACTCTGACAAGGTAGATAATTTGGAGTGCCATAAAAACGTAATGTCATGCTCCTGGAACAGAAATGGGTTGACACACCCAGATCACAGACAATAAGCTCCCTGAGGGCAGGGAAGTCATCTTAGTCAATTTGGTTTTTCCCAAGCTCAGACAAGGTGATCTTCAGAGAAATGCTCAGTAATGGTTGTTGAATAAAAGAATGACTCAGTCAATCAAATATTGGACCCTGCTATGGAGCTCAAGGCTATTAGAGCAGATAAAATGTCATAAATCATCCTAATATGAATTATATAGTGGGCAAGTGAGAGCAGGCAAAGCACTGTGGTAGCTGAGGTACCAGAAATCAATTCCTGTGGTGCAGTTAGTCAAGAAGGACTTCCTGGAACAGGTAGCCTTTGCACTGAGTCTTGAATAATAGAAGGGATTTAAACAGGGGAGATAGTGAAACTATTTAATATGGTAGTCAGTTCACAAGCACTGATTCATCAGAGTGGAAACTGGCTGAGGCATTCAAGTGGAGTCTTGGGTCCCCTGCTGTACCAGGCATTACCGCTTTAGATCTTGAGGAGGTCAGGAGAGTACCAAGGGAGGAGTTGGGGTAAAAGGAATACCCTGGATTGAAGAGCTAGTTACCAACAAATTTAGAAATATTTCAATATATTAACCTAATACAACCATATAGGCATGTACCTACTGAATGTTAGTTCCAAATATGAACCTCCTGAATTGGCTTTATTCTCTCATCTGTTTTGCTGAAGCCATAGAGGCCTTACTAGAATGTGAGCTACAGAATAGTAGAGGCTGTTCTCCAGTCCAATGCTGCTGCATCCTTAGGGTCTAGAACAGTACCTGGAAGACTGGAGGAGGCTCGATGTTCGTTAAATGAACAGGCAGAGACTGGGAACCCAAGCCCATTCTTGGGGTCCTCTTATTCTTCATCTCCTTGCACCCACTCTCCCCCTACAATCATGCTACACACCAGCCCTCAACATGTCCTAATGAGAACTGGATTCTATAATTCTCCTGTCCAAAATATTTGAGGCTTCCCCTTTGCCCAGAATACCATTCTCCCCATTGTTTTCACCAATTGAACTTCTGCTTCTCCACAACCCTGATGATAATTTGCCTACTTCTGTATTACCTTCTGAGGCAGAATTCATCTCTTGCCCCTAAATCTTATGATGTTTGCCCTCACTCCTTAGACAGTGAGCTCCTCAGGACAGGGGCTGTGTCTTATTCATTCATGTACTTTTAGCCCAGTGCCTGACATATGGTACATACTAAATAAATATTTGTGAATGGCATTCCTGGCAGTGAGTAGATGAATGAAGACAAAGGTTTTAGGGAAAAAATGAATAGTTTAATTTGGCTTAAGTATGAAGGGTGGTATGATATAAGGTGGAAATGTCCCAGGTAACATTTTGAAGGGACGTGGTAGTCAACTATAGGGAGAAGATGGGCAAATGGAAGATACTTTGGTAGGCAGTGGGAAGCCAATGAGCAGAGGGAAATTGTGATGAAAAATAAATGTAGTTTAAACCCATCAGAGTCCCTCTCATACATATACTCAGTTTTCCATTCATACTCAAATTCATCTCCCACCTACCAATCCACCCACCCTCAGGCTCCCAAAGCAGCTTGCCCTACCCCTTTACCTGCTCCCTGTGGGAAGAAGATGCACACATGGGCTGCTCCCCTTTCAACCAGATGTGGGGGCCCCAGCTCCTTGTCTTTCCCCTTCTCTGCCTGGGACTGGGAAGCAGGCCAGGGTTAGCTGAGGCTAGCTGGCAGGCAGCTGGGCGGTGCCAGGGAAAGCCTGTGCAGTGCCAGGTGGTACCTTGGGTTCCAGGCTGAGCCCATGACCCTGATAACCTTGTGCCTGCACACATACCTGCCCTCACTCCACCCTCATCCAGGCTTTAGTATCGGGCAGGGGGCACAAAGCCAGAGAGCTGTGAGGGACTTTGGCTCCATCTCTACAAAAGGGCACTCTGTGAGTCAGCCTGCTCTCCTCCGGGTTTGCTCCTCCCCCACCCAGCTCCTGTTTCCAATGCACGTACAGCCCGTACACACCGTGTCTGGGACACCCTACAGTCAGCCACATGGCTCTCCTGTGCCCCAGCTCCTGGCTCCCTCTGTTGATCTCAGCCCCTGCCCCGGGCCCCACTGTGCTGCTGTTACTGCTGCTCCTGCTACCTGCCCATCCCCAGAGCCTAGACCAGATGGAGGCGACTCCCTCCGTAGGAGCAGATTCATCTGGGGAAGATGATCCACCGGGCAAGGAGGACCTACCCAGTGAAGAAGATCCACCTGGAGAGGAGGACCCACCTGAAATGAAGCCTGAATCAGGAGAAGACTCTCTGAAGTTAGAGGATCTCCCTACTGTCGAGGTTCCCAGGGACACTCAAGGTCCCCAGAATAATGCCCACAGGAACAACAAAGGTAAGTGGTCATCAGCCCTTCAAAGCTAGGCTCCAGGAGGTTTGTGTCTCCTCTCCCTAAACCCCAGCCCAGGCAGATATTATTCAGTAGCCTTTCCCAACCCCAGGGGCTCTCGTGCCACTAAACCCTTTCCCTTTTTCAGAGCTAGAAGGGGACAGATGGGGAGACAAATGTGAGGCATAGATGGAGAGAGGTAAGCAGGAAGAGGTGGGAAAGAATAATGAGGAAGGTTGGAGAGGAGAAAGAGATTAGGAATGCGAAAAGAGAAAACAGGTAGCAAGAAGAGTATAAGAGAAGAGGAAAGATGGGGATACCAGAGGAAGCACAAGAAAGGCTTGTAGAAATCCCCTCATCTTCAGTCTGCGGGTGAGGAAACTAAGACCTAGGAAGAAGGAAATAGCAGGTAGGGGGACCTGGTATCTCGACTCCCAAGCCAGAAACTTTAGAAAAAGAGGAGACCAGAAAGGGAAGAGTGATGGGTGAGGGAGAAAGGAAAGAGGATCTACTGATTTGGGTATGGGGACTGTGGTCCCCACCCATTTACTAAGGCAGTGGTTGCGAACTGGTATCTCCAGGGCCAGTAGGATCTTTGTGTGGCCCACCAGCTGTGGTGTTATGTTTGGCTGCACTCTATTGTGCTTTACACCTGGCTCGCTTTAGGCATTTGTTACCTGCTAACAAATGTAAGGCATCTGAGTTTGTGATGCGAGACCTACCTCGTCCTGGCCATCCGGGAGGGACTGGGCTCAAAGATCAGCCTTCTCATCCTTCACTTTTAACAGGGGATGCCCACAGTCACTGGCGCTACGGAGGTGAGGCACTGAACCCCTGCACGGACTCAATTTGGGTACTCAGCTCTGATCTAACCCCAAACCACCCCCGAACGTTGGTCCTGGGTGCCCCCCACACCGCATTCGGGTCTGCCAGGCCCCGACAACGCCCGCACCCGTCTCTGTCCCCATCCCTGATTTCTATTTCCCGCCCCAGTGTCTTCTGACTCCACCCCCTCATCTCTTCTATCCCTTGTCCCTAAAAATTCTTGATCTTATCGGACTTCCCGTCCATACTCTCCCACCACAGGCGACCTGCCCTGGTCCCAGATGTCCCCAGCCTGCGCTGGCCGCTTCCAGTCCCCGGTAGATATCCGTCCCGAGCGCACCGTTTTTTGCCCCGCCCTGCGACCCGTGGAACTCCTTGGCTTTGAGCTCCCGCCACTCCCACAACTGCGCCTGCGCAACAATGGCCACACGGGTGAGGCGGCCCCGGGGCGGAGCCTCAGGGAAGAGGTGGCGGGTATCTGGGGAGGGGATGGGGCCTAGGGGATGGGGATGATCCCGGAGGTGTTGGGGGCTTAGGCTGCCTCTCAGGGGTGGGGCCGGGACCTCTCACCTGCTCTCCCTCCGCAGTGCAGCTGACTTTGCCTCCCGGGCTGGAGATGGCCCTGGGTCCCGGGAGGGAGTACCGGGCCCTGCAGTTACATCTGCACTGGGGCGCTGCGGATCGACCCGGCTCGGAGCACACGGTTGGCGGCCACCGTTTCCCTGCCGAGGTGAGGGCACAGCTCTCCGCGGAGGGACGAAGGGGACGCAGGGCAAGGGATCTTGCCCACTTCTACCCACCTCTCCTCTCCAGATCCATGTGGTTCACCTCAGCACTGCATTTGCCAAAGTTGACGAGGCCTTGGGGCGCCCAGGGGGCCTGGCCGTGTTGGCTGTCTTTCTGCAGGTACCAGGCTTGGACTCTTCCCACAACCTGTTTCCCCATGCCCTGGGGCTCAGCGTATCTTGCCCCCAGAGACCCCATCCCAGCAGCTCACTCAGGCACCTGGCTATTATCCTCATTCACTCATTAGTTCATTCATTAAACACCCACTGTAAGCCAGGCCCTGGGCCACAAAAAGGTTTCAGAAACCCTTGATCCTCGTCTCTAAGGAGTCCACAGCCAGTGAGGGAAGCTGACAGGGTAAACATATACAAAGGACAAAGAAAAGAGGTAGTCAGGGGAGGCTTCTAAGAGGAGGTGAAACTGGAAGCCTTCACTAGTGGGAAAGAAAAGGAGATACTCTGTGCAGAGCAAACGGCATGTGCAAGGGCTCAGAATATGGCAAATTCGAGGGATGGCAGCTGCAATAAAGTGGGCATGAGGAAGAGTAATTTCTCTAATGTTTCTATAATCCATAATTTCCTCTTTGTAAATTACAATAAAGTCTAGAGAAACATCTAGTGACCTCTTTGAACCTGTAATGATCAAGGCTACATACATGATGATTAGAAGCTAGTAAAATGGGGGGATGGCAAGACCCCAGGTAGCCTCACTCATGCCCTGACTCCGTAACATCGGCCTCACAGCATAGAGTTCAGAGAAGCGCCTTGAAATAACATGTCCTTGCTCGAAAAGTCAACATATAAATTATTAATGTGAATGCAGATGTAATGAATACAAAGGTTATTATGGTTTTGGGGGATGGGGCATGAAGTGTGTGTGGAGGTGGCAATGAGTCTTGAAAAGTGAGTTGGGCCTGGGCCATGAAGGCCTTGTGTCCTAGTAAAGTAGCCCACCTTCCTCCTCATTCTCCAATTTGCCATCGAAAACTATCCTGCCAAGCTCGTTAGGTTAGTTTGCAGAGTAAGAGTAAGTAGACTTTGAATAATAAATAATACATAAGATTTTGTGTTCCCTCAGCATTCTTAGAGCTGAGGAATGAGGGAGGACCGTGGGAACTCTACCTCGCCTGCAGGGCTCCAGCCGTGGCCCTAGATACATGTATCACCTGTCTTGCACCTGTCATCTTCTAGGAAGGCCCTGAAGAAAACAGTGCCTATGAGCAGTTGCTGTCACATTTGGAAGAAATTGCTGAGGAAGGTATGGAGATGTGGTCCCTCCCACAGAGGGAGGGTTGATGTATGAATTGGCTATGATCTTGATAGTAACTATGAAGTTGAACAGAGACAAACAGACAAAAGCAAACTGCTGCCCCACTGCCTTTATGGTTAAAAAACAAAAATCAAAGAACAAAATAAGACAAAAACCAAGTAAGACCAAAAAATTGTTTGGAATTTCAGGGGTTGGAGCTAAAATTTTTCTGAGAACTGTCTATTCTCCTTACAAGCATCAAATATTTTAAATTTATAAATACTTTTGTTGGAAATCTTCTTTTCCTTCTCAGTCACTCCAGGTCATTTTAAACCTCACTTACCCTACTGGACCTTAAGTTTTGCTAAACTAGGGGGAACTGTGCTTTTTGATTTTTTTTTTCCATTTTTTTTTATAGTTATAAATATTTATATTTATTTACAAGTTATTCGCTCATTTTGCCTTTTGATTCACTCTGGGCTTAAATCTGTGGTCCAGCATGTTATCACAGTATGCAAAGTGAAGACTCAGAGGGAAGACCTAAGGAGCAATTCTCTCCAAAGCCCTTTTCTTTCTTCTGAGCTATGTCTTGTGCTGAGTTACGGGGTAGAGAAACACTTAGTGAAGAAGTGGTCTCAGGGAATTGAGTCAACTTGGCTTCTGGGATATGAAACTATATCCCTATACCTCAAAGCTTCAGAAGGGAGTGATCTAGGTAGGATTCCAGCACAGGTCCTCTCCACAGACTCAGAGACTTGGGTCCCAGGACTGGATGTATCTGCACTGCTGCCTTCCGACCTCAGCCGCTACTTCCGATATGAGGGGTCTCTGACCACACCCCCCTGTGCCCAGGGGGTCATCTGGACTGTGTTCAACCAGACAGTGAGGCTGAGTGCTAAGCAGGTGGGGTTTGCGGCATGGTGGTGACAAAGGGAATGTGGGGAAAATGGGTATAGGATGAGGTGAGAAAGAGGAGGCAGTGTGGGAGATTAGAGGGACATGGAGGGTGAAGCCCTGAGGTGCTGGCTGTGAGTAGGCCTGTGACCCTTTTGTTTCCTTGTCCTGAGCCCTCCCCCACTGTCTAATGACCTCCCTAGCTCCACACACTCTCTGGCTCCCTGTGGGGACCTGAGGACACTCGGCTACAGATGAACTTTCGAGCCATGCAGCCTTTGAACGGGCGGATAATTGAGGCCTCCTTCTCTACTGGAGTGGAGCAGACCGTTGAGCCAGGTGCGGCTTTGTCTGGTGTCTCATATGACCATGTCCCCTCAGCCATTGGTCCCTCATCATCCCATATTTCATTTTTTAGTCACTGGTGGTCCCAGCTCCTAGCTGTTTCCTTTTTCTCTACAGTCCGCCTGAATTCCTGCCTCGCTGCTGGTGAGTTTATGTTCTTCCTCTAGCTCCTGATGCTGTGGCCACCCCTTGGCACTGTTCAGCCCCAGGTACTAGTCAGGACCACCTCTGCTGCCTCTCCTTTTCTGTAGAACACATCTCCAACCCTGTGGGATAGTGTCAGATCAAGATCAGGGGGGTTCCACTATTTTCCCCATGGCAAGAGTTGGTCAGAATGAAGCTTCAGAAATCTCTGATCATCTTTCTCCCCCAACAGCCTCTTTTTAGGAAGGAAAAAAGGTGTTTATATCTTATTCGTTCATATGTATCCACTCCATCCCTTTACTGGCCTCTTCTGGATTCTGAGATGCTGTGGGGCAGCTGGAGAACTTGGGGCAGGGGTTGGGGGACCCTACAGGCTCACTTCCTGAGTCATCCTCACCTCTCTCCAGGTGACGTCCTGGCCCTGGTGTTTGGCATCCTCTTTGCTGTCACCAGCATTGCCTGCCTTGTGCAAATGAGAAGGCAGCGAAGGTATGTATTATGCTGACCCCTCTCTCAGGCATAGCTCCCACCTATGTGGAGACCAGAACACTTTAAGAAAATTGGACACAAATAAGCTCATCCTGGGCCAGTTTTCTGATTAGGCTTCCCTGTTGTGTAGACACCCAGGTGGGACCAAAGGGGATATTAGCTACCACCCAGCAGAGGTCACTGAGAGTGCTGCCTAGAGGCCTGGAACTTGGAGAACATGAAGAAAGAAGCCAGGCAGAATCTGAAATGGGAGCTGGAGACTTTGTTCTATCCTGCCCATGACACTTTTTAACTAACAAAGATTAAAAAAATTTTTTTCTAATAAAATGTGTGGAAGGTACTTTTGTTCCCCAAATCAGGGTGGTGTATTCATTTCCTATTGCTGCTGTAACAACTACCACAAACTTAATAGTAATGCAAATTTATTCTCTTAGAGTTCAAGAGGTCGTAAGTCCAAAATGAATCTTATGGACTAAAGTCAAAGTATTGGCAGAGCTGGTTCCTTCTGGACACTGAGGGGAGGATGTTTCCTTTTTCAGCCTCTAGAAGCCAAGCAGTCCTTGGCTGTGGACCCTTCCTTGCATCGCTCCAACTTCTCGCTTCCATTGTTACATCTCTTGCAACTGCCTTTGACTTTCTTGCCTCCCTCTTATAAGGACATTGGGCCTAACCAGATAATCTAGGATAATCTCTCATCTCAAAATCCTGAGCTTAATCACAAGGTCCCTTTTTCATTTAAGGTAACATGTCACAGGGTTAGGGTACGGACATCTTTGCGGGGGGCGGCGGTGGCATTCTAACAGGAAAGGGGCAGAAATCACTGATATTGTTGGAATGAGTGTGTGTGTGTGTGACAGTGTATGTGTCTGAGGGTAGAGCAGGCTCAGCTTCTAGGCTTAAAATCACATTTAGGCTTTTGGGCTTTCACGCTGCTCAAGTAAAATCTGTGTAGCTTTGCAGTTTTGTCATCAGATTGTGTTTGGCTCAGCCACCTGCTGGAATGGGACAGTGCCACTGACAGCAGCTCCATTGCCTTGTAGAGAGTAAGAGCTAGGATGTCGTCCCAGCCCTACTGGGCCTGTTTCACACAGCCTGTTCACAACCCTCCTCAGTGAGCCCAGCACCCCCACCCCTTGGCTCCCATTGAAAAGGAAGCCTTTTCTGTCACAGAACACAGACCCAGGCCCTGCTCACCCAGGGGTCCTTCCAACTCCATTGCTTCCCTCAGGCATCCTCTCACCGCCATCGCCAACACCAAATAAAAGCTTAAAGGGCCCTGTGATGCCAGTAATTTGTTTTATTGGGTTGGGTGGCAACTATAGCCCGGCTGGAGGCAAGGCCAACCCTCACAGGTTGTTGAGTTCCAGTAGGGTCTGGTCGAGGGTCTGGTGAATCTCCACATTTTCTTCCTTGGCACTGGCCAAGGTCTCTGTGAGAGGAAGCAGCACATGAGGAAGGGGAAGGGAGACATGAGAGAAGAGACGTGAAGGGATGGACAGGGGGTGTGACAAACAGACATGCTTGTGCACATGAAGACACAAGCATTCAGGGATCTGAGGACCCCCTGGTAGGGGCGAATGGATGGATTGACCAGGACAGACATGGATGCCTCACTGAAAGCTTCAGGGTCACGGAGGTGGGATGGGAAGGCTTGAGTCATAAACTAATCTGCCCATCTCCTTTAGAAGGTTTAAGAGAATTGGAAACAGAAGGAAAGACAAAACACTGAGCCAGGAAAGGGAAGGCTAGCCAGACAGACAGACTGGAGGCAGAAAACAGACCTGTAATGAAAGCCCCATGTTGTTGGCATCCAAAGATTTTCCAGATTCATCTCAGACTTTTCACAATCTTCTTGCCGCACCCACCCCCTCCTTGCCTGTACCTCATCGCCCCATTTCCCTTCTAACCATTCCTTGAGATCCTGGAACCTCAGGTGAGTGCTCTGAAGTCAGTGACAGGCCTGGGTCTGCAGAAGCACCACATGGCTCATGGTGACTGAAGGGGTCATACATGCCCACATGCAACAGTGACAGAAAGTGAAGACTGGGAGTGCCCGTGCAGAGGGGGTTTCAATGTGGGCCACACTGTTTTGTGGGTGAGCTTAGTGGTGGAGGGGTGTTACAAGATTGGGGGTGTCTGTAAGAGCCAAGGTTTCAGCACTGAACTAGTATTTTTAGGGGAGTGAAGGAAGTCCTCTCTGGAGGGCAGGAAAACAGCATGGAGACCAAGTTGAGTTTTATTCAGCAGCAGAGGTAGAGGCCAGCAGGTGGAGCGGGTAGCGGATGGATAGAAGGAAGAAGCAAATGCCAGGGTAGGCAGCATGTACGATGGGGACTCTCCTAGGCTGTGCCCAGCCTGGTTGTGCAATGTTGGCAATTTTCGTTCCTTCTGCCTGCGCCCCTCCTCATAGAGAGAATGGAAAGGAGAGGAGAGAGGGGGCCAAGGGGGCCACACTGGTGAGGGCTCAGAGAGAGGTGATATCGTTGAGTGCGTTGTCCAGCTCCTCGCTGATGGCCTTATACTTCATCTTCTGTGCATACACTTCATCTGGGGGTAGTGGTGCAGGGATGGGTGGGAGTATGGGGAGAGGGAATAGAGGGAAAGAGGAAAGGAAGGAGAGAGGGTAATGGAAAGAGAGAACAAGAATCAGATAGAGGCAGACAGAGATGGAGTAAAAGGGACAGGCCAGAGAACAGGCTGGACAGCTGTTAGGGCTCCCTCCTCCCCTCTCTGTACCACTGTGTCTTTTATCTTCTCTGTACCCTAAATTAGTTCTTGTCCCAGGAATTCTTGCCTCTCTGGGGACCTGAGGGCACAGTGCTTTGGATAAACAGAAATGCTTGTTTCAAGGGAAGAGTGTTCAAGCCAGAAATGTCTAAAGTCCTACAAAGTTGGAGATAAAATTGGGGCTTGCCTGAGAAGGCTGGAAACAAGAGAAATGGGAATTATGAATGTGAAGGGTTATCATACAATAGAAAGACAGTTTTACACAGTGAGAAATAGCCACAGACTAGCAACTACATATTTGTTTTCACCAAATCTAGCTTAAAATAGTGTTTTCCATTAATGCTGTCTTGCAAATGTAGATATTAAACCAAATAGCTCTCTATTTAATAAAGAAGGCTCTGTGATATAGCTAGCTCTATTGTATTGCACTTGGAGACAGAATTGTCTATATCGGTGCTACTTAGAGTGTGGTCTGAGGACCAGCAGCATGAGCTTTACCAGAGAGCCTGTTAAGCAAACAAATTCTCCAGGCCAAAGTCAGCAATCACTAGGGAGTAGGACCTAGGAATCTGCATTTTAAAACCTCTCTGGGGGATTCGCACACTCGCTTAAGTTTGAGAAGCACTGGAGTTGTACTAGCTACAAGTACTTGAATGGTAGGCACTGACCACTGGAATCTGGAGTGTTAGGTAGTCCAGCCCTAATTTATCAGTGGCAAATATAATAGGATGTAAAGATAAGAGACAGACTGACTGACAGTCATGGGGAGTGTGGACCTACTTAAAAAGGTTTGGGGGTGCAGGGGAGTATCCCTTTTACCTTCCAGGTCATCGATGGTTTTCTCCAACTTTGCCACAGACCTTTCGGCAAACTCTGCTCGGGTCTCAGCCTGGGAGTAAAGGCAAGATGTGGAAATGACAAAAAAAATTAGGCCCGCCTAGACACTATCACTTAAGTTGACCTTCTCTACCATTCCTAGCCCCAAATTCCCTGCCACAGGCTGTCTCTGGTGGGGATTTGGAGGCTTGAGGGGAAGGAGAAGACAGGAAGGACTCTTACCTCCTTCAGCTTCTCCTCCAGAAGTTTGATCTCCTCTTCGTATTTATCTTCTTTGGTGGAATACTTTCAGGGACATACATATGCCATCAGTAGATCGCCTCCAAAAATCCTTCATTTTTCCTCTGAGCCCTGCAGGCTACTCAGGATCTTGTCTCCATTGATCACCCAGCCCCACCCTGCCTGGGCCCATCGCCCCACTCCCCTGCAGGACCCCATCCTCACTGCCCCTCTACCCCCCTCTACCTTGTCTGCTTGGGCTTCCAGGGATTTCAAGTTGTTGGTAACAATTTTCAGCTCCTCCTCTAGGTCCCCACATTTACTGCAGGGGGTGTGTGGCAGGGTGAGGTGTGAGGGCACAGTGAGGGGAGACAGTGGAGATGGCACAGTGGGGGAGGGGTGGAGGAGAGAAGAGAAGAGCAAAGTTGTGAGAGTGACAGCAGACAGAGCTTGGAAGCCCCATGCCCTTCTCAACCCCAGCAGGTGACAGAGAACAGCCTGAGATGGAGAAGGAGGTGAGCTGAGAGAAGGCGCCATTGCCCAGAAAGGTCCAGAGAGGTCACTACCTCCTCCTCTGAGGCCATCAGGGACTTGAGGGCCTGGTCCATGGTTCGAAGTTCCTCCTCCAGTTGCCTCGCTCGGCTAGAGGCAGCAGGTAGGGGTCAGAGGACAGGATCTGTCCCTGTGGCCCCAAGTCTGAGAAACTGCCTCCTCATTGTGCAGAGTGCCCCAGAGCCACGGGCACAGGTGAAGTTTCACTTGCCACCCCAGGGTATCCTCACCTCTCAGCCACCTCAGCTCTCTCTTCTGAGCGCTCCAGCTCTCCTTCCAGGATCACCAGCTTCCTGGCCACCTGGGGGGAAGGGAGAGAGAGGAGTAGATCTATGGTGAATGACTGGGGGTGTCTGGGGCTTGGGAGTGAGAAGGACGTGGAGCACGGCTGTCACCTCCTCATATTTGCGGTCTGAATCCTCAGCGATGTGCTTGGCCTCCTTTAGCTGCATCTCCTGAAGCTCCATTTTTTCCTCATCCTTCATGGCTCGGTTTTCAATGACCTTCATTCCTCTGAGAGGCAAGGAGAGGGGTGGTGGTGGGGTCAGGACCAGCAGAGATAGGTTTCCCACCCGGTCCCTGGCTTAGGGTCCCCTTCCCACCTCTCGCTCTCATCAGCTGCTTTCTCAGCCTCCTCCAGCTTTTGCAGGGCTGTAGCCAGGCGCTCCTGCGCCCGGTCCAGCTCCTCCTCTACCAGCTGAATGCGGCGGTTCAGGGAGGCCACATCTGCCTCAGCCTACAGGTCAAAGGTTAGAGGTCAGAAAGGCTTTGTCTACCTTGGATAAAGATTATCAAGGCTCCAGAGCATGGTAAGATTCTTGTCAAAAAAGAACCCCAGCTTCCTGGTTTCTAGATTTTCGACCTCTTTTTTTCACCCTAAGCAACCATCTATATTCTGCCCAGACTCTATGCTCCAGTCCAAAATAGGCATTCCTTGACACATTCCACTCCCCTGCTACAGGGCCAATTCAGGCACTGTGCATAGTTAGTTTCCCAATAATTATCTGCATGCAGGTCCCTCTGTCCCCTCCAAGGACACTCCAAGTGCTGTGACGAAGTCTGAGGCAGCCCTGACACCACAGCAGAGCTGGGCCCAGGTAAGGAGGTGGGGAAAAAGGCCAACCAGACCTTGCTGCTGCTAAAAATAGCCAATCACCGAATCAAGCCCTGATGATGTCACCAGTTGCCAGGCAGATTCCCAGCGAGGGGCTCAGGAGGCAAGCCAGGCAGGCGTATGGGACATGCCATGGCTGTAGCAAGGGGTTCCCTGCCAAGGCCTAGAGGCAACTGGGGGATGGTGCCAGGGCAGTATGAGTGACAGATACCTAGCCTCTAATCCTAAAATAGAGACAAAACTATGGAGATTCTGAGGAAGGTCCATGGAAACTGATGACAAAAACCTTGGAAACCTTGAAAAAAAGAGAGGGCAGAGCAAGATGAGCCCCAGCAAAGGAAAATGAGAGATGCAGTGCAGTTTGGTGTTAAGAATATTGGCTCTGAGTCTGACTGTTATCTTTGAGCTGCAGTTCAGTCACTCAACACTTGTGTGACCTTGGGCAATTTATTTAATCTCTCTAAGCCTCAGTTTCCTCCTTTTTAAATCTGAGTAGGCAGTTCTAAGACAATGCAGTATTTCTAATACTCTATCAATCAATAGAACCATCTGGTAGGCTTATAAAACTAAACAGTTTCTCTAGCTCCTTGCTAGATCCACTGAACTGAGATCACCAGGGCAGGAGCTTAGAAATCTTTTTTTTTTTTTAAAGCTCCCAAGCGAGTCTGATGATTTGGGGAAATAATATGCAGAAAACACTTGAGCATATTGCCTGCAGAATCCACAGACCAAAAGTGTTAGGTTATCCCTGGCTCTTCTTCAGAGTCAAAGACATAGATAGAGACCCTGAGATTTAAGATTGGAGAGGAGAAAGGACCAGTGTAAGGGAAGAAGTAAGTGAGACAGGTGGCAGCACTGGGGGCACAGGGGGTAAAAAGCAGATCCTGGGTAGTACTGTGGGGCAGAGGAAACACAGTACCATATACAGAAAGTAGTTGTAGCTTGTCCTCCAGGTGCTGAAGGCCACCTAAGGTGACAAGAGCCCATCATGGGCACAGGGCCAGATGAGTCAGTGTGGAAGGATTCTGGGGATAGCATTGGAGGTTGAGAAGAATGACTCGGCGACATTGAGTGGTCTACTCTAGAGAGAGATGAGATTCTGTAAAAGGGAAACTCTCTTTATGTAAGTGGGGTGACAAATAACTCTGGGAAGTCCTGGGATCCTCATCACAGGACTGACATTTGCCATTTTCTGCTTCTTAAGTTCTTCCAAGTTATAGATGTTGCTCTCTAACTACAGAAAGACACAACTGTCCTTACTGGGCAAATGGGAAGCAAGAAGAGAAAGGAGAAACTGAGGGAGGAGGCACTATGTAAGTTAAGTGCTGTGTTCAAGGTCACACAATTAGTTTGGGCAGTTTCCTTTCTACTCCGGGCACTGCTGCCCTGTTTCCCTGGCTCTGTCCCTGTCTACCCTCCTCCCCTTCAGCCCCCACCCCACTCCTTGGGTTTCCAGTCCTGCCTTCAGCTGCACCGGGCCTTGGTTATTTATAGAGTGTCAGATGTCCAGGGTTGTCTTTGCTAGCAGCTGCAGGTCAGCTTCCTCCCAAGTGCCAGGGCTCGTGGAGAACCAAAACCAAAGGCTGGAGGTCAGAGAAATTAACCCAGAGTGGGAATGGGGGTAAGGAATTGGGGAACATGGATAACAGTCAATACACACAGTTAATGTCATCTCTGATCTCAGAGGTTCAGACCATGCTTATGCTAATCCCCCTATCCACCCAACAGTGGGCTCATTTTAAACCTAATCCTGGTACAAGGCAAATGGAGAAACTGAGACAGAGAATGGTACCGGTAACGATCATGTCTAAGGTCATATGGCCATTCTCCTACCTCGAGGTGGGGGTTGGAAATGACACAAGGTAGAAAAGTCTGGTTAGGGTGTGTGGGGTGGGCAGCGAAATCTGAGTGAGCAGGATGTGCCAAACGGCTGTCTTGGCATCTGTGCCCTGTGCCTATGCCCTGTAGCCTGGCATGGTCTCGAGGCTGACAGCTTAATGAGGGTAAATGAGGGGCTGTTAGAACCTGAGCTGGGGCCCTAGTGCACAGCAAGGCCACTGGAGCCAGAGGTCAAGGCCAGGGAATTTCTAATGGCCCCCCAGGGGTGTAACTCAAGTCAGAGCCCAGTTTTGGATTTCTCTCCCTCCTCCTGCCCAGCAGCACCTATACCCACACCCTGCAAATGTAGCTGCAGTGCCCTCTTCTTTTTCAGTAGGAGGACTGATTGGGGGTGGATGGTAAATTCTTGTACTACCCACCCCCACGATGACTCACTGCTTGATCACTGTACATTCTAAGAGATGCAGCCAAACGGAATTAGAAGGCTACCCGTCCTCTAGGGGAAGTGGTAGGTGGTTTTGATTTACCCACTGCCTAGGATTATTTGTGCAAGCTTGCCTTGGCCTGGATTCCTGAGAGGAAACCATTTCTGTCCTGGTGCTGGGGTTATCTAGGTTCTCATCTCTCTTTATCCCCACGTCTAGGACCCCTCCCACTGTGTTTCTCCCACCGTCCCCCAGGTTCACACTCACGTCGGTGGCCTTCTTCTCGGCCAGCTCCAGTTTCTCCTGGGCGTCCTTCACTGACTCAGAATACTTTTCCACCTCATCCTCTGTTCCTTTCAGCTTCTTCTGGAGGGCCTGCTGTTCCTCCTCCAGCTGAGAGAGAGAAGCCTCGGTTAGCCAGGCCCAGGCCCAGGGAGGAGGCAGGGGTGTGTGTAAGCAGGTACTAAGAGATATTTAGAGCCTTCAGAGAGGAAGAGAGTTAGTAGAGGAGGGACAGTGCAGCCAGGGGTGTTCGAGGGACCTGGTGGGAGTGGAGAGATTCCAGCCTTAAGGAGCAGGGCCCATCATTACTCTGCAAGGGCAAGAGTGGAAGCTGGGGTACTGGGGCTCCCCAGGCTTAATGTGTGAGATGAAGCGTGGCTCTAGCTAGGTCCCTGGGGGAACTATGAAGGCCCAGACCCTGCGCTGGACAGGAGAGAGCTTTGGACAGCAGGCCTCAGGCTAGGGGGCACAGGGCTGCGCCTACCCTGCCTTCATTCTGAGGGAGGGGGTTGCACTGGGCCCGGGGTAGGGAGGGAAGGCTGGGCGGGGGGAGGGGTCGCTCACCTGCTTGCAGCGGTCCTCAGCTTGCTTCTTGTCAGCCTCGGCCTGCTCAGCGCGGTCGATGGCATTCTCCTTGTCCAGCTTTAGCATCTGCATCTTCTTCTTGATGGCGTCCATGGCTGCGGTGGGGGTCGGGCCGGCCGGCTGGCGATGCGGACCGGGCGAACTGGGCTGGCGGCGAGGACTGAAAGCACGGCTGGTGGGCCAGGAGAACCAAACTGGACTGGGATGTCCCAGCCGCGCGGGCGCCTAAAAGGCGGGGAGGGACCGGGCGGAGCTGGGGGCTGGGACCCTCCCCCACCACGGGCCAAACCTTGTAGGGGCAGAAGCAAGGCCCAGTCGGAGATGGGGGTGCGGTCGCCCCCTGCGCCCACCCCCTCGGGACCGCCCCCTCGAGGCTCCGCCCCTCCCTTACTCCCCTTTCTTCCCACACCTCCCCCAGCCGTCGGAAGGGAAAGTAGCCGGGATGATCCGCTGAAAAAATCCAACCGCTGCTGAGGGGACGGTACCCTCGGCCTGGGGGTTCCGCGCTTCCTGAGTGACAGCCCGGCCCAGTGGCAGCTGCGGATGGGGCCCCTGGGGCTATTTCGGGGCGTGAGCTCACGGCAGCTGCCTAGGCTCAGGGACCTGTGTGCCCCCTCCCGCGCCTCAGCTGCAGCAGCCGCTGCCCTTAATTTAGAAGTTTCCTGTAAATCCCCTGGGATTAAATGTCTTTTTGGGGGGGATGGAGGGGAGGGAGGGCTCCTCAGCGGTCGAGTGCCTCAGTTTACCCTGAGTCTCAGACTGGGTTTGCGTTACCAACGTGGCAGTGATAGCGGAGAGCCTCACTAGGGACTCGGAGAAACTGAGGCAGGAGGGGAGCCCAGCCACTCGGTCGCAGTGAGGGGAGGGCCCGGCTTGCTGCCCCCGAGGGCGGGCCTGACCTCTCCTCCTCTTGTTTCTCCTTCCAGCCCGTAGCCTTGGAACCAGGGCCGCTACTCTACAGATACCTGGAGGCTGGGAACCCAGCTCCGCACCCCTTCTGCCCCGCCCGCACGTGCCCCGCCCCCACGTGCCCCGCATATTTTCCACGCAGCTACCTCTGGGCGGGATACGCGCGTTCCCCACCCCCATCCCTGTCTGGGACGCGTCCTTATCCGCCCCCTCCTCACCCTCCTCCTCTCTCTAGCGGCCCGACCACCGCTCCACTCATCCCCCACCCCACCCCCGCTTTCTCTCTCTCCCTTGCCCAGCGCGCCCTCCCTTCTCCTCTTCTCCCTGCGGACTCTCCTCTTTTCCCTACGGGCCAACTTTAGGCCGAAATTTCTTTTCTGCCCTTTTTTGGGATGTTTCCCGGTGGGGAGGCGGGGCCGGGCTGGGGCTGGGAATGCAGGGGGCGAGGGGAAGAGTTACTGAACTGCGGGGCCTCGGGAGCCGGAGGAGAGATGCCCCTCCAACCTAGGCCGCAGAAAGAGCCCCCGGAGCTGGGTCCTAGGGTCGGGAAGTCACGAGGCTGTTTTCGTTTTTTTTCTTGGAGTGGGGTGACGGTGTGTGGGGGTGGGGAGAAGGGGAGAAGCGCTTCGGAGGAGGGAAAAGGGGCATAGGAAGCCTGGAGGGATCGTTTCGCCTTGCTGTCCAAGGTCAGAAGGATGGGAGGCCTGACTTTTGCTGGTGGGGGTGGGAACCGTAGGAACCGTGGGCCCGGGGCCCGAGCCGGGGCCGGGAGGCCCGGAAATGTATTTAGATCTGATTAGCTGCCTGCTACTACACAAGGAACAAACCTGACCTCCTTCGTAGTGTTCCCTCCGACCCATCTCCCCGTTTTCCCCAAACTCGTGAAAGACCTTCATCGGCCCTTAGACTCCTGGGCGTTATCAAGTGCTTCTCTGTTCCTCACTTCCTGCATCGAGTTAATCCTGAAGATTCTACTTCCTACAAATGACGTTCCTCTTCCACGTCTCTGGGGTTGCCTTGGGCAGCTTTTATTACGTCCTGCATGGATCTGGTTCCCCAAATCATTCATTAAACTAGTTCTCTACATTGCTACCAAAGATCTTTTTAAAAGTTGGTGCGAATAGAATCCTAAAGTCCTTCACCCCGCCCCTTCCTACTCCATCTTTTGAGGATAAAAATCTACATTTCTTAATATGGTATAGAAAGCCCTTTGTTTTGGCTCCTGCCTAGCTTTCTAGCCTCATCTCCTTTCATTCCCATCCCGGATTCATACTGAGCTCCAGCAGGCGCTGGAAATAGTCATACTTTTCTTAAAGCTTCCATCTTTGTGCATTCTGTTCTCTCCCCCTAAAATGCTCTTCCCTTGGCTGATTCCTGGTGGTCTTAAAGACTCAGATTAAGCCTTGGCTCTTCTGGGAAACCTCCCTTGGCTACTTCCCCTCCAACCCCCTCCACCTACCTAATGATTATATGTTCTTGGTGCAGGCTGCTATTATTCTTATCATAGTTCTTATAACAGTTCTTGTACCTGTTTGTTTCCTCCACTTGTCTGAGTCCTACAGAACGGGGACTATCTTTTTTCAATTCTGAATTCTCAATGCCTGGCATAACATTAGGCATAGGGTTGGCACTTGATAAACGTTTGCCAGGTGAATTTTTTATGCACCAGGTTCCGGGTACACAAAGATGCTAATACTATGTGGATATAAAGGAACTCATGGTCTAGTGCAGCAGTTCTCAAAAGTTTTTGGTCTTAGAACCCTTTACACTCTCAAAACTTAAGAGTGCAGTTAGAAGATCCAAAAAGCTTTGGATCTTCACACAGTATTAAGACTTGTTACTCAAGGAATAAGATTTAATAAAATTAATAAAGTTTTACTGTTTCATCAAGGACAGTTTTAAGTGACGCTAGCATTTCTTTAATTGCTAGTGCATGACAGTGAGAATACAATGACTATTAGTAGAGCTTGGGCCACTGCCTTGATTTGTGCTAAGGCAGTTTTACCCATCAGTGTTTTTGCACTGTCAGTACAAATGCTGACACTATAAAAAGGAAAATAATGTCAACATTATTATGAACATAATCTTGACTTTACAGACCCCTGAAAGGGTCTCAGGAGCCGTTAGGTGCCTGAGGACTCCATTTCGAGAATTGCTGGTCTAATGGGTATTCAAATCTTTTCCCAGAAGGCTCTTGGAGGCATCACTAATGAGAGGTACAGGATTGGGGATGTGGAGATATGGCAGGGAAGTGGCAGCAGGAGTGAACAGCTATCCTGGCTTCACAGCTGTAGTTTAAACAGTTTAGACTACTCCTTGTTGGGGAGGTTGGAGACGGGATTTGATCTCTAAGGTCCTCAACTCACAATGCTAGGACACTGAATCTGGGGTTAGAGGGCTATAGCAGTGTTTACTGGAGTTGCCAGTCCTCTGCGTCAGAGGTGATAATACATCTCTATATTCCAGTGCTTAGCACAGGCATGGCTTAGTAAATATTGAATGAATTAATCAAAGGTGACAGGAGTGATGGTGTGAAGTTGGCACTTTTCCTAATTGGCTGCCCTGGGGATTCCGCCTACTTTAAACTTTCCCACAAGTAGATGTCTTGGCTTCAAGAAGGTGAAGGGTGCCCAGGGTAGCAGCAGATGGGTGGTGTTTGTGTGCCACTTGGAGGGAGAAGCAAGGAAATAACATACCGGGCAACAGAGCTGGTTAAAGAATCGTGCAGGAAAATAGTGGCAGATCTAAGGGGTCTGACAGATAGTCCATGCAGTGGGCAGAGCGGGTGAATGCAGAAGGAAGTGGAAGCACACAGCACTCACCTCCCTCCTCCCCGACCACCTCCCTCCACTGAACCTCCAGATTAGCAGGGCAGCTGGAACAGGGCTATCAGCACCAGCCTGCCACTAGGCGGGCTCTGCTTCCTAACTATAGTCTCACACCCGAGTCAAGCTTTTTCAGTTTTCTTCTAGTGGTATTCTAGGCAGTAGGACAAGGCCTTGGAGGGCCTAGAAGTTCCCCAATCTAGTCAACAGTAGAACCTACTCGAGGCAGCCTCAGTTGGATTTTTTGCTTGTTAAATGCCAAATGTGTGGTGGTAATTCTCTTAGGCTCAGACACTTGAATTTTATAGGCTTATTATTTTTAGCAAAGCTGCTTTGAAATTTGAATTTGGCCAGGGACTGGATTCGTTCACATACTTTGAGCAGTTATGAAGAACAGAGTGTCCCTGGTAGCCACAGAGAGCAGTAGCAGCTGCTGTCCCTGCAACAGAATGACACTTGGTGAGGTATAGGTGCTGGCCAGTGAGATAGGGGACAACAGGAATATGACTTCTCAGGGACAGTTTCCCAACTAGGATGACTTTAGGGATATGGGTACAAGGAGGAGGAAGGGGGCTCACAGGGCAGATTGCCACAGTCTGACCCACTCCATTTCTGAGCCAGATCAAGCTGGTGACAGAACTCAATCCCATTCTCTCCCCCACTGCCCTGGAGGAATGTCCTATCTCTTCAGGAAGCCAGGCAGAGTTGCAGGCAGAATCACCTTTATTGGAGCATGACTTATTTGGAGCTTAAAACCCCACGGGCCCCACAGGTAACTGGGGGTGCAAGGAAGAAGATAGTATCAAAAAAAGGATGAGTAGAGCTGAGGCTGTGGGGACTTGCCAGAAGCTGCTGGCAAGGTGGAGTGGGCTGCGGCCCTGGCAGGTTCAGATTGAGGTACAGCAGCGTTAATAATACTCTTGGAGCGTTAATACTCTGGGGAGGGGCAGGCTCTTAGGGGGCCCAAGGGCATGAAGGCACTTGGAGTTGGGAAAGGACAGGGGATGTGCAGCGGGACTGGGCAGGGCCAGGCCTAGGGTTTGGCAGGCACTTTGGGGAGTGCTGGGGTTGGGCAGGGTGGGCCCGACAGCCCAGAAGGCTTTGGTAATGGTAGGCACAGTCTCTGGGCTGGGTCTGCATGTTAAATAGAAGCGGCTGCCCTAGTGCTCATCTCGAAGCTCTGATGGCAGGAACTTGTACTGCTGTTGCCGGATCTGGGCCAGCTTCTTCCGGGCCTCTTCCAGCTCCCGTTCCTTCCGGAGCATCTCTTCCTGTGCGGCAATGATCTGAGGAATGAAGATCAGGGACTCAGTTCAGTGGGTTTGTTCATTAGGGTAGAGAGCAGTTGAGGCCAGCACAGGCAATGTGACTGCCTGCTAACAGTGTCCCTCAGGGTATCTAGGACCAAGCTCACCTGGGCAATGCCCCCGACCATCTTCTCCTTCACCACCACTGTCTCGTTCTCCTGGTCTTCAAAGGCTGCTGCCTTTTGTGCTGCCTTCACCAGGTTATCTGAGGCTCGCTTCACTGCATTGCCAGCCGCCTGGACAGAGAGAAGGCAGCATGAGGTTGAGAAAACTGAGGTAAGGTCCCAGCTGACAGAGTCCTCCCACAGAAAAGCATGCCTTGTGGGTGACAATTTAAAGCAGCACAGCCCAAAGTACACTGGGATGGGTCAGGGTTCCTCACCTGAAGCCGTTTCATTGCCTCAGAGTCCTGGTCAGCCTTGACTTTGCAGGCCACAAGGAGCTGGGCTGTGGAGGCAGCTACCTGCTTGGCTGATGAGATGAGCTTCTCCTGGCTAGCATGGCCTTGTACAGCTGCATTGGCTGCCTCACACAGATTGTTGGTGGCTGCAGCCACCATCCGGGCCTAAAGTAAGGAGATAAGGTTAAAACAGGCCTCTTGCCCCAGTCCATCCCCTCTCCAGCCTTCTCAAGTCTCTCCAGCTCAGAGGGACCTAGTGGGTGTTGTACACTCACAGCAGAAATGAGGCCCTGGGACCACTGTCCATCATCCAGTGCGTTGGCTGGAATGGCGCCCACCTGTGGAGGAAAGAGGAGAGCCTGATCAGACCTATGCTCTCCATTTACATGTAAAAGCCTCCAGCTACAAAACTGGTATAGACAGCAAAGCTGCTGCTGTCCCCATGCTTCTGGATATCCAAATACTTACCTTCCCTTGGGCCACCAGTTCTCTCTGGGCAGCTGATGCAGCCTTTACCAGAGCACTGGTGGCTGCTGCAATGGACTTGGCAGCTTCTAGTATCTGCTCTTCAAAGTTCAACGACTCATCTGCCTCCTACAATGGAGAGACAAAGTTTACAGAGAGAGATGCAAAGTAAGAGGGAGCTGAAGGTGGGGACATTCTGCCATTAGGAGGGCAGAGAAGACAGGGGGAGCAGGACTGACCTTGGGTTTGGCCCGGGGTTTCAGCTGCTCCAGCTTTTTGGCTGCAGCCTCAATGGCAGCTGCAGCTCCTAGAAGCTCATTCTCAGCGATGACCGTGGGGTCCTCTGGGTCCACCCATTCTGTTCCTGGTAGGACAAAGTGGGGAAGGAAGGAGCTAAGCTAGACCAGGGAGGTCAGGAGCACTGGACAGGATAGTTAGTATTACTAGGCCCCTGTCACCTGTAGGGACTATGGGCAGAGGCTAGCTCAGAGTACTCTAACCTGGAAGCAGGGATCTCCCCATGACAAAGGTTTCCCTTCCCTCCTTGCCCCTGGTCACCCCTCACCCTTCATGGCCTCAGCAGCCTGGATGAGCTCAGTGACTGAACCAGCCACACGCTTTGAGTGTCCCGTCAATTGCTGCTTCAGTTCTGGGCTTGGTTTCTGCAGGGTCTGGGGAAGAAGAAGGCAGGGAGCAGAGCATCAGACTTTAGCTTCTATTCTGACCTAAAAAAAACAGGGCAGACCATGGCCCCCCAATCCCATCCCTGGACCACTCCACACCACAGCCCTCGAACACTACATGGCCTATCCAGGTGCACTCTGGGTGGCACACTGCACATGCAGTGAAGACAGCAGGGCTGTATGTCACTCACCGGCTGGTAAGGAGAATGATCAAATGAGAAGAAAGAAGAGATGACGAAGGTAGAGAAGGAGGAGGTCAGGTGGAAAGAGAGAAATAAGAAAAAGAAGTGAAAGAGGTGAATGGAAGAACCAAAGAAGCTAAGAATGATGGGGCCCCAGTGGAAAGGAGGCTTAGAAACAAGAACAAGTTTGGGAAATAGATAGTGGGGAGGAGATTTGAACAAAAAATTAGAGAACTGGTTCTGAGGCATGTGGGAAGAGGACTGTGTATTTAGGGAGGCTGGTATGAGGAGCAGACAGTTCCTGCCTCACCAAGAGCACATGGTCCAGCAGTTCCAGGTAGCCATTGGCACACTCCCGGCCATAGCGCAGGGCTCGAAGCCGCACATCCGGGGCCACTTCTGGATGGTAAGCAGCTTCCTATAACAGAGTAATATGTTAGCGTTAGGTCCCAAAGAGCTCCAGGTCCCCCAAGCCCCTGTAGTTTCCCTCCCTACCATGTTCTGCCCTAAAGCTGCCTCACTACTAGGGTTGCTACCTTGCAAGCCCGAAGCATATCTGCGATAGCACGGCGACTCAGATTGGCTGTGGCAATGACATCTTCCTGGCGACAGGAGTTGCCAGCAGCAACAGCCTTGGCTGTTGCCATGGTGATACCCTTGGTCATTCGGATGAAATCTTCTGGAGTAGAGGTCTTGGCAGGTGGCTCTGGGGAACAGAAGACCTTTTGGGGCAGAACAAGAAGAAAAGGTTTACAGTGAGTGAGACTATAAGACAGTGTGTAGCACTCATGTAATTTAATTTGGTTCACTCAACAAGCACTCACTGAGTACATATTGTAGGTCAAGTCCTTGGAGAAGTTCACACATTCACAGTTAATATAATAGCAAGCAGCTAGTCATCATTTCTGACTAAAGTGACTAGAAAGAGTTCGTTTAAAATTAAAGAAGTAGCTTTTGAGCTGAGTTTTTCATTCCTGAACTACAGAGAAGCTTTGAATGGATGAGTGGCAAAGGTGAGGCAAGAAGGTGGATCTTAAGAGATATAGATACCAGGAGAATATTTTAGGTATATGGTAGAGCATGAATAACCAGGATATCATGTGTTAGAGTATTAAGGAATGTTCTAAAATATAGGGATGGCAGAGAAAAGGTTGGTGGGGCCTTGAATATCGGACCGAGGAACTTAGAATTTTACATAATATGTAAAAGTCATAAAAATATTTTGATGTATGTATGTGTTCATCCAACAAATTATTAACGATGGGCAGGTGGTAGATTCTGTGTGAGGTGCTAGGGATGCAGTGGGGAAGAAGGTCCTTGTTCTCATGGAGCTTACATTCTAGTTTTGGATACAGACAAAAAATAGGTAAACAAGCAGAAAATCTAAAGACTCTGATCTGGGCTGTAAAGGTAATAAAGAAGGTGCTATGATGAGAAATAAAAATGAGGTCCTATTTCAGATAGGTGCTCAAGAAAGGGTTCTCTGAGGAGAGAACTTTTAAGCTGAAGCCTGAAAGACTGGAAGAAGCCAGATGTTCAGAAATTTGGAGAGAAGCAAGTTGCAAGGGCCTGGAGTGGGCAAGAACTGACAGGGAGCAATGGGTCTGGGGTACAGAATGGGAGGAGAGTGAGATAGGATGAGTGTGGGGAAGTTGGCAGGGGCCATGGGAACTGAAAGGTGATAGGAAGGAGTGTGGATTCTGCCACAGATGCCAGGGCAGGATTTTAAGCAGAATAGTGACATAATCTAACTTATATTTTGAAACAATAATTCTGGCTACTGTCTAGAGAGAATGGATTGTGGGGGGTGAGTATGTAAGCAGGGAGATGAGACAGAGGCTATGGCATAAATACAGCTAAGGACTGATGATGGTTTGGACAAAGTGGTGCTGTTAGAGATGGGGAAAAGAGAAAATGAAATATGGAGGGAGCACTAACAAGACTTGCTGATGAGCTTAGATGGGGGGAATGAGAGAAGGATGTTAAAGCTGGGTTTCTGGCTTCAGGAACTGAATTACTAAAAGGTGCCACTTACTGAGATCAGAAAAATGAGGGAATGATCAGGTTTGGAAGGCAGAAAGTTTAAAGTTTCAGTTTGGACATCTCCAAGTAGAGATGAAAACAATATCAGAAAGATGAATTCAGAAGTGAGAAAGATGAGTAGGAGAGATGAGAATGATAGATTGAAGGCAGAGAGACCAGGTGAAAAACTGGTACAGCAGTTCCAGTGAGGGAGGACAAATGAAAATCTGCACTAGAGAGATCACTGTGAGACTGGGCGGGGGAGGGATGAGATGGTAGTTAAAAGGACTTGGCAATGGCCTGGATATGGTGAATAAGACAGTGAAGTCAAAGATGACTGAGGTGAATCTTCATGACTGGGAGGTTATTGCCACCATTAACAGGAAGTAGCATGTCAGGAAGTAGCATGTTGGGAGGCATTGCATCTCGGTGGTGGTGTCAAATAGGCAGCTGAAAAATAACTGAACTCAGAATTGGAAATGAACTTCTTAGAGAATGATAATGAAAGTGGTTGAACGTACCAAAGAAGAGAATAGAGAAAAAAGGCTATTTGTACAATTCTGGAAAAGCCTCTACATTTACTAGGTTGAAGATGATTCAATGACAACTATAGAAGAAATGTCAGAGAGGCAAGAGAAAAACCAGCGCCATGAAGGCCAAAGGAAGAAAGAATTTCCAAGACAGTTTGTTACCACAGTCAAATGCTTTGGAAATGTTTAAGAGGGTGAAGGCCAAGAAGAGGACTCTGAATGTGGCAACTAATAGGCCACTGGTGACTGGAGAAAGTGGGAGGATGTTGGTGAAAGAAGATAGTTGTCAAATGCTAAGGAGTAAAAAAGTGAGGAAGACTAAGACTTAAGTAGTTCACTTAAGACATCTGGCAATGAGTGAGAAGAGCATGGACCGTTTACATTTCTGCGAATACACGTGAGGTGCAGGTTCGGTCTAGCATGATTCCTCTGACTGGAGGCCCCGATGCCCCGGACTCCTGCTCACCGCTAGTTCCTGCCGTATGTGTTCTGTGGTTGCTTCCAGGGCCCGTGTGCCTTTGGTAGCCTCGTCTTCCACAGCTTTCACAGTCTTGAGCAACGATGTCACATTGGTCACCATCACCTAGCGGTGTCAGAGGAATGGGGGAGGGGGTCATTTTAAGGAGCAGGAGGAAGCACATTGATCTGCTCCCTCTCCTGGGACTGCTCTCATTCCCGCCAACCTTGGCAGAGTTCTTGAGCTGCCACACAGCAGGGTCGTCCCCAACTTTGCCAGCTGCAGCCTTGGTTGCACTGATGAGGTCTCCCAGGGCCTTGGCCACGTCTTTCACTGCATTGATCAGCACCACCTGTGTGGGAGAGCAGAGGTTCTGGTTTGTGGGAGGAAAAGGGGAAATAGGAAGTGGATCTGACTAGAATTAGAGGTATCAGGTGGATACCTGTGTCTCAGGGTCCTCAGCTCCCAGGCTGGCTGCACCTAGCTTAACCACATCAGCGAGGCGGGTGATGGTGGCCACAGAGGACTGGGCAGCTTGTGCCAGCTTCTCCTGGCTCCCAGCTGCATTCTGTACCAGGACCTTGGTGTCCTCCACCAGCACCTTTGCAGTCTTCAGAATGCCCTCCCTGAGGGAGGGTCCAGTCTAGTCAGCTCTCCTCAGTGTTCCTGCTGCTTCCCGTACTCTAGCCTCCTCTGGCCCCACCCCCATCCTGCCTCCCTGAGGCCCAGGTAACCTCCTCACCGGTGGTCAGCGAAAGTTTCAGCACCCTCACGGTTGAGTGTGCCAGCAGTAGCAAACATGATGGTGGTGTCGAGGTCGGCAATGATGCCAGACACAGCGCTGGCTGCCGTGATGCAGGCCTGGGTGCCACGATTCCCGGCCTGGAGTGCAGCCAGCACGTGAGAAACCTTAGGGAGGAAAGTCACATGGTGGCTGTGGTAGGTGCCATGTGAAAGAAAAAAGGTCACTGCTGCTTGGGAGAACGGACAGAGGAGAGGGTTGGGAAGGTTGGAGGAGGATGGGCAAGGTGGCAGGGCTGGGGAGCCAGTCCGCAGGGATGAGCACAGTCACCTTTTCGGAGACTCTCCGGGCACACTCTATGAGCTCTTTCTTGGTGTAGGCGTCACTGGGGCTGCACTGAAGGGCACCTGCCTTGGTGACCAGAGCAGAACAGCCATGCCCCAGCTCCTGTACCCGGTGCTTGATGTGGGCACCTATCTGTGAGCAGATGGAAAAAGGAGATGGCTTTTACATGAGGCACTCAGGGTACCCCCATGTGCTTGGAAGAGTCACTAAGGACCTAAAAAACATGCATCAGAGCACGCAGACTTTTCCTGTTTCATATCCTTTCGGCAGGAGGTCACCTCCTACACAGGGATAATAATAGCACGTGGGCACCAGCTGGTGAGGACTGTGTTAAGCATAGTGAGGAGAAGAGGGAGAAGCACCTCACGCTGGGGTATTTGGATCAGAGAGCATGGATTACAATTTGGCCTGTATGGTGGAGGGTTTTGGGGTTGGGGATTAGGTGTGTCTTGCTAAGATCCAATTACTTGCTTTCTTGGAAAGCCAGGAGCTTAGGGAAGGAAGGGCTTCACAGGTCTGCAACAAGGAAGGACAGAGAAAGGAATATATACTTGCAGCAGAACAGAGCAGCAGCCACAAGTCCAGAGGAGCAATAGCAATCGAATGGGATATCCTAGATCCTGGGTTGCCTCCTTTATCCCTGTGACTTCATGAAGGCTTTGATCCCATCCCTATACACAGCCCTGATCACTCGTTAGTGGAGTGGCCCTGAGGGTGTCTTCCCCTCTCTATGAAAGACTAAAGGAAGCTGAAGGTAGGATAGCCCCAGAGGCTGATATGATAGAAACAAGAGACGTGCCATTGCGGTTCTCTGTGAGGAGCAAGGGGAAGGTCAGAGCTGCCTCCATGTTTACCTCTTCATTTTCAGCAGCCACAGCTGCAGGTTTGGCCTGTGAGGCCAGCCGGCCATAGTCACTGGTCAACTGGTTAGCGAGAGGGCCCAGTTCCTCAGGGCTGGTGTTTGACTTGGTTACCTGGCAATAATGTAAAAGGTAAAATTATGTCCAAACTTGGCTCTCCAAGGGCAGTCCTCTTATACTCTCTCAAACTCACCATCTCCTGAACGGTGACAGCAATAGCTTTAGCTGTCCGCACCATAGTTGTCTGGTAATCCACGAAGGAACCTTCTGGTTCACCCATTGGTCCTTCATCTAGCTGATGGGGGAGGAAGGGGGAAGATAGTCAGGGTCTCTGCCACTGTGCTTAGGAACCCTGGCCCAGGGTAGCATCAGTGTCCACAGGCACCCAAAGACTAACCTGGTTGATGGCCTGGGTGATGGAGTCCACCATGCCACCGACGACCCCAGCAGCACTGGCTGCCTCATTGAGGGTTGTTGTCAGGTCCTCTACGGCCTCTGTCATCATCTGCACAGCTTCTTCCAGGGCTTCCTGGGTGTGAGCTGCTTGCTGTGGAGCAGAGTGAGTGAGTGGAGAGGGGTCCTGTTCTTGCTTCTCCAATGCTAACTATTGGCAGCCCCTCCCTCCCAGCCTGCAATACCTTGGGGTTACCGCCAGCCTCCTTGGCTGTGTACAGCAACTGCAGGGCAGACTCTGCCAACGTTTTAGTCTGGTCCAGAAGTGCCATCTGCTGCGGGTGGCTCAGGGTCTTGGAGGCAGCACCCACTGCAGCCAGGGTGAGTGGCTCAAAGTATTGGGCCATCTGAGACACCTGAGGCAAGGGGTTGGAATGGGGGTTAGCAGGACAAGGTACCCTCTTTAACCCTACCCCCGGGACTCCCCACTCGTCTCCCCAGGTACCTTGTGTCCCAGCTGGGAGGCTTCAGCCCGGGCAGCACTGGCCAGCGGTTCAATAAGATGGGAGATCTCCTGTACCGCAGTGAGCATCTGAGTGTGCAAGGCCTGGGGAGAAAGGGGACTTTAGCCCTATGACCTGGAATAGAACCCTCTAGTTGCATAGGACCCCACTCTTCCTTCCATACCGAACTAACTGCCCTTGGCATGTTCTATTCTCTTGACGTCTCCGTGAATCCCCCATCTTCTTCAAGTCTGCCATCTCTCTTCCCAGACACAACTTTTCACATAACTATCTTCTCCCTTACCTCTTGAGAGATTCCCTCGCGGGGAGCAAGCTGCTGACTGACTGCAGCAAGGGAAGCCTGGTCTAGGTCCCGTAGGCAGCTGTTCAGAGCTGCAATGGCCGCCTCGCACTCCAGCTGCCCTGGAGCTTTGTCCCTGCAGACACATCACAGGCTCCAATACCAAGAACAGCCCTGTAAAACAAGGCTAGCCTATCTTTCCTTATATACCCCGAATCTTGGCCAACAGGTATCCTCCAACACTATTCCATCTAACTGTACCTAAGTGTCCACCCCTCCATTCTGCCACAATGTATGTCCCCCAGTCACACCAGTTCTCCATCCCTTCAATACCTCATGCTTGTAATAAGCTTCTTGATAGAGTCTGAGACGGTACGGGAGTGGCCGGCCAGCACTGACCAGCGTGGAGGGTCCCGGGGATTGACTGCCAGGGCCCGGGCTGTCTGGATCAGTCCCCCAGCACTCTCCAACATTGTCTTGGCAGATACCACAATGGGCTCCATGGCGGCCCGGCCCTGGGGAGAAGGGAGGGGAGAGGTGTCTCACAGCTCCTGAGATGAGGCTGCAGCTAGCCCATCAGTTCTCCCTTCAGGTTGCCTTACCTCGGGGCTGATTTGGGCAGGAATGCTGGCGAACTCAGGGTTGGATGCAAAGGCACTCAGATTGTCCACAGCCTCCAGCAGAGGGGCTGTTGCTGCTTGGCACTGAGCACGGTTCTCCTCAGTGAAGGCCCCGTCTAGTGCCTGGAAATGGGTACGAGAGAGGTCCTCAGGATAGACTGTGGGCAAAGAGGGTGAAGCCCAGGTCTCTCTCCTGGGCTTAAAGGTGCGGGCAGAGGCTGGTGGTGACCAATGTGGATGGGAAAGGGCTTGGGCTCAAGAAAAAGGGTTTTGGTTGAAGGCTTGGGGAATGATGGAGGGACTCAGGGGAAAGACTAGACAGGTCAGGGAGAGGCTGAGAATTCAAACACTGGGAACCTTGATGGTCTTGACAAGATTGGCTGTGCTGTTGGCCACCTCCTTGGCTGACTGTACAAACTGGCGTTTGGCAGTAGGATTGGCGGTACGAGCAGAAGCCAGGCGGCAGCTGTTACACAGGGCAGAGGTGTGTTTGGCCACAATGGTGGCTGCAGAGAGCACCTGAGGAGACAGACACGTGGAAGAACCATGATGAGGGTAGAGGGAAGGGTACACACCCAGGAAGGAGCTAACTTTAGGCTGGGGGATGGAGAACAATACCTTTGGAGGTCTAATTAGAAAAGACAGAGTCACCTGAAAAGTCAGATTTGAGATACAGAGATTCTCAAAGATGAGAATCCCACAGGGTGTGGGAGCAAAGAGAGATAAAAGACAGATACATTAATGGAGAAATCCTAATAGGGTCAGTAAGAGAGTAAGTTCAAACATCTATAGAGAAGTCGTGAGCTTAGCAGTAACGGAGAGAATGATGAGAAACAAGGCAGAAGACAACTACCCAAAGAGAGACCATGTGTGGAAGGCCAAAGATGGCTCTCAGTCTTCTTCTTCCCCATACTTCCCTCATCTTCTCTTTTCCCAATGGGCCAGTCCATCCTGGCTTGGCATCCTTTCCCAGACTAGCCCATGGTACCTGTTCTCTTGAGTTACCTGGGCCTGGGTACAGCCAGGCTCCCCCAAACTCTGACAGGCCATCTGAATTGCCTGGTTTGCACGGGCAAACTGTGTGGGCTCCACCAGCCCTTGCTGTCCAGCTTGGCTGTTGGGGTCAGAGACGCCAACCAGATATGCAGCCTGGGGAAAGAGAAGTTTGAGAATGAGGGATAAAGAATATTTATTTCTCAGGTAGGAATCGAATAGTGATAGTGGAGACAAAGAGGAGTGGGGGTAAGTTTAGTGACCAGGGTTCTATGTGAGTGGAGGTATTAACAAACTATACGAAATAGATATTAACAAATTAAACAAGTTATTAAATACTAACAAATAGGTATTAACAAATTAAACAAGTTATTAAATATTAACAAAATTATTAACAAACCATTGTTAACAAATTATTAACAAACTATACTGACACTATAGAAAGCCCCCTCCCCCTCGCAAAGATTGTTTTAAAAATACAGTTCTAAAACTGTGGACGGTACTAGGCTAATTAACATTTATAACACCTGCGAGCTTCAGAGATTTGGAAAGAGGAAAGGGGAATGGTGTAATAATTGCCAAAATTTTTTTTTATGATTGGAAGATTGTCATAAGTTTGACTCATACTTCAAGCTTTGCTTTTCCCCTTTATGCTTTTTTCAAAAATAAGTTAAGCCATACAGAGCCAGCTCCCCAATAGAAGTGGGCAACAGGAGGTAGGGGAGACTTAGGGCGCAGGATGGTAGGCTTTGAGGGAAGCAGTCTGAGATAATGAACTCTCAGGTCAGTATTAAGAATTCAAATACCAAAGCAAAATACTCTCAAAGCTGGTAGGTTGTTTTATACTTTATAATGTAGAAAAAGATGAAATTAAGTAGTAACTCAAATAACTGGAAATTCAGTCACTGGTACTATTTTAATAAAGTAATAATTATGTGAAGAATTATTTGTATATGCTAATTAGTACACATCAAGAAAGCCTGGGCTGGAAAAGGCCCGACGGTTGGACAGTGTAATCATAACCCAAAACACCAGGGTTAGGGAGTGACAGCGATCCGGATTGTTGGGGTTTTGTGATTATTGACAAATATCTGCACTTCAGGAGGCAGAAAGAACCTCTGTTTCCACAGAGTTGGTTTTGCAAACATAACTTCTTGATTTATTTATGTGTGCGCCAGGCTGCGAGGTGGGGAAAGGAAAGCAGGGGGCATTCCAGGAACCATCTCAGGAGAATAACCTGTGCAGCTGCCTCGGTGAAACCACAGAGGGCCTTGGAGGCTGTGGAAATGGCCTCTCCAAACTCCGGCAGGTTTCCATTCTTGGCATTCTGGGAGATGCCAGTCATGGCCTCACCCAGTACCTGAGGAACAGAGGGTATCAGGAGAGTCAGGTCCTGTCATCAGAAGAGGTAGAGCAGCCCCCGGTTAGTTCCATCTTCCTGCCCACTGCCCTGCTGGGTTCTCAGCTGCACTGACCTTTGAGTTTTCCATTACACTGTCCAGGCAGCCAAAGTAGGACATGTCATTGATGGGCTGGACTGGGTTCTCTAGGAGTTCCCGGACCGTCTGTGTAGGTAGAGAGCAGAGTCAGATCCAAGACACCTCCCTTACCCCCAAATCCATAATGCCTTCCTCGACCTCAACCCATCAGCCTGCCAAGTGCTGACCTCCAATTCCCGCAAGGCATTGTCACACTCTTTCTGGCCTGGCGCCTGCTGGGTGCACATTGTGATGAGCTGGTTGATGCTGTCCGTCACTGCCCTGGCAGGAACAGAAAGCTGAGTGAATGGGTGCACAGGTCATTCCTGAGTCTATATACATGGTGAGTCCCTAGCTATTTCTCTTTTGCATGGAACCGCTCCTAAGCTGGGGACATCTCATGAAAAGCCCCCTCCCCAGTCTCTCCAACATGCTAGGGCTGAGCTTCCCTGCTCCAATTTACCGGGCAGCTGCAGCCAGCTGACTCTTGAGGTTGGGGGCAGCAGGGTCTGTGGACAGTGCCTTGGCAGCTAGAAGAAGTTTGCTTGAAGACATGGAGATACCCTTCAAGTTAGACACGACCTGGGCCCGGTCCTCTTGGCTCTGTTGAAGATGAGGAGGTCAACATATTGTCCAGTCCCTTATCTATCTCTAAAAGGGATCCTCTGTCCCAGACGCTCAAGTACTGCTATAGACTTGGGAGGGGAGGGAGCCAGGAGCAGGGCAGGACTCCATGGTCACACAGGTGCTTCCTACCTAACCCTTGAACTAGACCCTGTGTGCCTCTTCATACCGGAGCCTGTCCTGCCATCTCAACGCCAGCTTCCAGGAAGGTGCTGAAGTCTTGTCCAAATCGACCTGAGGCTCGAGCCAGGTCCTGAGGGGTTCCCCGAGAGGCCTGCACCAGCTCTGTGGCTGCCTGATTCAGCCCAGCAGCAGCTTCATTCAACCGGCTCTGAGCTTCTTGAAATGTCCCAGTGCTGGGGGGAAGCTGCAGGGTCAGAGAGAAAGTCAGATGCAAGGATGGAGAACGATACGAGGAAGAGCTTGGTAAAAAAGTTCTGGGAGGAGGGCCCAGAGCCTGGGACTGATGAAAGGAGATAAATCTGAGACATCAGGGTCAAGGCGAGGTCTAGAGGTAGAAGGAGAAGCTTGGAGTTCTTCAGCTTCTACATTGCCCCCCATACCCCGTCCTCCTACCGAGTCACTCAGGAGTCGCTTGCTGGCATCTCCCACTGCTCTCAGGGCATTATCCACATCTCGCTGGCCTGGTAGGCAGCTGACACAGCGGTTCAGTGCCTGGGTCACTGCTTTAGCCACCTGAGGTAGGAAAGAGAAGGGAGTTACCAAAATGGAAACGATTTGGGAGATCCCCTCCTCTACCCACAGGACAGAGAAGATAATTGCTCTACTGCCTCTGAAAGTGAAAGAGGAAACGGCGTGTTGTAGCTGAGCAGGCTGAAGTTAGGGTATTAATGACAGTGATCAAAATTCCCCAAAGTTGGTGTTTAGCTGGGCCCCTGCTGCAGTCTGAGATACTTGTACTAGGATGGAGAGAAAGTGTGAGATCCAGAGAGATCTCAAGAGCAGATCTTAGAAGCTATCCCTGTCAGCGTGGATGAGGCTCTGCCCCAATCACAGTGGGCCTTCTGATAGGATCTGGGGGAGAGGGAAAAAGTACCCCTTCCCAAACCTGACCTGGGCAAGCCGCTGCTGACTCTCAGGGTCTCCTGGACGGCCAGCTGCCTTTTTTGCTTCCTCAATGAGGCTGCTGGCCTTGTCCAGTACATCACTGGCTGTGTCAAGCACAATGGCCTGCACTGCAGGATCTGATGTCAGGGCAGCTACACCCCTAGCAGCCTGGGCCAATGACCGCAGCCCACCTGCCACATCCCGAGCTGCAATACCTGGAGAGACAAGAGAGAAGAAGGAAAAAGGCACCTTCATTGCCAGGCCCTGATCTTAGTGGTTTCCTCTGTCAGCCCTGACCCTAGATCAGCTCCTATTCCTCCATCCCCCTCACCACACGCCCCATTCCTGGCCCTGCCCACATACCTGCATAATTCTCATTGCCCTGGGCAACCTCCCCCAGCAGCTGGGCGATGGCAGAGCTCACTGCTTTGGTACTGTTGCCTAGGTCCTGGGCACATTTCTCCATCTAGGGATGAAGGGAGAGTCTCAGAGGGTGGGGGGTGGAGGGGGCTCAAGTGCAGGAGGGACTGGGAAGAGGGAACTTGAGAAGCTACTTGAGGAAATCTGGCAATTTAAATGAGATTTTGGGCAGCTCTGGGGCATAGGTGGGAAGAAAGACATCAGAGTTTGAGTAAGAATAAGGACTTAAGGATACTTACTGTCTCCCCAGGTAAGGGTTTAAGCTTGCCATCTCGAGCTGCTGCCTTCACCTCTTGCAGGTCTCTCTCTAGATTCTGTACCACACTCAGTGCAGAATCCATCTCCAAAGGCCCACATGCTTCCTGAGCCTATAATGATAGGAGGGTTTGGGGTATAGGAGGTACTGCTGTATCCCACTGATGCCTCGGGTTACATGATTATCCCTGTTGTAGGTTATTCTGCAGATTCCCCATCATCCCAGGACTCTACCCTCATCTTCCAAAAAGAGAGCCAGCTCCCATACCTTCTGGGCAGCGGTGCGAAGTTCAGCCAATGCTGTGCCAAGGTTTTTAGCACACTGACTCAGCTGCATGGCCGAAGCCTGGTCCTGAATTGTTGGCACGGAGGCCTTTGCAGCTGCCACCATCTTCCCACCTGGCTGTTGGGGAATAGGCAGGCAGATGAAGGTACCATCCTTCCTCCGGGCTTAGTACAGGGACTGATGATAGACAGGACATGGTGAGCACTAGGGCTCAGTACTAGGACAGAGGCTACTGGCAGAGATTTAAATTGTAAGAGCTCTAGGGGACTTAGAAGGGTGGGAAAGGTCTGGTCTGAGAGATAGGGAGAGGGTGCCTTGCCTGCAGGAAGCTCTGGCTGGCAGCAATTAGGGCTAGCTGGGCACTGGGACTGTCAGGCTGAGCTTGGCTCCCTCGGACTCCCTGCACCAGCAGTGGAATCTGCTCTGCCACAGCCTGTAGGTGAAAATGTCATGAGAATTACCACCCCCCCAACCCCCCGCCATCCACAGCCTGGGGGAAAGTCCCTCTCCTCCCATACCTCCTCTTGCCCCAACATGCTTCCTGGAGTCTCACCTTGCAGCTCTGCACTAGCAGGGGCTGGGGGCCAGCAGAGGCCTTGGGAGTAGAGGCTGCATGCTGGGCTGCAGCAATAGTCTGTGTAGCTGAGGCTGCAGCCTGCTTGGCTGCATGCTGTGAAAACAGAATAGTCAGGACAAGCCCCAGGCATTCTCAGACCCTGCCCATGCCATCCTCCAAGGAAATATTAAGTGACTCTCTCTGCATATCCCTCCCATTTTCAGTCTTCCCAGGGCACCCACATTCTTTTACTCCCAGTTTATTTCCCGTTTATTCACCTCCAGGCGCTGCACCAGCTTTTTCTTGATGGCATTCTGTGCAGCTGCATTAGTTGCCATGCGTAGACCCTCAGCTGCCTCCCGAAGCCGCTGCTGCTGCTCCTCACTGTCAGGGTGGGCGGCTGCTCCCTGAGAAAAGTGGACAGTCATTCCTGTGAATCTTAAATAATCTCTACTCTGATCCCTCCAGACTTAGACTTTTCCTCCCAAAGTCATTTCTAATATCCTCACTGAAAGATAATCACCAATGAGACCTCAGCCAAGCAAATGAGAAACCTTGGGAAGACTGGGTTCTCTTTGGGATGCTGAATTTTTAAGGTAGAATTGTTTCTTCTTCTTCTCTTCTTTGGGGAAGGGGGCATGTTTCTCCCCTTACTCCCCAGAAATTAACACTAGCAAATGGGAGTGAGCAGGGCTCTCTGGGACGAGGAGGATGTAGTTTAGAGCAGGGATCTCAACAATACTAAAGCAGGAAATCTGGTTAATGTGGTAAACTGAAAAACTCCAGGCCTGGAAGTCTTTTGACTTCTTCTTGACAGTCCTCTGCACCCTGTGTCCCTGGGTCTCACTGCCTTGTCTTTGCAGTGTTAGCAGTGGAGCCCCTGGGACTGAGGCCTACAGGCATACACGAGAGAGACCAGGAAACAAGAGGGATCTCGGGCAGGTGGTGGCAGCAAAGTAAGGCAAAGTAGAAACAGCAGACCTTGGACTCAGAGGAAGAAAAAGAGTATGGTTGTTAGTCAGTCATGAGGACTTCGGGAATCACACTGGTTGGAAGCCTAGGCCACTGTCTCTCTGCAGCTTAGGGATGCACTTATGAGTGCTTCTGTATTTTTTCACTTATATTTTTTGCTTCTCCTGGGTCTCCCCAGGAGGGAGGGTGACCGTCCGGACTGTTCTACTTCCCATCAGGGCACAGTCTGGGAGTCTGCACAGTCTCTGTACCTTGGCAGCCTCCACCATCTTGGCTGTGGCATCAGCTAGGATCTTGGCAGCGCTTAACAGCTTGCGGGAGTTCTCCAGATCACTCTCCCCTTCAGCATCAGCCTTGATGGCATTGACCAGGTCAGAGGTGGCTTGGGCTAGGATGCGGGCCTGTCTTACCATCTCACCTACGAAGACAGGGCACAATCAGGTAAGGAAGCCAGAGATACCAAGAGGGTGCCAGGGCTGCAGGAAAGTGGTGTAGACATGATAGATAGGGTTTTTCAGGACAGTAAAGAGACGGGGGGAAGCGGGGTGCAGAATTCTCAAGTGATATCCCTGGAGTTAGTGTTTTCTAGGTTTAGGATCTTGGAGAGACACCGATTTCCTGGTGGGCTTTGACAGGAGGGAAAATGGGTATTTTTAGCAAATAGTCTTGAGAAGATGAGACATGTTTTGTGAAGGCTTTTGGTGGTGACAGAGTGGAGAGGGGAAGACTATCTCCTAATAATGCTACTTTTCATCTACTTTTGTATACACTTTGATATATTCCTTAAATGTGCCAAAAAAGGCAGAGCAGGGATTATATTCCTGCTTTTCAGATGGAGAACCAGAGGTTTCAGAGAAATTAAACACCCAGTCTGTGTTAAGCCCTTAGGGTGAGGTGGCAGGTCTGCAAAGGAATGTCCAATAGGCTTGGCAAACCTCACTGGGGTTCTTTGTCTTCCCAGGGGAGATGTCCTTACCAGCATCACCCATGGAGCTGAAGATGTTCTCAGTGACAGTAAGGATGGTGTCAGTGGCCTGGTCATAACGGCCAGCAGGCCCAGCCCCTGTGGCATGGGCCCTCACGTGCTGCAGTAGCTCATTCAGGGCCTGGGTGACAGCTGTGGCTGCTGCTCCTACACCCCGCAATAGCTGCCCATCCTCTGTGGCTGCCTGAGAGGCGGACACACAGCTCTCCACAGCTTTGGCCACTAGTCGTCCGGCCTCTACCAGCTGCTCTTGACAGACAGGTGAGCTGATTGTAGGTGCCACCACCTGTGGGTAAACTGGGTGTCAGAGATGTAGGAAAGGGAAAGGAGTTGTGAAGTAGGGTGTTCATAGTGTCCACAGAAGTCATTGGGTTGGGTAATGAGGTCTCGGGAGCCAAAGAAATAAAATGAGAGGCTCATATGTGGGTGGCAGCATTACCTCTCAGCACGGGCTAGAGAAACCTCTGGGACTCACCTTGGTACAGGCTACCAGTTGGGAGGTGGACAGCGCACACTGTGTTGCTGCAGCAATAACCTGGGTCTGAAGCCCTGAGTCCTCTGTCCGCTGGGCCACACTCTTGGCCTTGAGGACCAGGGCAGCTGCAGCACTTGCCACTGCCTTGGCTAGCTGCATTAGCATGTCCTGTGGGAAAAGAGCAGTCAGCATGGCCCAAGATTGGGCTTGGGATACCTGGACCCTTCTCAGAGGCATAAGCTGGTTCATTATTCCGACTCCAAAATCAGGACAGTGTATGCAGAAGCAACCAGAACCTAACCCGAGCCCCTGCCTTGAGCGCCCAGTAGGACAGAACCCCCACCGAGGAACAAACCCACACCAAGAAAAACAGAGCCTACACCAAAGGGAGACATGTACGAGGCGGATACACTCGGTCAGTGATGGGAGGGAAGGACAGCGCTGTTACAGTGCGTTGGAGAGAAGGCACCTCCAGGGGTCCTTCCCGTCTCAAGCTTCTTTTATCTATTCCTTCTTAATCTTGGTTAAAAGCAGTCACCCTGGAGTCTTGGGAACAAGTCCCTGTACTACCCTCCCTGATCCCATTTTCTGAGCCCTTCCTCCTCATCTCCCATCACATCCTGCTCCCCCAGGAGGCTGGGGGGAGGTACAAAAGCGAGTGTATGCGGCTCAGAGAGGACAAAGCTGGGAAGGCCCAGGCCAGAGGCCGTTACCGTGGGGGGATCAGGGGGAGATCGAACCCCAGACCCTCTGGGTGCACATATCTGCATGGGAAATCCAGGATGACAAGTCAGCTGAGGAAACTGGCATGGGGCAGGGAAGGGGGCGGCTAGAGGAAGAGTGTTCTCAGGGTATAAATTCTAAAGGATTGAAGGCTGTTCAAAATGTCTTCAAGCTAGGGCAAGTGCTACATATGGGAAGGACAGAGAAAAGATGACAGGCGGCTAAAAAATATCATCAATTAGGGGCAAGGATGAACTAGTAGGTTAAGTTTGGATTCAGGGGTTCTGAATTCTCATCTCCTAAAAAGGGACTGGAGGTTCCCAGTGTCATTCCAGAAAGAGGTTCAGGTTGGCTCTGAGGGGTCAATTCAGAGTAGCAGGACTAGGAGCTGGACTCAGGATCAGAGGTCACCTCCTAGAAGCTAGGGTTCTGGGGGTTGGGTATCACCAACCTGGAAGTGGGGGTCAGTATCACTTTCCCCAATTTGCTGCAACAGCTCCCCACTGGCCTGGCCCACGTTCCCAGCTGCTTGCAGCAGGTTCTGACGGGGCTGTGGAGAGTGAACACCAGTCAGAAGCTGCCCAACCCCTGCCCACATGTCCATGGGTCCTATGTGCCCATGGGTCCCACACTTCCATCCTGTGGCTTGGACGGTCCCCTTCTCTTTGGGCTTGAACCCTCTCTTGTCCCTAGTGTCAGCCCTGTGGCCCCTGACCTCAGCACTGGCTGGCTGGGCACTGCGCAGCAGTTCTGACACTGCTCCCGCAAGGCCCTTCGCCGCCTGCAGCAGGGGACGGCCACTGCCGCCTTCATCTTCCAGCAGGGCAGCCAGTAGCTTCACGCCACGGGACATCTCCGTCAGGTTGGAGGAGATCGTGGTGACTGCACAGCCCACTGCAGTATAATCCGTTTCTGCAGGATCCCCTGAGGGGAGGAGGAGGAAGACCATGTATGAGAGATAGGGCAGGCTAGACGATGGGCTGAGAAGGAGAATAGTCATAGGCAGTTAGTCACACACATGTCCGTCCTAAGGGAGACATGTACACACAGTCCTTTCCATGAGTCAAGGTATAGTCACACCAGAGCCAGTCACACTCGTGCTCGCACACGCTCGCCCTCCACCACCACACACAATGAGCTTGGCGTCCAGCCTACCTGCTGTCAGGTTCACCACGGAGGCAGTACCAGCTGTGATGGCATCTACCTGGGAGTGGATCTCATGCTTTGATTCATCCATCTTGTTCTTCCGCCAGGCCTTAGAGGCCTGAAAGAGATACAAACCTCAAGATTTCCTCTGCTTTGGTCAAACCCAACCTTATCCATTGAAGTCCCAGCTTCAGTACCATTGGCCTCTCCTCCACCCCATACTCACAGCATCCTGGCCCAGAGGAGGCAGAGTGTCAAAGTCATCCAGAGTGGCCTGAGCAGCCTGCACAGCCTGCATGCTGGAGTTGATGGTTCCAGTGAGTGCCTGCTGGGCTGAAGTCTACAAGGAGAGGAGTAAGAGAGAACATTTAGAGGAAAGAAAAGGTAAAAGAGAACCTGAGGCTAGGGAGAAGAATACAAATAGGGACGGGGAAAAGACTGTGTAACTTCTGGCTAGGCCCAGCTGAGGGGTGTGGGGAGGGGCGGGAAGTGGGGAGTGTTGGTACTGTGGTGGCAGTGAGGGCGCTCTTACCAAAGGAGGCATGTGTCCTCGGTGCATCTGGCCACTGGTAATCTGCTGCTGGGCAGGTGGCATACTGCCCACCTGGAAATTCTCAGGACCAGAGGCTCCAGAGCGCATGATGGCAGGCAGGGCCACAGAGCCGTGTTCCACTTTACCCACCCGGTTATACTGCTGCTGAAGGACAGTTGACCTAGAGAGGGGACATACTGAGGAGCACTCAGAGGCCTTCCTCCTTTCATCCCCTCCCCACCAGCTCCACTGCTTTTGCAGGTCCTGTGGTCTCGGAAGGTCTCATTATAGCCTTCTACTAGTTAAAGAACCATCCTAAGGATTCCTCAACCCTCCAACAGTCCTTAGAGTCGAGCCTTGCCTTCCCTGCTCCCAAGGTATAGGATTGGCCTAGGTCCCTTCGTACTTTTTGGGGGACACCGAGTCCTCTAGCATAGTAGACTCCTCATCTCCCTCCAGGCCAAAGTGATCTTTGCTTTTTTTCTGTGGGACGGAAAAAGGAACATGAGTTAAAGAAGAGGAAGTGAGGAGAAAGGTAGCCTCTTCTTTCCCCAGTCAACCATTTTCCAGAACCTGGGTCCCCATTGCTAAACGACGGGCTTGGGGAGAAAGTAAGAGAAGATAAGGAGAAGGCTGGCGGGTGGGGGCGGACGGGGCAGGCAGTGTTCACCTTCTTAAGAATGATGTCAATGTAGCCGGCAATGAGCTGTGCTATCTGCTCCCCCTCAGTCGTCTGTACTGAGTAGTAGCCATCTTGGTAGTCCCCGAAATCCTAGGGTGACAAAGTGGGAGCAAGCTGATGAGAGTATCTTCCTATGCCAACAGCCCTCTAGGAAAAAGCCTGCCTTTCTTTAACCTCCAATTTCTTTATTTTCTTCCTTGGAAGGAAATAGTCTTCCTTGGAAGGAGTAGTCTTTGTGCTGCACAGTTTCAAAGACATGCCATTTACTAAGTCTCTTTTCTCTCACTCTGATAAAACTGGGAGGGCACTAACATTTACTGTTAAAGTACCACACCTGAAGATCAGCTTTAGTATCGAAAATTGGAAACTAGTACTTACTAATTTCTCTTTCATTGAGGCACTTCGGAAAGTTGGTGTCAGTTTCAATTCATAACACCAAAATATAAAGGCAGAGGGGAAAATTACAGTTTATACTTGCTGCTGAAAGAGGGAAGATGCGTTTTTCTATCACCTTTTTCTTCCCTCTCCCCAAGTTTCCTGTGATCTCAGCTTGCTTTTTATAATTTTATTCTATTGCTCTTTAAGAATAAGTTTCATTTACACAAAACTCACTCTCCTGGAGAGTGCTTCTCAACTCTAACCTCCATGTTCCTGCAATAGTTCCAGTTCTCCTTTTTTCTGGAGTCACGTTCAGTGCACCTGTCCCAAGGGAAATGGAAAGACCTCTCTGCAGCTGCCCCTTCTCTGAAGATTTCAAAGCCCTTTCTCCCCTGAGCCCCCAGGCTCACCAGGGTGAAACTCTTGGGAGAGGCAGCCCAGCGTTTGATGTTGGTGAGGTTCCATTCCTGGATCACCTCTTTGGTCTTCTCATCCACTCGCATCACACATTCCTTAGTGATGCCCAGGAGCCTGGGCACCAGCTTGTTCTTTCCTTTCATCTTTTCCTGTGAGACAGAGTTGTCATTGGTGTTATAGGTCAGAGGTCGAATAAGAAATGGTCATTTCAGATTAAGACTATAAGGGGTGCTGAAATGGAGAGGAGTGTTAAACCAGGGTGCCTAGGACCAGGACAAGGTTACTTTAGGGGAAAGGGAAAGGGAGGGAAAACGTAGGGTAGGAAGGGAAATGGTGGTGGAGAACTAACAACAGGCATGTTTTCACAGGGTAGAGAATGAGACTCTTAGGGAATGCTGGGAAATTTGACTGAAGGCAGGTCAGACAGGAAAGGGTAAGAGCAAAATAAGGAGAGCAGTAAGAAGAGTCTATAACCCACCTTAACCAGGAAAAAGGAGACACCATATGTCTTGAGGGAACGGGCTAGCTTTACATAGCGGACCTTGGCCTCGATCTCACTCATCTGTCCACAATTCTTGTGTGCCTTAGAGAATGAAATGGGGAAAGATTTAGCAAAATATGGGGAGGATAATATTGCAGACAAGGAGTTGAGATGTTAACTATAATGAGAGAATATTATGGGAACACAGGAAAGGTTAGAGAGTACAGGATAGGAAAAATGAGAGGGTGATGGGCTGGGAGCTGATAAAGGATCTGCAGAAGCGATGGTTCAAGGGATATAGTCAAGGAACTTTCAGACATTCTGGAGATATGAATGGATCGTTAGGAAGTAGGTCAAATAGTAGGCCTTTAGGGCTGAGTACTCAAAGAGTGGGGATAACAAGTTAATTTGAACAAAGATACACTTTTCACAGTAATTTCAGGTGTACTATCTCATTTGATTCTCCTAACAACCCTACGTAGGGCAGGTACTGTTATCCCATGTTAGAAGTAAACAAAAGAAAACAAGAATATTGAAAATTGAATTCCATGGCAAATGCAGTGAAGGAGCTGAGACTAAAAGCCCAGGTCTTCTGCATTCTTGGCACAGGAGAAGTGGGAGAATAGCTTAGTGAGTGGAAGCGGGGTGGAAGCAGACGGGCAGGGGTGGGGTCCATTTAGTCAGTAGGATTAAGCAGCAAAGCTCCCGGGTCATCCCAAGCACTTTCCCCTGCCCCCATTCACCTGGAAGATCTTACGCTCTCCCTTCTGCTTCACATACTCCTTGGGCAGGAAGTCCTTCAAGCTACACCAGAAAAGGGAGGGTCAGCATGTCGTGGGCAGCATCGGGGACATATGGGCCATGGACTGTGGGCCTAGGGCTGTGAGGACATGTCTAGGACAGTGTTATCTTTGGGGAGAAGGAAGACTGTGAGGGAATAGAGTCTGGATTGTCTCTGAAACTGAGATAACTTAGCATTAGCTCTTGAATGCAGCCTGTGTCTCTCCCTACAGGGAAAGGGACTGAGGGAACCTGAGGCTCAGTCCCTGAGGGAAAGAGGGTCAAGAGCATTACTTCAGGGAACCAAGAGCAGAAGGAGCTCACCAGAAGAATGACCGCACCTGTAGGAAGCTGAGAAAGCCAAGCCAAACTCTACATTTTGAGAAATATCAATGGATGAAGACTTGTGGGACTTTTTAAATCTAATATTCCATATGAGTAAAACTGTATCCTATTTCCCTCTGTCTCCTGCAATAAAATTCTTCAGAGAATCTCAAAAAAGTTACATGCTTGCTTAGGACATAGGTGGAAGGGGAAGAGATCTGGACCACATTCATATTCCACATGGGGCCAGCGAGGAGACAAATGTCTGATGGAAGCTAAAAAAATACCCATGTAGGTCAAACCCAGGTACCTCAGGAGAAGAAATGGGGTGAGAAGGCCTAGGATGGAGAGAGGCCTACTGAGGTCACAACAGCAGGGAGTCCTGGGCCTTGATAGGGTGTGGGATGTGAGTTACTCACTCAAGGAAGCCAGCCTTGTGCTTCTGCTCATTGTGGGGCCCAAACTGGATCTGGCATTGGAAGCCAGCAAACTCACAGGCCTTGTCGAAGGAGACAGGGTGGGAGCCATTCAGGATGTCATCTCGTGCCTGGACCACACAGGGAAAGGAGGTGAACAATGCATGTGGTTGAAGGAATGCCCTTCGCCGTGCTTCTGTCCTCACTCCCTACCTCCATTACCCCAGGCAAGTCCTCTCACACCTGCACATATAGAAGGTTCAGCTGTACGGGGTCCCGGGAGTCCACATTCTGGTCTGAGTAGAAGAACTTCCTCCGCAGCAGAAGTGTCTCATGCTCCTCCACTCCCTGTTCCCTCAGTGTGCGGCCATGGTCCAGCCAGTTCACTGGGACACAGAGAGTCCCCTCAATCACAAGCCCTCAAGGCCCCTGTGCTGTCTGGTCTCTGGCTTTTGGTTTATTTTTTTCATCTAGTACCTTCTCTCATTAATATGCTAATTTCAGTGAGTATAAGACTTTGTTTCATTACTGAAGCATCACTAGTGTCTAAAATAGTGTCTTCTAAGAGCAGTGTTCAATAAATAACAAATAAATCGCTGCCCCCTGCCACCCAGATCAATTCCAGTGCCCTCCTTTTTCCATTTCTGCTTACGCTCATCATCTGTGTGCAACTTCTGCTTGAGTTTCTCCATCTTCTTTTCATCTCGCAGCAGTGTCTTGTCCTTTCGTAAGGTCCCCGTCACCTCCTCCTTTTTCTCTTCCATCAACTCTCGAACCAGAGAATATTCATCATGGTTGGTGATGCCTAGGGGAGGGGAAAGGGTTGGTAGCATCCCAGGCACTGCATCCACATCTTTTGGCAGAGTTGGAGCCTCCCTGCCTGAGCCCTCAGCCCCACCGAGACCCCTTACCAATGCGGGCACAGATGGTCATGAGCATGTCGGTGACAGTCTTAGAATCATCCACCATGATAGTCTTCACAGTTCCATCTAGCATTCGGATCTTCAGGGGTCTCTGTTTCTTCTTGTACTCCATGGTGTCCTGTTGAGGCAGGAATAGGAGATAGGGGCCCACTTTAAGCTAGAGGTATTACTTCTTTTTTACATGGCCAGAGGGGAAGAAAGGAGGTTATTAAAAGAAAGACTATGATGGTTCACTCAAAAGCAGAATATTATGACCACCATTAATACACAGAAAGCATGGGAGAGGTCAGAGACAACAAATGTAGGTGCTGAAAATAGGGAGGTGGAATGGGGAAGCTAATGGAAAAAGAGGTTGGTAGTCCTTGATGAAGTGACACTTACCCCATTTCGGAGCATGTAGTAATCCAAAGCTTTCCCGGCCTCCAGCCATATACCCTTTTTGGGGTCATCATCTGACAGAAACAGCCCAAAGTCGCTGGCTAAAAGAGAGGATGGATCACTTCAGACATATGAGGACCCCAATGTGGCTGAATGGCTGCATTGCTGCCTCTTATTATTTCCCCAGTGATTCTGGGCCTAGAGGGGAGGAGCGAGCCATGGAGCATCGACCTGAGGGATAAGTAGCCTTGGGGGACAATAAGGTCATGCCTCAAGGCCAAGAGCCTGGGAACACAATGGACCAAGAATTCCCACCCCAGCCACCTGGGTAATCAGACTCACGAGGGCCAGTGAGGGCCTCTGGGATACGTTCACGAATGATGCGACAGGCGTCGTATACCATGGTGGATGGCTCGAACTGCATCGTCTTCACCACATTTCCAATGCTGATCTTCAGCGAAAGCGCAACCATGGTGGCAGCTTCTCCTCTCCAGGCTGGCTACACCTGGCCCATGGCATTGGGCATTAGAATACCCTTACTGAAGGAGTGAGGATCCCTCAGGTGGCGTCCCAAGGAGGAGTGTTTTTGAAAGGGATTCACCAAAGCAGGTAGTAATGAGGTTGTTTTAGTTTTATTTAATAATTTTATAGAGTGAAAGATTTATTACATCAAAAGGGCTAGTCCTAATCACCTAAGACATCTAAAGGAGAGGCTGGTCTGCAAGGTGCAAGAGCAGGTCTGAAATGCAGTGTGATCTGAGGACAGTACCCTGTCCTCACCACTGGAATCTGTGCCTCCCTTCTTTCTTCTGAGAGTGTCTTTCTCTTTCCCCTTGTCCCTGTTCCTTTCCCAGCCCTTCCTCTGCCTTGTTTTTACCTTTTCCTGGTTCAGTCTTTTTCTCTGTCTTCCATTAAATCCTGCTGGCTTTTCCCTGTCTGGAATTCTTAGAGCTCTGCCCTGACTCATCATGTGACCTTCCCTCACAGCTTCCCTACAAAATGAAGACGTATATTAGATAATTCCCAAGGGCTCTTGAAGCCTGCAAACATTGACTCTAGCTAGCCTGGCAGGGAGACCAAACACTGGCTGTTCAAGCCATCCAGGCCCACTCCTGTCCCAGCTTTCCTCTAATCTGAGATTCTGGGGCTTCCCTGAGGAGCTTGGCCCCATATTTGGCTTCCCTGGCAGTCAAGCTAGAATTATGACCCTCTAATCCAAAGAGAGCTCAGGAATTATCTAGTCAACTCTTCAATTTTACAGAAGGGCAATCAGACCCCGTGGGGGGTTGGGGGGGAGGAGTTTCAAGGCAGGTCAGAGAAAGAGCCCAGTTCTTCTCAGTTCCTGCTCTTTCCAAGTTACCAAGTCCTCACTACAACTCCTACGTGTGTTCTTTTTCAGTAAGTCCTTCTCAGAATCTGTCCTCTATCTTAGCTGCCTCCCCTGATGGTATTTTCAGTGTCTCTGAGGATACCAGTCCTATCCTGCCCTCCCCTGCCTTCCTCTGCCTTCCTGGCACCACCTCTCAGTGGGTTGGAGGAACCATTGGAGGTGGCAGGTGGCACACAGTGCACAAGAGGACAAGTCTGCCCCATAGCTGATGATGTGACCCAGTTTGGTACAGGGATTGGTGCCTCTTAACGAAGAGAGTGAGCGCATCCAGGATGCCCATTCCCCTTCTGACAAACTGCTAGCCTCAGAAGGGAGAAGCAGAGGTGGGGATGTTGGGATACAAAAGGCAGTTGAGAAGCAGGGAAGTTGGGAAGGGGCATGTTTTTTGGGGGGAGGTGAAGTCATTAGAGAGGATGAGGTAAGCAGGATTGAAAAATCTAAGTAGAAACTAGGGAGAGGAGATTGATGTGGAAAGAGTCTGGGTCAGGGTCTGAGAGACCATTTCTGACCTTCTAAACAGTCCAGAGCAGGGGTCTCCAACCCCCGGGCTGCAGACTGGTACCGGCCTGTGGCCTGTTAGGAACCGGGCCACACAGCAGGAGGTGAGCAGGGGGCCAGCAAGCGAAGCTTCATCTGTATTTGCAGCCGCTCCCCAGCATGAGTATCACCGCCTCAGCTCCACCTCAGATCATCAGGTATTAGAGTCTCATAGGAGCACCGGTCCCTGGTGCCAGAAAGGTTGAGGACCATTGGTCCAGAGTCTCAAAAGAGAAGAAACCACAGCTCGCTCTCTACCTCTCCTCTCAAATGAGAGGACCCTCCCAGTCTCCCCAGTTCTAGCTTTCTGCCCACCTCCCCATTCCTTGGGCATCTCGCCCAGTAGCTGGACAGACCTGGCTGTGGAGTCACTGGAGAGCTGGAGGAAAGTTGGAGAAGTCAGAGGAGCTGAGGGCAGGACTGAATGGATCCCCCACTCTAAGCTGAAATTCCACATCTCCCCCCATTTCCTCCGGACATATGGATACCCCCTCCTTACTCAAGTACGGAAAGCTCTGGTGAGACCCCGATAAGGGAGCTGAGTCATGCCTACCCTTACTTTCAGGCTGGTCATGAGCAGACAGTTACATAGCCACAAGAGGGTGAGAACTGAAGAGTGAATTGGGGGTGATGAGGGTATAAAACAAGGCCCCTGGAACTATCCAAGAAAGCTATCCAGTTCCTGCTCTGGCCTGAGAACTTTGCTCCCCTTTCCATCATGTTTTAAGGAATAGCAACAATACCCCCTCCCCCAATGTCCCCCTCCCAGAGAACTCCTCCTCCCTCAAGACATTCCTGAGACGCATTCCAGAGGAGTTGGGCAACTGGAGGGTGGGGAATGCAGGACAGAAGGTCAAATCCCAGCAAGGAATGGAATGTAAGTGTACTACGGGTAAGGAATTTGGGATATATGGAAAATACAGTCAGAGCAGATACCCACAAAGAGAGTTGCAGAAAGACAGGTAATTATAGTGAGAGACAAAGGGAGACAGAAAGCTGAAGACAGTCAGAATAGAAAAGGGTTGGGGGAGTAACACTCAGTCTGTTACCAAATTTGGCCTCTGAGTCTGCAACCGCGAGCAGGGGGAGGAGGGGCGGGGGTGAGGGTTGTGGGTGAGACTGACATATCCGGCCTCAGGCTGCTGGAGGCTCATTTAGGGCTGGACCGGGCAGCTGAAAGGCTGGACCTGACCTCCCCCAACACAGCCTCTCCTCAGCTACACCCCTACCCACGCATATTCATTCTCCCCAAATGTACCCCAGCTTATGCACTGAGCTTTTTCCCACAAAGCTTACACTGTCTCTAAGTACACATTATCTCAAACACGCAGCCTCTACACAGATCCCATCACAACCGTGTTATCTTCTCATAATGACCCTATCCCAGGCACACAGCTTCCCCACAAATACACCTCTATCAGCAAGCACAACAGTTGTCTCATATCACCCCTCCCATTATATAGACATTCTCCCTCCATTCATCTAGCAAGCATTTCTGAAGACTTACTGTGGGGAAGGCACTAGGCTAAAGTCTCAGCGGCTGGGAACCAAGAGTAGGCCCTACCATTTGCCCTCAAGGGGCTCTCAGTCAGCTAAATAAGAATTATAATAGAGGGCAAGATGTAGTAAGAGCCAAGAAGTGTAAGTTCAAGGGAGTGATGGGGATCAAAAAGTCTCCATGAAAAGTGTCCTTTGAAATAAGGATTTTAAAATAAAGATAATAAAGAATAATAGTGATCTATCTTTTTATTGACTATATGGTCCATTGCTTTGTGTACATGATTTCATTTAATCCTTACAACAACCCTGAAAGGTAGGTGTCGTTATTTCCATTTTTACAGTTTAGGAAACTGAGGTTCTAAAAAGCATTTGTTCAAGGTACTTGTCCAAAATCACAGAGCTAATAAGTTGTGAAGCCAGGATCTGAACCCAGGTCTCTCTGACTCCAAAGCTCAAGCTCTCTCCATTATACCAGCTGGAGATGGGTCAGGGGTCGCATTCCAGGCAGAAATAATAGCATAAGCAAAGGTGAAGAAGCAGGAAATCACGGAGGCGCATTCAGGGAAGTGAGTAGACACGCTGGCTGAAGCACAGGGTACCTGCAAGGGAGCAGTGATGGGGAAGTTAGGAAAGGCGAAGGAGGACTAGAGAGAAGTAAGAGGAATTTTATCTACTAAAGGGCAACAGGTGGCCAAGAGAGGCTGTGAGCTGAGAAGGGACATATCCAGAACTGGATTTTAGGAAAATAACTGGCAGTTACCTTGGAGATTTGGTTAGGAAGACACTGCATTAGCACAAGTGAGAGGTAATGAAGCCAGAGATAGAATAGTGGAGAGAAGGATGTTGCTCAGAAAATTTAAGAGGTAGAACTGACAGGACCTGATGACAACCCATCATGTCAACTCTCAGGGACCAGGACCCAAAGTCAGGCTGGGATCCCAGAGCTTCTTGTCATCAGTAGCTCCTCAGTGGCTAGGGTAGCTTGAGTTTAAGCAAGAAACTGGGAAGGGAGAAAAAAGGATCAGGTTGCGCTGGGAATGTAAAGATGATGAGACTGTGGTTAGGGGATGTTGGTTAGGCTGTGGGAAAAACGGGATGGGGATGTGGTTAGTACCAGGTAGGGGCAAAAGGGATGAGGTTAGTACACTGTGTCAGATGGGTACTAGACTTATTGGGGTGATCCCTTCATAACATATATAAATGCCTAACCACTATGCTGCATACCTGAAACTAATATAATATTGTATGTTGACTGTAATTGGAAAATAAATTAATCAAAAATTAAAATACATGTACATATCTTTTTTAAAAAATTAAAAAAAAAAGGATGAGGTTAGTTACTGTATTGGGCTGGAAATGGGGAAGACAAGTTATAGAGAAAGGCTGGGGAAGACAGGAGTAGGAAAAAATACATATGTAATCAGTCACCAGATCGGGCTGGGGGAAGGGGAAGAATAATTATGTGGAAAGTGGCTAAATCAGAAAATGATAAAGTGAGGTCACAGGCTAGGTCAGGCTACAGGAGGCTGAGAAAAATGGGGGCTGTGGTCAGTGGCTAAATTAGGCTGGGATGGGGGGGATAGTGTAGGGACACTGATAGTGTCTAAGTATAGCTGGAATTGCAGGGCGGCGAGGGGCCGTGGGATGCAACCAATGGCTGGGTCAGGTTGGGTAGGGGATAGTGCTATGGTCAGTGGCAGGGTCAAGCTGGGAGTGAAATGGGGGTGTGGTCAGTGGCCTGGCTGGGCGTGGGATCAGCAAGACCCAGTTTCCTCTTTGGGTCTCATTTCCTCTTTTCTCTTTGGGGAGTGGGGGAAGGGGATCTACAACTGGACCAAGAAATTAAGGCGGCTTAGAATCAGGGGAGGGCACATAGCAGGGACCAGGGGTACTTGCCAGTTGTGCTGGACTGAGGGTGGGGTATTCAGCAAATGAATGAGTGGGTGGAAACTATGGGAGAGAGCTATAGTGATGGGAAAGTTCAGATTTGGGTGAGGATAAATTAAAGTAAGACGTGTAGATTAAGAGGTGGAAAGAGAGGCAGGCTAGGACTGGATGATAAGATGAAAAACATGGGAGAATTATAGGCAAGGGAAGTATTCTGTAAGGGAACATGCAAGAAGGGGGTGAAATGCAGGGCTAGGGATGACAGTTGGAGAGGAGGGCTTAATATCTAGGAAATAAAGGAAATGAATGGCAGTGGAGTTGAATTTTCAGAGGATTCAGTCATCCCTTTATCCTACAGCAACAGCGTTTCCTTGGTCTACTTCCCCCTTAGTCACCAGTCCCCTCTCCCCTAGGCAGTCCCTCCACTATGACTAGGCCTCTCATATATCCTCTGGGTCCTTTTCCCTTTCCCACCTTCTATCATGTAAACAACAGAGTCTAGGAACCCCTGCCTCTCAACTGTAGTGGCCATAGCAAGAGCCTTGAGCTTAAAGAGCAGAATAAAAGAAACTCGAATCCCGGATGCCTGCAATTCTAGCTGAAGTCCAGAACCATGACCTGAAATTTAGTTTGTTATTTTTCTGGTCAAAGAAGCCGTTGCGACTACATGGGAATAAGAGACTTCCCCGCAAAACAAGAGCATCTACCTACTGCCAATCTCCTAAATTTTACCTGCCTGAGGTCAACTACTCTGACCTCGACTGCAACCTTTAGAACTGCCCTCAATTCCTAACATTAACCCTGATCTTAATTTGTTTACTGTTTCCCAATACAGGCTTCAACATTCATCCTTTTCCTAGCAGGCAGCTCTAACTAACCCTGATCCCTAACGCTGACAGAATTTTTTTTCTTTAGCACCACCCCCCTGACCTTAACCCAAAATGTTGACCCCTAAACCTACAGCTCATTTGTCACTTGATTCCTGATCTACTCCTTCACTGTTTAGCTCTAATATTGACTATGTCATGGTTCTCTAATCCCCAAAACTGAACTTCTAACCTAATTCCTGTTGATGACCCTGAACTCTAACTCTAACTTTGACTTAATGTTGGCCATCCTAGTAAATAAAATGACCTTAATCCAAACTTTACCTACATAAACGGACCCGACTCACGCTAATAACTCTAAGTTTTAACCGTGGCTCTATAACTCCTAAAGTTAACCGGATTCCTAAAGCCAACTCACCTAATCCTAAACTCACCCACTTACCCGCTATCAGCTAACCTCAAAACCAATACCCGCCCTGCACCTCACTGCCACCCCACTTGCCATCTTCCCCCAAACCTATCACAGATGACTGCTCCCAGGAAGGGCTTGGCTCCTGCAAAACGGCCTACTTAATTCCGAGCCCAAGCCCAGATACACTTGACGTTGACCAAGACAACAAGACCCGAAACAGGAGACGCAGGAGAGTCAGGGGCCCCGCCCGCCCTTTCTCCTCCCGGGCCTGGCTTTGCGGCCCCACCCTGAGGCTCCCGTGCGGCCCCGTCCGGCCTACCTGAGCTGCCTGGCTTGTGCCCCGCCCGCCGGCCCGCTAGCCCGTTAGTTCTCCGGGTGGCTCTCGGGGTCCGGCCTCGCCCTCCCTTCGGCACTCTCTGGGCCACTTCCGTCCCCGGAACGTCCCCCACCCGCGGGCGGCGCCCTTGGCCCGCGCTCTATGGTCGCAAAGACCGCAGGAAGCTGCTCTGGCCCCAGCTCTCGATGCTCGGGAGCCGGCTGAAGACCATCCGCCCTCCCCGGCGGAAGCAAGGGTGCGGCGCAATCCGGGGGAAACGCACGAACTGCGTATGAGTTCCCTTTTAGTCTCTGATCCTTCCTTTTTCTAGCTTGGGGCGAAGGCGGAGCCGGTTCCCCAGAATGTCCGCCCTCAGGGTGTAAGTAGACAGCAGGGACCTCCCCTCTATTTGCATAGCTCGCGGGACGTGGCGAGGCACCTGGGTCACTTCCGCATTAGGAGGTGACTTTAAGTCCCGGAATGTTTCGAGGGTAGATGCGTCACTTCCGTTGTGTTGGACGCTGCAGAGAATTGAGTTTGAGAGGGCAGGTCCAGTTTGAGAGCGACCACTAGTACTTAGGGGGAAAGCTGGCTGGAAAGGGACTAGCGGATAGGTGGGGCTGACGGACAATCGGTGGAGGGGTGAACTTCTGTGTTTCTGCCTGTTCTTTCCGTAGGTGTACGGTATGGAGTTGGCGTTGGACCCGGATGACCAGGACCTGCTGGGCTTCCTGCTGGAGGAAAGCGGAGATTTAGGGGCGGTGCCCAAAGAGGCCATGGAGGCTCCAATGAGCTGGGAGTTACCGCTTTCCCAGGTAGGTGGGCACTGAGGCGCGGGCGCGCGCTGTTCACAAGGTGATGGGTCAAGGCCTTTTAATTTGAACCCTGTGCAGGCACTGAGCGATTGGGACATAGAGGATTTCCTGAGCTCTCTGCAGAGTCCCCCAGCATCGTTGAGCGTTCTCAGCAACTCGAACCCCTGTCTTGTCCACCATGATCACACCTATTCTCTCCCACAGGAACATGTTTCCATAGATCTAGGTGAGTCTGAAATAAGTGAAGTTTTGTGGGGAGAGGACTCATAGACCTGGCTATTCACTTTCCCTTTTGCAGATAGTGAGAGCTATGGAAAAGAGGGGGCCCTGATTCCCTTGCATGTGGAGGAGCCGTCAGAGCAGGTACTTGATTTACGAGAGGATTATTCTCATATTGCATAACTACAGACAGGATTCCTCATTCCTCTCTGACATCCCCTTGCAACTCTGCTGCCCATCTTTCTGTAACCCCAGGAGACGGTTAGGCTGATACTGACAGATGAGGAGAAGAGGCTATTGGAGCAGGAGGGGATTACTCTGCCTGGGACTTTTCCTCTCACTAAGGTAAGACTCCCATTGGTAGAGCAAAGGCTGGGTGAGGGAGGGGTGTTGAGTACCAAGTAGGCCAATTCTGTTAATTCTGCATTAGCAACTTGAACAAGGACTGAAGTGAGAAACTTAGCAAATTTGCTCTTAATAGGAACCTGGGGGATGTGGTTGATATGCTGCATGCAGGGGCAGATTCTGATTTTGTGAGGCTTATACAAATTTTGGGGTTCTCTTTTAAATAGAATGCAGAATTATCAGTACATTAGTATAGGGACTTGGAAAGGACTTTGATTTTACTGACACTTAAGATTTCACTGGCTTTATGGTAATCCACCTAGCTGAAAAGGTAGAATTTTTAGAGTTCATCAAGGTTGGACTAAATAGTATAACAAGAATGTAAAATCTTGAGTTTTAAGTTTTAAGCAGCAATGAATGGCAGCCTCATAAGCACGATATTGTGATAACTGTCATGAATTCAATGTTCATTAACAGAAAAGTTAAAAGAATTTTAATTTCTTAAAGTACAAGATGAGTCAACAGAATTTTAATTTCTTAAAGTACAAGACGAGTCAACAGTGAATGGGGTTGGAGGCTGTATCAGAAGAGGCTAGTCACTAGAAGGGCAGTGACTATCCTGCTCTCCTTTATACTGGCCAGAGCACATCTTACTGTCCAGTTTTGAGCCCAGATCTTTGACAGTATTAAAAGGACTGTTCATCCCAAGGAGGTAAGATGGTGAGTTAAAAAAATTTGCCCATATTTGTCTTAACTCTGAAGAAACGTTGAGTGCCTTAAAATAGCCGAAGACCATTTGTTCTGTATGGCCTCAAACGTTAGGTATTAGGTAAGTCCAATGGATAGAAATTATACAGGCAGGTGTTGGCTCAGGAGAAGGAAGATTTCAAATTAATAAAATTGTTAAAAATGGTCTGGCTTGTGAGGGCATTAACACCTGAATCTCTGAGGCATTCAGCCAGAAGCCAAGTACCTATTGGTCAGGGAAGCTGTAGAAGGGAGTCCTGCATTGGGAAGATTGAATTCAGTTGCCTTCCAACTCTTTGGTCCAACGTTCGGTGCAACGTTCGTCTGATGATACCCCTTTTCCCTGTATTCTCTCAGATGGAGGAACAAGTTCTAAAACGAGTGCGGAGGAAGATTCGAAATAAAAAGTCTGCCCAAGAGAGCCGCAGGAAGAAGAAGGTGTATGTGGGAAGTTTAGAAAGCAGGTATAAATGGCAGAGGGACTCTGGGGTTGGGGGAAACATAAGTAGCTGGAAGTGGTAGGTTGAAGGGAAGATAATAGACCATATCCCTACATCTGCTGTTCCCCCAGGGTCTTAAAATACACAGCCCAGAATCTGGAGCTACAGAACAAAGTACAGCTCCTGGAGGAACAGAATCTGTAAGCGGCTCGCCAACATCAGTTCCTTTTCATCCTTTCCGTTTAATGCTGTCTCACTCTTCCTTGTTCCACAGTTGATTTTCAACTGGGCACCTCCCACATGCAAGGTCTGGTACTTGGCTTTTGGTAGGCCTCTGATTCTAAGAAGCTCACAGTAATAGGGAATAAATTCACAAGTATCTAAGGATAAGTATCAGGAAAGACAAAGGAGGGATTAAAAAAGACCTCACAGGGCAAATGGTGTTTCATAGTAGATAGAATTCTAGGGGGTGGGGTGGGGATGGGGCGGATTCTAGGGAGAACACAGCATAGTCCAGGCTGGCTGGAACCCTAATGTGAGTTGGGCCAGAAGGTGGAGAATGTAGACTGCTTGGTGAGGATTATGCGTATAGCTATTTGGGCAGTATGGAACTAATTGCTTACAAAGGAGTTTAAGTCAGGGTATGGCAGAGAGGTGTGTATTTGTTTTAATGAGGAACTTCAGGCATTTTGTCCACATAGAGGAAGACGTCTGGCAAAATAACAAAAAGTAAAAGTTACTCAGTATTTCTGGATCTCATGTATACAGTAGGTATACATGTTATTAAACTTTTTCTCTTGGTTAAAAAAAAAAAGAATCAAGTGCACAGATGGAGGCATGACCTTAACAGGAAGGGATTTCATTGTATCTTGGTGCCAGGCGAGGGGCTGCTCATTGTCCCCTCTCTTCTAGGTCTCTCCTGGATCAGTTGAGGAGACTCCAGGCCATGGTGGTTCAGATAGCAAACAAAACCAGCAGCAGCAGCACCTGTGTCTTGGTGAGGATAGTGATGGAAGGAGAGATCCTTCTCTCAGGTAGCAGGGACAGTTGTAATTCAGAGCCTTTATTCATCTCCTTTTCTTCTGCTCCAGGTCCTGCTGTTCTCCTTCTGTCTCCTCCTTGTACCCGCTATGTACTCCTCTGACACAAGGGGGCGCCTGCCATCTGAGCATGGAGGTGAGAGGCTTGAGGATACCATTAAAGGTGGACTTGGGGGGTGAAGCCTGGCCTGCTCTTGAAGAGTCTTTGTCTCCTCAGTGTTATCCCGCCAGCTTCGTGGCCTCAGTGAAGACCCTCACCAGCTGGAACTGCCTGCCTTGCAGCCAGAGGTACCAAAGGACAGCTCAGACCGAGAGCTCCAGGCTCCTGGCAATTCTTGCCTGTTCTACCTCATGCCTCAGGCTCTTGGTACAGAGCCTCCCATGAAGTTGCCACTCCCTGACCCCTTCTCAAAGTCCCCCCGCCCAGATCCCATCCTTTCCCTGCATGCAAATCTCACAAGAGAGGGAGAATGGGTACCTGCTCACAGCTCCATATGTGTTATCTTACAAGGCAGACACTCAGGCTAGATGTGAGGCTTGGGGCCTCCAGTCTGTGTCAGATTAAAAGGAATGGGGGAAGGCTAGTCTCAGCTCCTGTGCCCTGTCAGGAAACCTGAGGGCTCAAACACACCACTTTTACTGGCTTTCTGGGCCTTTTATTTGTACCCGTGTATGTCCATCACCCCATGAATGGGCCTGGGGGAATCAGCTGACCTTTTTGAACATTTCATGCAATAAGGGGGTGGGGTGAGGAAAGAAATAAATAAGTGATTGTGATGTTTAGGTCATTCTCTACCCCTCTTTACTGGCACAATTGGGTGAGAAGAGAAGAAGCATGATTGTCCCTGGGGCTCAGGTTGCAGGAGGCTGGGAGGAACGGGGAGGAGGAAAGGTGAGGCTGGGCTGTTGGTGCCTCCTTCCCACAGTTCAGAGGGCTCACTCTGGGCTCAGGTTTGCCATGGTTTCCTTTGGTCCGAGTTTAGGCCCTGTGCTAAGTCCTGTGCCCTGTTCAGTTACTGGCCTGGAGGCCCTATTACACTGCTGCTGCTGCTGTTGCAGAGCCAGTTGCATGGCCCAGATGCTCAGTGGCCGCATGTAGGCCAGAGAGCGGAACACTTGGTGCTGGCAGTATGCCTCAGGGGTCTGGAAGGCCAGGCCCAGGCGCTCCCACACAGTACGGTAGCAGCCTTCAGCTGTACGGAAGCCCTCCCAAGTCAGGCCCTGTAGGGAAAGATGGTAGTCACATTAGTTGGCAACCCCTGAATAGCCATTTCAGCTGGACAGATGGAGACAATAGGGTCTCTGCCTTCTGGCAGTTCCCACCTGGTAGGGGAGATAAACTTGACCCACAGGCAAAAGACAAGGCAGGAGATGGAATGCACGCTAAAGAAAAGGGGAGGTTTTATGGGTGGATAGGATGACATAAGGTTAGTCTGCGCAAAAGTTTGATGGCTGAGAAAGAGTGCTGGGCCAAGGTACAGATGGTAGAGAGATGAGAAAGGGAGTGCATTACCTCCTGGATCATGGTAGCTGCCAGCCCATATACCACGCCTACCCAGACTTCATCAGACTGAACACTGGATCTATCAGGGACACCATGGGGCTGCATCCCATTTACAGCACCCATGGCCCCTCCTGCAAATGCCTGGACATTGAACTTGAAGATAGTTTGGAGAGCACAGACCACGTGTGGGGTAGGAAATACCTAGAGGAGCAAAGGCAGAAACATGGTCTCTTAACTTGCTTCATACCTCCAGGAAAAACCCACCTTTCTGGTTCCTCTTCCTAGTCTCTCACCTCAGTGTCTCCTTCTCCTAGGCCACTAGCCCTCAGGAACCACTGGCCAGCACACTGGTCAGACATGATGCTATAAGATTGAGGTTGAGAGCTGCAGTCATAGTTGTAATAGTGTCCTGGAGTGGAGGAAGGGCAAAGTAAAGCTCCTTGTGTCCCCATAGCTGCCTGAAGACTTAGGATTCCTCAACTCACCATTCCATAGCAGTCTCTCATAGGCTTCTCGGCCTCGGCTAAGGATGGAAGAAAACTTATCGAGGATGTCCTGTGTCCCACACAGCGCAGCCATCTGGACCATCACAGCCACAGCTGCCAGCCACAGTCCTCCACAGTAAGCACTGATCAAGGACACAGGTTTAAGGGTCAGACTGGTAGCTTCAGCTACTCCCATGCAATGTAACAATGAGTTCACTTTTCCTTGAGCCTACAATCCCTTGGTGCCCAGTTCCCTACCTCAGGCCCCCTGAAAACCCCTACTCCCTCACACCCCCCACCCCCCACCCACCTGGGGCCTGTGGTGACCCATGCATCATAGGTCTGGTCCGCATAGCCTCCGTTTTCAATGAGTCCATCTTGGTCCTTGTCAAACTTCATTTCAGACTCCATCACGGCCTAGAGAAGGATCAAGATGCTTAAGACCTAGATACTAAGGAAAGACAATAGCCAACTGGGCTCTCCCCAAACACCTGTCATCCCCTGGCACACTGTCCACTGTACATGCATCCCTTACCAAACACACAGGCCACATGTCCCTCAGGAAACCCTGGTCACCCGTCAGGTAATAGTCCCGATAAACCTGCAGCACAAACTTCAGATTCAGGTCCTTCCAGTCAGCAGTATCATGGATCATGTATGCATTGACCCGGAGCCATGGCTCATCATCTGCAGGAGAGAAAGGAACCTGGTCTATTTGCATTGGTGGGTAGGGTAGAGGGTGCAAAAGTTGAAGGAGGGAAGTTGAGGTGGAGGGACTTTTACCTGGGTCCCCAATATCATGGGGAATGACGTTCCTCCTTTTCACAGGTGCCACTACCCCACTCATCAGGTACTGTCGCCATGACAGGTCCTCCCTGAGTGTGGCCAGAGCTAGGGGAGCAGACACACAAATGGGAGTGTGTGTGTATGCAGGGAATAGAGGCAGGGTAGGGCACAGAGCTGTGCATGTAACCCCAGAGGGGAACCAATAAACAGGATGTAGATATGTTTGGGGGAAGGGAGAAGAGACCATCTGAGGGACCACAAAAGTTTAGAGGTGTTGGGAGCTAAGCAGAAGGGGCACAAAAGAGACCCTCACCCATGTCATACTGTAGGCTGAGCTCAAGTTTGGGCCAGAGCATGATGAGGGCAAAGGAAGCGTAGAAATGGACATCATATGTGTTGTACATGCGATATTCCTGGCCTGGAGGAATGAGGGAGACACACTGTTGCCATAATTCCTGCTTCCCCTTCGTATTCTCTCTAGCTTGTCCTCTAGATTTGAGGGTGGGGCAGTTACACTCCATATCTGCCATTTACCCCCTCATCCCAACCAATACCCTGGGGTTGACAACACCTGTCATCCTGCCTGGTGATAGGGCACTAACTGGCCGCGCAGACACAGCCTGCCATGCCATGGCCCACTGGCAGCCCGTACCTTCAAGGTAGCCAAATCGACCATACTCCTGTAGGATGGGGCGGAGCTGACACATGTTCCCCACTAGCTCCTCTGGTAGGGCGTCCTCAGGAACTTCCAGCCATATTGTCCCTCCATCAGCCAGGAAGTATAGTTCATTGAACAGTGCAGATTTGTACCAGGAAGGCAAGGATCTGGGGAGCCAGGAGGAAGGAATGGTCTAATGAGTGGGGACCTCCCAGGACAGGAAAGGAAGGATTCCGGAGTTCAGCAGAATGGGGGCACCATGTGATTCCCAGCCCAACTCCGCTGATTTTGGTGGATGGAGACTGAATCAAGGAGTCATAGCTGGAGTGCCTGGGAGAAAGGCAAGAGATGGGCTGCACTGGCACCTGTCATCCAACACTGGGCTCTGCCAAGCCGAGATCCTTTCTTCCCAGTCTGTGTATCGGCACAGTGCATAGTGGCTAAGGGCAGGTGCTGCATCACCATCTGAGCCAAAGAACCTTGTATACCGCCTGGGATGGAAACAAAGGGGAGGGATGAGACCATGGGCTCCAGGTCCGAGCCCTAGCACCCTGGATCCCTGTACTCTCTTGGTCCCCTCACCTGTAGTAGACCTGGCCCTTAGCTCCAAACATGATTCTGGGCATGTCCCAAGCCAGTGAGAACTCCAGGCAGCACTGGCCTCGAGGTGGCAACTTGCCTGTAACACATACAGCCCCAGCAATGCCTACCCCCTTCTGTGAGGGGGCGCTTCGGCCTGAGAGAAGCACAAGAGAAATCAGCACAGGCACCCCCTTCAGCCCCAGGGGTCCCTAACATGGGAACAAGGCTTATTCATTACCAGGCCCCCCAACCTGCTCCTAAGACAGGGACAGCCTCTCTTCCTGCCACCTCCCTGTTAGACACCCCCATCACCAGCAGGGGAGTCCAGCTGTCCATCCTGAAGTAGATCCTGCCACACCTGCTGCCCAGTGCTGTCAGGATCAAAGGCTGTGATGTGGGTTATCGTCGTATCTGCCTGTTAAGGGACCAAAGACTCTGTGAGGGGAAGCTCTACAAGTATGCTGGCTTCTGACAAATGCTCTAGCTCCTGTTATATATTCTAGCCTCCACGTTCTAGAGGCTTAAGGGCTGTGGTGAGGGTAAAGCTTAGGAGTTGAGGAAATGACGAGACCGTGGTGGGATGGGACTGGGCTCAGGGATAAGGCTGAGGGTAGGGGTTCAGGGGCTGAGGTATATAGGGCAGGCTGCTTCGTACCGTGAGCCGTGCAGCTACAGCCATCGTGTAGGGATTTGGAAGGGTTGGATGATGCAGCAACAACCCCTGTACTGTCTCCCCGTCACGCTCCAGACAGAAGGGCTCATTCCACAAACCCCCTGAGGCATCATCTCCACCTCCCAATCCATTTCGCATGGAGAACATGATGGACACATCCAGGGCTTCGTCCCCTTCATTTTCCACATCCCACACAAAGATTCCTACAGGCAGACTGCTGTCCTGGGAGCAAAAGATCAGATTCAGTCCGTGTATACCCTCCTGGGCTCACACCCCAGGATCAATCCTCGGCACCAAGGATTTGACTCAAATACTCCCAAATATACTCTCTCATCTTCCACTCGCATCTCTTCATATTCCCAGGCAGGCTGTCTACCATGAGACAGAAGACCAGTTGGACGGAGGTCCTGGGAAATCAGCATGATGTTCATGCACCAGCCCCTTCTTTCACAGGTCATGGAATTTCCAGCAGAGAGAGATCCCAGGGAAGGGAGGACAATGGGAGGAAACACGGGGATCTCACCTGGTAGTCATGGGGCAAGATGGGTGTGATCTGGCGGCAGGTGAGAGTGACATTCTGTCCAGGAAGCTGATAGACAGTCCAGGCTCGGGGATAGAGAGCGTGGTAGAATGCAAAGTACCCACAAAGGCCCCAGTTCCAGCTGCGCAGGACACTTGGGCGCTCCACGGACAGGACTTGCTGGTACACAGTCCGTCCTTCCCGACGCAAGCACACCGTGAACTAAACCAAGAAGGAAGATAGGCTACAACAAGGTAACCCACAGGCACCTCAAACTAGTCTCCCTCCTCTCAGAGTAGCTCATCTTCCAGAGCCTGCAATGGTTACCACTGCTTCACAGCCTCACTTATTCCCCAGGCCTTTCTCTCAAGCTTAGTGAGTCACCACCAAGTCCTGCCTCTTTCTCTATCTCTCTCCCAGGCTTCCTCTCCCTTCTCACTACTGAGGTCTTAATGGCTGTAATCCAGGACCTCACTGTTTCTGCTTTTACCCTCTGCCCCTTCTCATCTGGGTATCAGTAACCTGTATGTGAGTCTGTATTTATGTTTTTCAGTGACTCCCCAGGGATCTCAGCTAAAGTCTAAACTCTTCTACCTGACTTTCAAGGCATTCTTGATCTGACCTCTCCCTGTCCTTCAGACTGATTACCTATTTAAGCACCTATATTCTGGTCATATCAAATACTCATTGTTCTTGAGCACACTACATTTCCTCCTCCGTGCCTTTGCTTATGCTCATTCTCCGTCTGGTGAAATTCCCCGTCCTTCAAGGCTTGGGTCGAATGCCATCTTCTCTCCTCAAGCAGTGAGTCATTTCATTCTCTTGCGTATCCCCTACCCCTCTAGTCCAGTGTGTTATAATGTGTTTATTTACGTTCTGACTCCCTGATTGCTCTTTTGGGTTTCTTGAGGGCAGGGACCCTAATTCACTGAGTTCCCTCTCTCCAGCTATGACTCCCACATCAGAGTCAGACAGAGTTGGCCTGTGTAGGGAGAGAATGGGCAAAATCTGCCGCAGTGTCTTTTTTTTTAGTGTACTAGCTGTCCCTCTCATTTTGGCACTGACATGGTCTCACAGTCTTCATTTCCTCAAAGTCCTATTCCCTTAGTAAAAATTTAAAATTATGTTTTTGGAATAGTAGATAATGGTTAAGACCATGGGCTCTTAACCACAGAGAGAACTGAATCCCAGTGCTTCCGCTTTACCAACCATGTGACCTTGGGGACTTTACTCACTTCTTTGGATCATAGTTTCATCTGTAAAATGGGTATAATCATGATACTTATCTTATAGGATTGTCTTTAAATATTAAATATTATACAAAAAGCCTAGCACATGTTAAGCATGCAGTAATTACTTTAACTGAGGCGTCACAATTCTGGAAGGCATTCCCCTCGGGATACCTAAGGGATGAGCCAGAGAGGAAGCTTGGGGCACTGGGCAGGGCTGGTAAACCTAACTAGGAAGGGCACTGTCATTAATTGGACTCAAGGTCTGCTAGTCATTTCTGCTTTGAAGATGAGCTGAAAGCTAGAGGCATCCCTTAAACAGGAAATAAGAACTTGGTGGACAACTCAACATGGGAAGTCACTAGGGAGATAATGATGAAAGGTAGAGCACGTGCCTCTGGCAGTCCAAGGCCCAGGTGTGATGAAGGAACAGAGGAAAAAGAAGCCTCAGAAAAGGGAAGGCTAGAGATCGATGCCTGGTATAGGAGTGGCTTCCTAGGCCCTCAGCCAGAGAGACCTCCAGAGGAGGAGCTGGCCTCTGGCATCTAGCTGGCAAATCAGAGTGAGCAGTGGGCGCTCTATGCATCTTTTCCGCCCCCCATGCATTTGTGGACTTTTGGTTTTGCTTTCCCTTCTGGACCTACCATATGTTCTTTGAACTAGGTTAAATGGTCTGAGAATTCTCTGCACTCTCTGTGGCTGGGTCCTGGCCCAGCTAGTGGAGCTGGGGCAGCAAAATAGGAGGCATTTACTAGTGAAATGGAGGGCAAAGGGGTGCTGCAGCTGTTTACTCTTTCAAGAAACATGTGTTCTGTGAGTGTCTCATTCCTAGAGTACATCCTAGCACAAAGAAAGCATCCTGTAAGGACTTATTAGACTGAATCACATACACATCTATCACATTCTGTAGCCAAGACACCCTTCCTGGCCTGAGGAGGTACTGTCCTGGACTTCTCCACCTCCTGGCTCTTACTTGGTCAGCAATGACTGTCCGGTGCTGGTACATGCCAGGATTCAGTTGCCAACGACAGAATTGGCCTCTCCAGCCTCGGGTGATAGTGCCTCCCCCGATGCCACCCAAGGGACAACCTAGAGAGAAAATGAGGATCATTACTGAGGCATGGGGAGAGGAAAACAAGCCCACTTCTCACTTTCCAGACTATAAAGATGGGTTCCTCTAATAACCATGGGACTATCAAATCAACATGTTGTCCACCTTAAACTTACACAATGTTATATGTCAATTATATCTCAATAAAGCTGGAAAGGAAAAAAAAAAACCTCGGGAGTGGGAGCCGTGCAGCTTGCCTAAACTGCTAGCCTCTTTGCCTAGCTCTGCAGTAAACTGGAGGCTGGGCCATTCCTGAACTGGGCAGGGCTGGGATGAGGCTCACCGTAGATCTGTTTCAGGGGTACAGAGTTGATGAGATCAATGAAAGGTTTCTTCTTCTCCACCTGGGTCTTCCGGTACCACCACTGCAAGTACCTGAGGAGCAAGAGGCAGTCTGAGTGGAAGGGGAGGTGGGTGGTGTCTCTTAGACTTTAGTCACCTACCTCTTTCTGCATATCTAGCGGTGATTTCCCATTAAATGTCCCAAGGACCCATTACCTTTGGTTCTAAACCTCTCCGCCTCTCAACTTCTCTATTGTTTAAGGTCTCCTCCTCTTCCCAGTCACCCAGCTCACAGTGTGAAACTGTCTTTGTTTTTCTTCTCTATTCTCAAGAGCGTTCTGATCTTTCCTCACCTCTAACTCCACTACCACGGCTTTCGCTTACCTCAGGAGTTTTTGTCTGAGGTGCTGAAAGGGCCAGTTACTGACCTACAACCCCGACAATAGGCACAGGCTGCTAGGAGAGCTTCTTTTTAAAATGATTTTTTTCCCGATTATGAAAGATGAAAATTTGTGGAAGGGGAAAAAAAGTCCCACTCACCGACAACCAGTGTTGACATTTTGGGGTATTTCCTTTTTTTTTTTTTAAGTTCAAGATTTAAACAGTATGCTTTGTGATTCTGCTCTCTCATAATATCTCAGTAAAGCCTTCTAAAAATCCCAGCGTTTTCCTGGTCTTGTCACAGCTCTATCTCCAAAAAGCAAATGATTCTGTTTGGGATTCAAGGCTCATCCCATCCGTCCCAGGCCATCTTCTGACCTTACTTTCTACAAATTCCCATTCTGGGTGGGTCCTCACTAAGCAACTCTTGCCCTGCGAGACTCTCTCCCAATTCTTACCCAGCTATTTTATACCCACTATGCAAGCATGACACTTATAGCCACGTAATTGTAGAATTAACCCCTCTGGACCTCAGTTTCCTCATCTGCACAATGGGGATACTTCCTGCCCTACCTACCTACGTACCTACCTAACTCATGGACTGATTGAAAGAACAAATAACATAATAGATAGGAAAGGCATAAAGTAGAATACTTCTGTCAGGTATGATCATTACTTGTATACGCACTATCTCAATTCCCAATCAGACACTGTCCTGTTATTTCAGGGTTCCTCGTGTGAGTCTAGCATAATTTTAAGTTCCTTGGGGAATGGGACAGTGACAAAGACTAGTTATTTTTCATCACTTCAAGCACAGGGCAGAGCACATGGTCTACAGTCAATAAATATTTGCCAGATTTACAAATGAATGTACAAATAGTGGAGCATAAGAGAGATGAACAGAGATAGGAGCAAGAGGAGAAATGTTGGGGTGCATGTGGTGGGGACATTGAGGTTAAAGAATAGGGAAGGTATATTCTAGAGGGAAGGGGAGATGGAGGGAAGACAAAGGATGAAATGATGGGAAGGCAGAAAATCCTTCCTGCCAGCTTAGAGGAAACGGAACTTTGAAACTAGAGGCCAGAAAAGATTGGTGAAGGGAGGGAGAGTGCAGCAGGAATTAGGGCAGCGAGGGAGAAGTGCAAGATATGATAGGTATAACAAAAGAGTATCTGGTATAGAACAGCCATTCAATAAATATTGAAAGAATGGACTCTGTCTGGAAGAGAGAGCAATCAAAATTGAGTTCTTACCACACTGAGGCCAAGAGAACTGTCTTGTTGGAGCTCCTGATCAGTGTACCCCAAGTTCAGCTCTCTTAGGGTATGCCTTTCTCTCACTCCCTTAATTCAGCAGCTAGCCATTCCTGACCTATTTAGCCTTCTCCATAATTTCAGCCCTAATTTAGGAATTATTCAGAATTCTTCCTTTTCTCACCCCTGCTTTCTTCTCACTGCGGGACCTCATCCCATTCCAAAAGCCCGGTGTCAGTGGCCCCCACCCTATCCTGGTATGGGCAGCCATGATCCAGGGGGTTGAGCACAACTTCAGGCTTCTATGACTCAGCTCATACTTAGGGGCTGTGGGGCTAGGATGCCCACCTGTTCTTGACCTCAGTGTCCCCACCACATGCACCCCAATGTGCTTCTCTCAGTACCCTAGCCCTAGACCCTATTTTGACCCAAAGGCTTTTGGGATTAAGGCTGGGCTGAATCAGTTTCAGGAGCAGCCTGGAGGGATGATTGTTCTCTGGTACAGGCCAACCACAGGAACTAGCAAAGGCATTGGGTACCCAGGCAGCACCAGGCCCTTCCACTACCTGGGGTTAGGAAAATGGACTCTCCACTCCCGCCCCACAGCACTGACTGGGGGGGAAAAAACCCTACTTTAGAGGCTATCAGGACCGGGTTTCCCAACCTTTATGCTTCCTTCTCTGGCTGTGTTTACTGTGTGGACTGACTCAGGATGACCTCAGGGTGATGCTTTTTGTCCTTCCATCCACCTGTTCTTAATAGATCTTGGCTTCTCACCACTACTTTTTGAACTCAGTGGGGGATCCGGCGGGATTTAGAGATCTTCTACAGACCAAGATGAGCTCTTCCGGAGTCTGCAACCTTTGGGTAGGGAGTGCAGGGAGAAGAGGGCAGGCTTTGGAATGTTATTACTAAGAGCTCTAGAGCACCTATAACAGTGCCTCTCTGGTCAGAGGTCTTATTTGCTTTTTATATCAAGAGCTGTCGATCCCAGAATAGAGTGAACAGTACCTCTCACCCATTCCCTGGAGCTAAAGCTTGAGTAAAGAAACTGATCTAATCGGTATTGAGACTAGTATGGTGTGCCTAAATGAGGTATGGAGAGTATCCCAGTTGCTCAGAGGAATCTGTGGTTGAGAACCTTCCCCTCCTAAATAAAACATTGTGTCAGTACCATAGCAGCCAGGCTATCTTTTCCTACCTTGCCACAAAGTATAGCTAATCCTAAAGAGCAGTTTTTGGAAAAGAGGGAGTGTGTGATAGGGAGCCTAAATGGGAAAGGCTAACTGCAGGCCTAGATGTTTCTTCTGTTCTTTCCTGCTAAAAAGACAAGTTACTGGGAGGAAAGGGGATTGCAAAGAGATATGACCTGGTCTCACCCTCCAAAACCAAGGCTTAGAATATGTTGAGGATAGGAACCACTTGACTGGGACAAGGCACCTACCTGCTTTCTCACCCTTTCCCACCCCTGTTGGAAGTCTTGTTTTGGAACAAAGTGAAGCCTAAGGTACTCTAGGCAATGGGATCTACTCACCTCAAGCCCATGCCCAGATGCTTTATCAGGTTGCTTAGGGAGATGTTGTTGGCATTAAAGGGTTTCCTCTTCTCTGCAAACTCATGAGCCAGGCAGATGCGCCAGCCAAAGGGAGGCACCTGGTGGCCCTTAGCTTTACCCTCGTAGGAAGCCATCAGTTGCTCAGAGTCCTCTGGACTGCTGTAGCCCGGCTCATTTTGGGGTCGATCGTCCTCAGGGTTCTCGCAGTCAGTAACCTGCACAACCTCACTGCCTCCAGTATCTTCAGGGCAATAAACCTGTGGGTCCCCTTTGGCACAGCTGGTTTGCTCAGAGGATGGGACTCCGGTTCCCATGTTCCCTGGATCCTGGGTCCCCACGACCTCGATGGTCCCGGGTCCCGAGCCTTCTGGTACAAAGTATTTCGCCAGCCACGTCCAGATGTGGGCGCCGGTTGTTGTTAAGTGCCGTCCGGTAGGGCCGTGCGCTGGGGAAAGCTGAGGTGAGCAGGTGTCTTGTAGAACCTGGAAGCTCTTGCTGCAGCGGCGGCGGAGACGACAGCAATGAAGATGCCTCAAGCTCTCCCTCGGTAGTCTCTCTAGGTCCTGGGCGGGAAGGGTCAGGCCTCGTCGTCATTGGGCCGTGATGATTAGCTTGCCCGGCCAAACGGCGACTACTGGGCTGGCGGAGAGGGGAGGAGCCCGGGGAGCCAGCCCGCAAGGCACCGCCCCCGGGACCGGCCCGGGAGCTCGCGGCAGCCTCAGCCGCGTCCCCCGGCCGCGGCACCAGGACCCCCAGGGTTGGGCGCCGGGGCCCACCGGCCGGTATCCGGGGCAGCGCCCGCGCCCAGGTGCCAGGCTGTGGGAAGATGACCCAAGGCGGTGGGGCCCAAGCCCCTTCCGGTCGGGCCAGCCCGGCGTTTCCGGCCGGAAGGGGCTCCGTTGGGGGTGGAGGCCGAAGGGAAGTCCCTCCTCTGCTGCACTGCCTCTGCGGCGGACCCCGCCAGGCACTTGGTCGGGTCCCGGTGTCGGGGAGCGGGCAGGCGAGGGCTTTGGTGTGCCTAGACCCTAGTGTGGACGGTGCGAGGTGCTCGGGCTGGGGGCGCGAGGTGACGGGTGTCCGTGGCCTGGGGCTGGAATGCGGAGCCTTAAGGAAAGGGGGCGCGGAGGCCGGGTTGGGGATTCGGGGGGTTAGGGGGACTAACCCAGCGCTGAGAGGGGCAAGTGTCTGGGGCTCGGAGCGACGGCCTACCCCTGGGTAGTACTGAGTCAGCTGTCCCCTGCACCTCCCCTCCACCTCCCTGCCGCCAGATCCAGGAGCTTCCCTCTGACACTGTGGTGCTGACCCTCAGGCTTCACTCAGACACCCTCCCTGTCATGGTACTGACCTCTGACCTCCCTTGTTTCCTTTTAGATCCGATTCCAGAGCTGCCATGATTGAAGTGGTAGCAGAGCTGAGCCGAGGTCCTGTGTTTCTAGCAGGGGAGGCGCTGGAGTGTGTGGTGACAGTCACCAACCCCCTGCCCCCCACGGCCACTTCTGCATCTAGGTGAGGATGCTGGTACTGGAGAAGGTGGTCTTTTTGAGAGGAAGCCTGGTGTCTGTAGTGCTAAGCCAGAGTTCAGGTTATCCTGTAGCTGGATCATCACCTCCCTGCTCATTATGCTCTCATATTAGGAAAGGGCTGTTTAACAGAAGATGTGATGACATAACCCTTTACTCTCCTTTCCTCTTCCTCCCTCCTCCCCCATTCTCCTTTTTACCCATAGTATACTTCTCTTTAACAGTTTCTCTTTGGTGTTCTGCATTCCCTGATCCCTAGGACAGCCACCTCAACCATGTTGACCCCTTAGTGTGGTTGGGTGTTTGGGAAAGTATTGGTGAGGTCAGGAACTCCTTTTTGATGCCTCCTTTTCCTTCCATAGTGAGGCTCTGGCCTGGGCCAGTGCCCAAATCCACTGCCAGTTTCATGCCAGTGAGAGTCGAGTAGCACTGCCTCCCCCTGACTCCAGTCAGCCAGATGTTCAGCCTGAAAGCCAGACTGTCTTTCTACCACACCGAGGTTAGAGACGGAGCATTTGCCTTTGGTGGGAAATGGAGTAATTGTCACTGAAGGGTGAAGTTAAATTGTTCTGGTGGGTCATTATAGTCTCTGTGACATTGGGACTATGGAGGAATGTAATTGCTGCTTTGGGGGTGTAAGACTGTTGCTATCTCACAGCAAGAAAAAAGGATTAGCTTACTGCCCCCACTTGCTGTGCTAGCTTTAATGTGCCATTAAACTGCAGTCTTTATCTTTTTTAGGTGAGAGGGGTCAGTGTATCCTTTCCACTCCACCAAAAATCCTATTCTGTGACCTGAGGCTAGATCCTGGAGAGTCCAAATCATGTGAGTGACTGTCTCCCACCCTTGGAATGCCTTCTAAGGCTCCTGGTGGGAGGACCTCTCTGGCTGCCTCTGGCTGCCCTGACTACTACTTCCCAACCAGACTCCTACAGCGAAGTGCTGCCCATAGAGGGACCACCCTCCTTTCGGGGTCAGTCAGTCAAGTATGTCTACAAACTGACCATTGGCTGCCAGCGTGTCAACTCACCCATCACTTTACTCAGGGTCCCTCTGAGAGTTCTTGTGCTGACTGGTAAGTAAGGGTTCCTGGAGGGAAGAGCTGGGGAAAAGCCTCACCAAAGCAGAAATGATCTTTAGAGAGCTTGTGAGAGGGGCTGGAGGGAAGCTTTCTGGTCTTAGTGAAGGTACAAGGGAGTGGGAGGGGGTGTTCTCGAGAATAGATTGACATGTGTACCTCAGCTTGGCTCCCCTTGCCTTCAGCCTTCTCAGGTTGGAGTCGAAAGCCGTAACCTTTACCCTGATCTCTGTTCCCTCCCAGCATTACTTCTCCATTTATTCTCTCCCTAGGCCTTCAAGATGTCCGGTTTCCCCAGGATGAGGCTGTAGCCCCATCCAGTCCATTCTTGGAGGAGGATGAAGGTGGGAAAAAGGATTCATGGCTGGCTGAGTTGGCTGGGGAACGTCTCATGGCTGCCACATCCTGCCGAAGCCTCCGTGAGAATTTCCCCGCCCCATCCTCCCCTTTAGTATTCCTGGCTCAGAGGCCGGTTTTCCTAACTGCCACATACTTCTCAGGATCCACTGATATTTCACCCCACATTATAAAGAAAAGCCCTATCTTTTGGTTTCTGGCTCCCAGCCCTAGTCATTCCCCATTGTGGACTCCAGGCTGACAGTGTCCCATTTTCTCCAGATCTATACAATATCAGTGATCATCGAGGAAAAGTTGGGACATTTGGCATCTTCAAATCTGTATACAGACTCGGCGAGGACGTGGTGGGGACTTTAAACTTAGGGGAAGGAACTGTAGCTTGTTTGCAGGTGAGAAGGGAGAGGGGCTTTTCGGGCACTGGGCTAGGGTAGAAGGAGAAGGGCCTGCATAAAGAGGCGTGGTATATAGAAGTGGATAGTGGGGTTACTCAGGGTCTCTTTAGTAAAACAGGTTCAGGTTGGGCTGCTCTCTTATCTAGAGTCAGCACTCCCCATACCTGCTAGCATGCACTTTTCTTGCTCCCAGTTTTCAGTAAGCTTGCAGACCGAGGAGTGTGTACAACCTGAGTACCAGCGACGCCGAGGGGCAGGGGGTGCCCCTTCTGTGTCCCATGTGACTCATGCCCGGCACCAGGAGTCCTGCCTACATACAACCAGAACCAGCTTCTCCCTCCCCATCCCTCTCAGCTCCACCCCAGGCTTCTGCACAGCCATTGGTGAGACCTTGAGCATTACTGGGGTGGGGGGAATAAAAGACTGTACTTAGGTAGAGTGTAATGGCTCCTGATTCCTAACACACTCCCAGACATACCCACTTTCAGCCTCTGACCTTAAACACCTTCTCAGATCTTCAGCCTGTTTCGTAGACACACTGACCCCTAAATTCTTAACAGCTTTGCTGATCTCTTTTCCTACCCCTACCCACCGGGACCTTGTGATTCACTGACCTCTGATTTCCCAGCACCTTTACTTCAGGCTACCACTGTCTCACACTTGTGTTATTGGTTCTTGATACTGCTATCCTTATTGTCACAGTCCTGGCTAACACACTAGATTTCAGGGAAACCCTTGATCCTCGCTCCTTGCCCTGTGACTTCTCCCCCTCTTTCTGAATACAGGATTTTGCTCGTTTGCTAACCATACCCTGTCATTGGCTTTTACTCCTGGCTTCTAATGCCTGTGCCTTTTTTTTTTTTTTATACAGTGTCCCTGAAGTGGCGATTGCATTTTGAATTTGTAACATCCCGAGAACCAGGTTTGGTGCTCCTACCTCCCATGGAACAGCCTGAGCCTGTCACCTGGACAGGGCCTGAACAAGTGCCCGTAGACACTTTCAGCTGGGACCTCCCCATTAAGGTGCTGCCTACAAGCCCGACTCTGGCCTCATATGCAGCCCCAGGCCCCAGCACTAGCACCATAACCATCTGAAACTGGTCCACCATGGCACTGCTTTCTTCAGGATACTGAGAACTCGGCACCTGGACTCTAGTATGGCCTATTTTTTTCACCTGGGGTCCAATGGCACGGACAATGATAGGCAAGCTTTTAGCATTAATTTATTTATTCAGAATAAATTGGCAGCTGCTAGTGGTTTCCCTGGAAGTGGCAGCAGCAGTGGGCAGTCAGCAGAAGGGCGATCAGTTGAGTTTAGCTGGAGTGGGGAGCAGGAGCTCCAGGAACAGGGGTGTTAGCTGAGCCCCACTCTGGGTCAGGCCCTCCCCCCTTGCAGGGCAGCCGAGGGTCAGATTTTTGCACCAAGGAGAATTGGCAGGTTCCTGCCTCCTGTCGTACCTCACACTCAGCAGGAAAGTCAATAGGATGCTGGGACCTGGGGAACCAAAGAATGGAGAAGGAGTCAGCACAGTGAAAGGCCACCGTTATCCCTCTTCCGTACAGTCCCTCTTTCCTAGCACTCCTCCCATATCTTCCCTCAGTACCTCCTTAGTCTCCCTAAGTTCTCACCTACCTACCTATGTAGATTTTTTCATTTCATAGCCGGAATATTTTCCTTCTAGATCCACCCCTACTTCCCTCACTTTGTAGCCTGAAGCCATCTCTCTCTCTCACACTCTTGTTGGTACCTTCAGGTTTGGCAAGACTCATACTGTTATTCTGTTCTCATATGACAGCAATCTAGTCATGCCCTAGCCATCTCTCAGTCACTCAAGTCAGTGCCATTCTCTGGCCATCTTTGGTCACTCACGTGTCACAGCAGCCCACACCGACAGGATGCAGACAGGTACAATGGAAACAGTCCTTGCGGAGCCAAGACTCACCCAGGGTAAAATATTTCCCTTCATAGTGGCAGGGAGCTAGGGAAGAACAGGAAATTTTAGTGTGTAGGGGAGTGGTGGTGGCAGACGGAATCACTCTGGAATAGGAGAGAATAAATGGACACTTCCCCCATATTTAGTCTCTCCTGCTTCTGAGCCGGAGGGAGTCTGGGTAATCCGACATAGGATCATCTCTAAGTCCCCCTCCTCCCAGTGCCCTCTGTTCTTTGTCCTTTCCTAACGCCTCACCCAGCTTTACCTCACCCAGCTTTACCTTGAGCTTGGAAGTAGCACTTGCTGTGGACTCCTTGGTGCTGGAGGAGCAGAGATATCACCAAGCAGATGATCCCCCAGCCTCCCAAGATCCCCTTAGCCTGTCCAGCCCAGAGCATCCTTAGGGCCATTCCTGCAGCACAGCCCTTGGGAATTCTTCTTCACTTCAGGCGACTCTCGTCTCCTTGGCTTCTCTTTGTTTCTCTCCGTGAGTCTTAGTTTCTGTCTTTTTCCCTGGGCTCCTGTCTCACACCATCTCCTTGCCCTCTGCTCTCACAGGCTTGGAGATGTTTATAAAGTGAGGACCCTGGCCCCCTGCTGAGTAGAGCTGGAAAAGCTGTAACTCTGTTTCCTGAGGTGAGGGCATGAAAACAAGAGGTCTAGCTTTAACAAGCTGTGAGAGCTGATTCATGCCCCCACATAGCTAGGGGGAGGGAGGTGGCCATGGAAGGGGCACGGACTGGGCACTTCCCCAGCAAGCAGGTGGGAGGGGTGAGGGTCTGCAGGTGGTCCTAAGATCTCTTCCTGACCTGGAGAGAAGGAAGCATTCCACTGTCTCCCCCACCCCCCAACACCACCACACACACACACATGCACATGTGTGCGCACACACACACATTCTCTCTCCAGGGGTGGATATGCTGGGATCCCTGCCTGGACCGGAGGGAGGCATTTCCTGGGGATGGCTAATCCTGTTCCCCAGCCAAACCAAGGAGCTGCAGTAGGGTGCGACAGCCAGAGGCTCCAGGCGCGTGCACAGGCACCCGGAATGGAGAATGTTTCTCTCAGACCCTAGGGCAAGGTCTCTCTGAAGTATCCTAGAGATATGGCTGCCTCTCAGAGTTGGGAGAGGGGGAGTGAAGTGTCTCTTCTCCACAGGCATCCCAGAGATGTATTCTCCATTGTTCATCACCATCAAACATTACAGCAGATGCAGAATCTCCCCATATCTGAGGATGGTTCTTTCAAAGAGGAACTTCTCTAATGTCCTAGTGGTATGAGTCACTCTAGTTTCTGTACATTATAGATAGAGGATTTAGGAATTTATTCTCAACATCCTCCTTTAGGTTTTCTGCAGGTTCTGCAGAACTCCAAGAGGGATGATTAAGAGCATAGGTTGTAGAGTGAGACCACTTGGATTCAATCCTGACTCCACTTAAGAGCTATGTGACTTTGGGCAAGTTACTTCACCTCTCTAAACCTGTTTCTTTATAAATTAGGATAGTAATACTAACTCATAGAGTCGTTAAGGATTAAATGAGATAATGCACTTAATGCTCTTAGCACTCTCCCTGGCACATAGCTGTCAGAAAACATGAGCTACTGTGGTTGGTGCTAGACTTCAGAGACGAAATGGGTAGACATTCTTTTAATGACATCTCTGTGCACAGCTGAAGGTTTCAGTTGTGGGCTGCTATTTCCTCGCATAGACTTCTATCCCTTTCACACTCATTCTCCATGTCATCCCTATCACCTCCTTCAAAAAATACCTCCGGGAGCATTTTGCTTTTGGTCCTTGTGTCCTTGAAATTCTAAATGTCTGCTGTTGAGAAACTTGCTGATAAAACTACTTTCCCTAAGTCAGTACCCTACCCTCACATCTATCCTGAGAAGAGGTATCATTTTCTTATCTTCTTTCAGCTTGCTTTAGGACTCCTGCTTTTTCTCATGGATTCTGATCCATTTCTCCCCATCCTCACTCATGCAAACTTACAAGTTCTCTTTTCTGACCACTCTAATGCTGATCATCTCTTTGGTACTAATGTCCCCTGGCCAAACTGGATTTCTTTCCCTTTTCTACACTCCAGAGATCCCTGTTTCAAGTATTCCCCACCTACTCACAGGGCCTATCACTTTGGCATTGATTTTATTTTTCCTTCTAAGTCTCCAGTCCCATTTACTCCAGGATACCCACTCGTCACCCAGTGGTTCAGATACAACTTCTCACTGACTTTTGTAGAGGGATACCCAGCTTCTCACCTTTTTGCTATTAAGGGACAACTCATCGGTCCACCTCAAACTCCCTGTTCTCTTCCAAGAAGACGGCTTAAGTGGATAGAGACACAGACTGTACCATACATTCACCCGAGTCAGGTCTGATACCCTTTCCATTTCAGAGGAATGCCGGGAGATAGAGGAAAACTCACACTTGAAGTAGGGTGCCCTGGTGTAGACTGGTGTGTGGGAGGCATGGCCTTGGACTGCTCTCTTGGCAGGAGCATGTGGATTAGAAGGCCTGTGTAGCACAAGGGCCCATATGTCTTGTCAGTGGTTAGTAGCTCTTCCACTGCCTTTCTGGGGGGAACACTAGCTGGCACCCTGGAAGTCTGGACCACAGACTACCTTTAGCTCCTGCAACCTGGAACTAACCCAATGCATGGGGAGGGGGAGATGGCAGACATGCAGGTGGGGAGCTAGAGAGTGTGAAGGTGCTGGTGGTGATGCTGGAAGGCAAAGGTGGCTTAGTGGGGATTGGTGTGAGGACTGGAGGAGAGCTGTTTGTAATGAAGTTGAGGTAGCCATATATGGGCATGAGTAGGGGGCTTCTGGAAAGAAAGGTTGGGGCTGAGCCAGGATCCCTCTCCCAGAAGTTAGCAGGGAGGAGGTGTTATTTCAATCCACTTGCATGCCTGTTGGTGTGGGAATGCTCCTGTGTGTGTCTGTGTAGCTTCTTGGGACCGGAGGCCACGCTTCTGGTTGGTGTATGTATATGCGTGCGTGCATGCATCCGTGTAGGGGTGCCAGTGGTTAGAGCTCAGCCTCGTGATTCCTGCTGCCCCTGGAGATGCCAGTTGTGGATGGGGGGCGGTGCGGCGCGGCGGTTGGCGCAAAGGCTGAGAGGGAGAGGTTGGCGCGCGCTGCCCCCTCGGGGAGAGAAAACATCCGCCGGAGGCCCGGCCGGGCTGTGCTCCAGTAGTGCCGGGCAGGTGCGCGCGGTGAGGAAGTGAGCGCATTCCGGCCCCCCGGCCACCGGCTCTCCGGTGAGTCACCGCTGACCCCCGCCGCCTTGGCCGGATAGGAGGGATTGGCTGCACTGGCTGCGGTGGGGAGATCTGGGGGACCCGGGGGGGCAGCCGAACCCGGTGTGTGTCGGTTCGGCTGCCCCAGGAGCATCGCGAAAGCACCTGAGAGAGTTGAGGGGGAGGGGACCCTGAGGGGTCCAGGTCCTGGTTTCACCCCAGGTGGGAAACACCTGATAGACATCAAATGCAGAGCTTGTGACTGAATGGAGGCAGGCAGGACCAAACCCCTGGAAGAACATCGTGGAGCAGGGAGAAGGCCCCTGAGAACTCGTGTGGAGAGGGCAGGGGCCTGGACAAAAAAGGAGAGTATGCGAGGCCCAGAAAGGAGAAGGAGAAGGGCGAGGCTGCAGAGTCAGAGCATTGGGGACTGGAGGTCTGAAGGACGGTACCGCACCAGTGCAGGCCTTGGCCAGCTAGAGCGTGTAGAGCCTGTAGGTAGAAGGAGACTTTCACGTCAGGTAGGAAGGCGGGCATAGCCAACCCTGCGAGATAAGGTCTGTCCAGAGACCTGTGCGTTGGAAGAGTGAAAGGTAGCTTTAGGAAGTAGCAGGAGTTAGGATTATTTGGGTACAGTTGTGGTTAGGTCATTAAAGGTTTTGAATGCCTCTGTGAGGAATTCAGATTTGGCCTTGCAGGTATAATCAAGAGTATAATCTGTGGTCTCTGAGCAGGAAGAGCAGTGAGTGGCTTACGGCAAGGTTATCTGTGTTTAGCATTACTGCCTGCCATTCAGTTTTAAAATTGCATGACTACGTTTATCAAACAATTTAATTTTATTGAGTTTTTAAAAAGAGAAAAATAGAAAAGTTGGAAAATCTGATTCAGTATTTGATATAAAACCCAAAGTGAGGTTATCAAGTTTAGTTTTGTGGCATTGAGTCTTTTCCTTTGTCTTGCTTTTGTGCCATTTTTTTTGCTCACTGATTTGACTAAATTCTATGTTACTGCTATGTTGTTAATGTTCTATATGTTCTATAGCATAGCACTTCTAGTTTTCCTCTTCCTCACCTTATGGTCTTTATTTTTAACTTTTTTTTTCTGTGTAGCCCTTTAATCTGCTCTTTGTAGCCTGAACCAAGTAAAACATTTCTTGTAGTGGAGGCATTGGGCTACAGTATGCAAAGACAAATAACTCAGTTTTACTATATATGTTAGGTTACTTACTATCTTCTGTGGACACATATGTAGCTGTATAGTTTCTATATTTACTCTGTGGCTGATAGGGATAGAAAGCTAAAGCTGTTTTATTCAGGACAGTATTTCTAATGGCATTTGGTTCTTGTCTCAGAAACTTTAATTCTATCATAATCTTTATAATTTGTTATCTTGAGCCAAAAGCAATAACAAGAATTAAGATCTTTACAGTTTATTTTAAAGATCCTCAAATCCTGCAGTCACTTTGGCCCCAACAGGGAAATCTGGGTCAGTTAATTAGAATAAAAAAAAAAAATCCTACTTTGGGCTCTGTTGCTTTCTCCTGTGCTGTTTCAGCCCCAGCCCTACCTTATTCCCAGTGGCTTTTGCCTTCATTCCTTCTTTGCTCTGCTGGGCATCTTTAGAGGAAAACTTCACACCGACTTCCTCTACTATAAATTCTCCCTCCCCTCAACTCTACACTTCTCTTTGCCAACATACACCACTGCTTCTAAACTGATTTTTTTTTTTTTTAAGCTCACAGCCCTTTCTGGCTCTTATCCATCTTTAACACTCTTGTTGAAATCTTCTCTTCTTCCTCTTTTCTCTTTGAAAGGACCTCAGAGTTTTAAAAGGTTAGGCTTTATTCTGCATGATCCACTTCTGTCTTCTTTCCTCTTCTATCACCTTTTTTTTTATTCGGGATTCTTTGTAAACTCTATTATGCTTGCTTTCACCACGGCTTCAGTCTTCCTTTTGTGATTAAATATTCTTCCTCTAGATACAGCAAAAGATGCTTATGTTTCCATGACTTTTTCTACAAGAAAAAAAATTGAAATTCATATCTTCTCCAGTCTCTTCTTCCTATATTCTGCAGCCAGAAGCATGACCTGGTCATTATTGTAAAGTCCATTGAGTGACAACTTAAGCTTGATGTTAGGCTAGGCACTGTATGGGGAATTTCATAATCCTAGTGTCAGATTCCTAAATGCTTATCAGCAATAGATGTAATCACGTGTGTGCATGAATGTTCTCATGTACACACACATGCACAAACTAAAATGCACCAGTATTAGAATCGTAAGTCAAAATGTGAATATGAATATATTTCTAGCATGTTACACTATAATCAAGCCAAATACATTTTAAGGTGGAAGATGAGGATGGGTAAATTTATAGCTAGGATAGAAGTTTAAGAGATAGCATCCTTTGGCATTCTGTATTCAGACCGGAAAAGGATGAGAAGAGAGTCATTCCTGTGAAGATGAAGAGACCTTGTAAAGGAGGCTGAGTTTCAGGAGCTGAGCGAGATGACTTGTAAGGCTGTGGTAAATGGCAGATGGATGGGATGGAGGGGCCAGAGTTTCAAGAACATACAGTTGCTATACCCAGACAGGCCAATATTCTCTGTGGCAGAAAATATAAAGGATTCTGTGCTTGTAATACTGTTTTCAACTATAGTCAAGTTTCCATTAATAACTCATATTGAAGTTTTCCTACCCCATCTCTGTACCACTAGAACCATTCTCACCAAAATTTTCCTTATTTTTTTTCTGTGTCCAAATTATTGTATTCGTGAGGGCCCTTACTGCCAGTAATTAACTCTCTTAAATTCCCTATCTACTTATTTGCTTTTATTTTTTCCTGTTTGCTCCACAATCTACTGAAGGCAGTAGTGACTTTTAAAACTTCTCTTATGAGACTCTCACTTTTATCTCGTTTGTAAATTGCTCTTAAATTATAGACTCAAAACTGGATATGCAGAGGAATCTAATTCTTATCTCTGAAAGATGATCAAATCAGTCTTTGCTTGACTATCTCTACTGAATGGAATGGGTCACTTCCTCCTGTAGTGGAGGCTGCCCATTCTACTGTTATCTAGCTTTAGTTACCAAGGAGTTGTTAAGCTAAAATCTGTCTCACTGTAACATCTCATATTTTCCCTTAGTTTGCTCTTTGAAACAGTATGGAAGAAATCTACATCTTTTTCAATGTGACAGCTCTTTAAAGATTAGAAAAGGTTTTGTATTTTGTTAGTTTATTTGTCTAAGCTCTTTTTACTCCAGCACTTACCAATAGAACTTTCTGTAATGATGGAAATGTTCTCTATGTGTCCAGTCTAATCATTAGCCACTAGCCACTTGTGGCGATTGAGCACTGGAAATGTGGCTAGTTGACTAAGGAACGGAATTCCAATTTTCTTTAATTTTAGTTAATTTAAATAGCCAGGTGAGGTGAACGATTTTTGTGTTAGCCAGCCCTAAACTCTGGGAGTTAGTACCTTGTCACATGGCTGTCTTTTGGCTGCTCCAGAAATCTTATGGTCACCTCAAACACAGTAAAAACATGAGTAACTAACTGGCCTCTTGAAATGTTTGGAGGCAAAACTGAAAAAAATAAAAAACAAAAAACCCGGAAATCCAAACCCCTAAGTCTTGATGTGTAATGTCAGTTTTTATTGACGTTTTAGAAGGGGCAGAAGATAAAGGTTTTATCTTCCTCTCCCAGCTCTCAAAAGCAGAACTTAAAAAAAAATTTCACATTTAATCTCTCTTTCCCTAAAAGTACCTAAAGTCTCTCTCCTTATAATGGTTGCCAAGTCTCTCCCTTCTCTTTTCCCTTCTTTCTCAAAAATATTCCTCCTCCTCCTCCTCTTTAAGCCTCATTCCTCATTCTTTTTTAGCTCCACTTCTACCCTCTTCCCCTTTAAGAAGAATTCTTCAGTGTGCTCACAGTCTTCTACATATGAATAGGCTGCATCCACCAAGGGGGTAGCATTCGTTTCCCACTGTTTTCACCCAGGGCCTCATCCTCCCTTGATTATCTTTTTGGCTTACTGTTGTTGTTCATATCTACCTCCCTTTATTGTCTGTTGTTCTCACCTCCATATTCATATCTTTAATAACATTCACTATTTAAAAAAATCATTTAGGGAGTCTCAAATTTTTTTCTGGGAGACTTCACCTAAGTCTGTATACTATGACCGAAAACTACATGTAGCATTGATTTCTGTGCATTAGAGGCAGTGGGGTTGAGGGGCCTCTCAATCATGGCATAACCCTTTTTTGTCTGGGGGCTGTCCTTTGCACTGTAGGATGTTTAGGAGCATTCCTGTCCTCTACCCACTAGATGTCAGAGGTACCCTTTCAGTTGTGACAGCCAAAAATATCTCCAGACCTTGCCAGATGTCCCATGGAGGGCAAAATTGACTGCCCCCCCACACACCCCTCCACCCCCACCTGTTGAGAACTACTGTTTTAGAATATTTCCTTTCTGAAATTGATTAATGGTTATACTTTTTCTCCCCAACTGCTGATTTGTTTGCTTGGCCTGGCTTTTCAAAAGTGTGGTCTTTGTCTTACTTGGTAAGAGGTAGCCTCTTAAAATTGCACATTCTCGAGCTCATCCTAGAACTACTGAATCAGAAACTCTAGAAGCAGAATCTGGAAATCAGATTTTTACAAGACACTACCACTGCCCCCTCCCCAAACAGGTAATTCTTATGCCCTAGGCTTGACCCTCCTGTGGCATAACTGCTGCATTACCCACATTTTTTTCCTGCGAGTCTTCCTGGTGCTCCAGCTTTGCTTCCGCTCTTGGCCTCGTGATGCCAACACAAATAGGGAGGCCTCAGGTTACCAGGACAACTAGAGCACAGGAAACCGTAAAGGCTCAGCGTTCCCACAGGCATCACAGACTGTGGCTATGCTGGCTTGCTTTCACCTCAGGGACTTGGTCATACTTCCTACTCCCCATCCTCAAACTACCCAGACTGGCAGATAACCTAGGCCCAAGCCACAGACCCTGATTTTACAGACCCGGTAGTGGAATATGGAATGAGTAGGATGAAGAGCGGTGCATGAAGCTTTCTTACATTGATATTCCACATCACCTTGGGACAGTTGAATTTTGTGTTGGTGAGAATTATATCTCCCTGCGAGTCGATGAGATTATGAACTTTAGAGTCATTTATACTTGCTTCATTGGATCTCGAGTCTGGAATCTCTTTGGATCCTTAGCTAGATGTTTTTACAATTTGCTTTGGGTCAAAAGAGTTAGCAATCTACTTCTGATACAGTGGGAGCAGCTAATGTTTAGCGAGGAAAGAATAGTTACCATATAATGAATTCGGTTTCTATTTATACTTTATTGTGGAGCTAGTTATTTGTTTTAAGGAGAGTTATCTGGTTTGATTAAGTCTTAAAGCCATGAATAAATGAAAATCTACTTGTACTCATATGCTTAGAAAATGTTGAATTGTTCCAAAACTGGAGCATTCATGGAACATTCATGGCAGGCCAGAGCAAGAGAGAATAAAGGGTGATAAGGCAGATTTGATAGCTCTTTTTACACAGTTTGAGGACTATCCTGTGGAAGAGTTAGATTAGTTTGGTTTAATTCTAGAAGGTGGAAGATGGACCTGTATTTTAAATGACAATGATGGGGGACAGATTTTGTCTTAAAAAGGAAGAATGAATAGTTAGAGGACCTCAAATTGGAATGAACTAAATTGTTAGACAGTGAATTATTTGTGCTTGAATTGTTTATATAGAGGTTAGATTGCCATTTACACAGGATGAGATTTTGGACATTAAATTGGGTTTGGCTTATAAGGAGAAGCAGGCAAATTTGTCAGAAGTCAATCACTCTTTATATTATATGATTCTGTGGCAACTATTAAAGCCATTAGTATTTTTCTAGGCACCTCTGCAAAGTTTATCCCCTTGAGTCATTGAATATTAGCGTTGGTAGTACAATCGTTAGAGATTTCTCAAACATTGTTCCCTAGTCCTCTGGAAATTCCTCAAGAACACCTCAGAGGTGGCGAGAGAGGTGAAATGTAGGATTGCTAGGGCTCTGAACCCTTTATCCATGAATGATCTTGCTTCCCACACACCCCTCCCTCCACCCTCTGCCCACTAGGATTAAAAGGGTTCTGCTGAAAAAAAAATCTTAGAGGCCCTGATATTCTTAAATTCTTCATTTTATTGACAGGGAAACTGGTATCAGAATAGGGAAGTATCTTACCAAAGGTAACACAGCTAAGAATTCAAATCTAGCTCTTCTAATTCTAATCACTTGTTTTTTCTATTCTATTAGTCCAGCTTCTTATAATTTCTGTCCATATCACAGCTATAATAATCCAGAATTTTATTTCTTCAGATCTACTATTCTCTGTTAGCCACTGGACTAGTCTCTTTGCTTTTCAATTTCTCTTTCTGGTCTGTATCATATATACACTGTTGCCATATTATTTTTATTCTTCATGAAACATTGTCTTTATCATGACATTTCTCTGCTCAAGAACCTTCTCCATATTGCCTATAACAACTTTTCAGCCTGAAACATTGTTAGCATTCTTTAGGATCTTCATTGTTTAGCTGAACTTGAGCCCAAATCTATCCTATTATGGGTAATTAGTAGGAAATTAACTGAGTCCTACCCTACCCCTAGACTCCAACTTTGTCAGATTTTTTTTGTGTATATAGTTTTAATCAGGGATGATGAGAAGATACACAAGAAATGAAGATCACATTTCATAAAAAAAAGTTGCATAACAATATGTGTAATATCCTATTTATATATGACACATACATGCATTTTAAAAATGAATGAGATGTATGGAATTTGCAAGAAAACCCACCAAACTGATAACAGACATTTAACTCATAAAGCAGATTGAGAAAGGATGGGGGATAGGGGAGGAAGGGGAGACTTAAAATATTTATTTCCGCATTGAGGAGAGCCTCGCAGGATGGAAGGGAAACCTAACGGACCCGGCTTGGAGTTGACAGAGAAAGAACTGCTTAACTATCTTGCCCTGCTCCACTGCATACCATTTCTTTGCTTCTGTCATCACTCTGCTAAAGAAGTAAAGTCCAAGGAGATCATTTGCTTGGTCAAGCTTAAGTCAAGTGCCATCTATAGCTCTGTTTGGATATAGGGAGAAAGGATCTGGGGGAAGGAGCCAGAGGGAAATTCCTTGGTTTCTGTGGAGGCAAGGCAAACATTTGATTTTGCTCTCCCAACAAGGCAGTACAATTGCCTGAAAGGATACCAGAGTACTCTTAGGAAGGATACATGGATGTTGGGAACTACAAATGACAAATATCCATTGAATTCATTACCCCTACCCTTACTTCTTATCTACAGCGCTATCCTAGGCCTTTCTTTACTTTTGACCCAATCCAAGCCCTCTGGTGTGGTTTTAACACTGGGGATTGAGGAGGCAAAGAACTGAGGGGGTGGCACTGAGAAGTATAAGGCAGGGCAGGTAGAGGGCAGTGAGTAGGTTTTACTTTGCTTTCTCTTCTTAATGTACTTACACAGAAAGCTTTTCTAGTGCCTGACAATTTTAAAAGTGATGATAAACATTTTAAAGTCAAGATACATATAAAAACCTGATAAAAACATCTGGCTATTCTAACCTGTTCTCTGATAGTGGAGCCATTCTTCCTGTAGGCCATGCAGAGTGTGTCCAGGGAGGCATTTCTGCGTGTGTGTGTGTGTGTGTGTGTTCGTGTTCGTGTTCCTGCCAGAACACATGCTGGACGATTCCCTGTCCTCCTTTGAAGATCCAGGCCCCAATAAGAGTATGTACTAGAAGTGTTCTGTTTTCCCAGAGTGAGGGTTCTTCACTTTTGAGGCATTAACTTTCCAATAAAAATAACTTTCTTCAACTCTTATAGCTTAGGCCTGATTTTTTAAAAATTAACTTGCATTAATCATGAAAATATGTGCAAATTCACGCTCTAGCTTCTGTGAATTGGAAAATATTCTCTAACCTACTTCATTTCCACTGGTCAGAGAATTCATTCCTCTAGTAAGTTTCAGCAGACTTATTTGTCAAAGATGATCCTATATCACTGATAGACTTATTAACCTCTGTAATGATTTGTAATGATCCAGCTGCTATTGATAATAAGGCTTTAAAATAACTGTTAACTAATCATTTTTAAGGCTTTAAAAGCCTTTAAAATAAAGTTTTACAGTAATGGTTGCAAAATAATTATTTTTCAACTTTATTGAAATATAATTTACATATAAGATGATATACTCATTTTAAGTGTACAATTCAGTGAGTTTTGACAGATGTTTATAACTCTGTAACCATCTCCTCAGTTACTATATGGAACATTTCTGTCACCCCCCCACCCAAATTCCTGTTACCCTTTGTAATCAGCCTCCCCCCATGCCACCTCAGGCATCCACTGATTATATTTCTGTCACTGTAGATTAATTTTGCCTATAATAGAGCTTCATGTAAATGGAATCATAGAGAACGTATCCTGGGTTTACCATCATTGTATGAGAGTTCCAGTTCCTCTGCTTCATCGTCAGCACTTAGTATTGTCAGTTTTTAAACAAATCATTCCGGTAGGTATATAGGGATATCTCGTGGTTTTAATTTGTATTTCCCCAATGATTAATGATATTGAGCATTTTTTCATGTACTTATTTGCCACCAATATCTCATACTTGGTGAAATCTATTTAAATCTTGCTCATTTAAAAAATTCGCTTCTTGTTTTAATGTTGTATGAGTTCTTTATGTATTCTGGACACAAGTCCTTTGTGAATATATGAATTAAAAACATTTTCCCCCAGTCTGTGGCTTGCCTTTCAATTTTCTTTATGGTATCTTTTCAAGAACAGAAGTTTTAAGTTCGGTGAAATCTCATTTCTTCCTTTTTTCTTGTATGGTTAGTGCTTTTTGTGCCCTACATAAGAAATCTTTGCTTACACCAAAGTAACAAAGATTTTCTCTTGTGTTTTCTTCTCTATATTTAGAAGTTTTATAGTTTTAGCTTTTACGTTTAGGTCTTTTTATGTCAGTGACCCATTTTGATCACTTCTTTAACTTTGTCCTCACTGCACAATGGGTGCAGTAGGAAAAGAAGTATCTGAAATGAAGGCTATTACCTCTCTCAAAAACAGACATACTGTAGAATAGAAGTATTAAACCACTCTGTATTGCCTTCATCTAATATTTATTATTAACTCTTAGCAAAATATGTATCAGTCACCTACTGTAAGTCAGATGCTGGAGATACAGTGATGAACACACTAGACAATGTCCCTGCTCTGCGGATTTTACATTTGAATGGCAGAGGTTGTGTTTTAGTGACCATCCCATTTGTATGCATGGCAAAGTCAAGAAAAGTTATTGCTTCTGTCTGTGATTCCTCAGTTGAAGGAAGAATTGCGATCCTTGAAAATCTACTTAATCTTCCTGTGTGATAGAGCAGAAATAACCTTTTTCCATAAAATGTCGCTGATTTGTAGAGAAAAGGAAACCATAGGCTGCATTCAGCCAGCTGTAATGCAACGTGGGGAACGGTATCACAGTACAGGACAGAAAATTGTAGTAAGAGATCTCATGCTTCTGTTACTATTGAGGTACAGTGACCAGACTTAATGCTCTCTTCTTTGGTGTAAACAAAACTTTTTTTTTTAAATCTTCAGTCCTATTTTTGACATCTTTTTGCAAAAAGAGTTTACTGGTAGTATCTTCAGAGAACTCCTAGGTCTCTTTCCTGATGGCCAGAGCACTAGATATCTTCTGTAGTCATTCATGTGTTCCTTAAAACAGTCATACCATTCTTCAAGCCACTTCAAGTATCAATAATAAGTGCTATTTACTATAAACATTTATAAATTAGTTCTAATATTAAATAACCAGGTAAGTGGTATTAATTTAGAGATTGACCTTCACAGAAGAAATAAAACTTGAACAAGTTCTAAAAGTTGAGTAGGATTTCAGTAGATAAAATTAAAGAGTTTAATTTGTTTTAATAGATTTGAGGAAGAAGAGATCAAGGATCATTCATGGTGTGACTCCGCTATTATCCGCAGCAGACATCATTAATCCATCATGGCACTCATTCTTGCTGAGCTTGGACACAGCCTGGTTAAGACTGGAACCAGATAATGGAAAAGAGGTGTAGACATTAAATAGATATTTTGAAGGAGGCATCAGTGAGACTTCTTGAGAACGTCTAACCCTGGAGATCAAGATGTGGGGCATTTCCCATGTGCAACAGGGAAGCCCTTGGTGCAGAGACTATGAACGGTTTCTGTTGCATCTTACTAAATACACAGGCATCTGAGGGATGTGATGGGCATCACAACCAGACTCAGAAAAATAATGCCAGGGGAAGACAATGCAATGTATTCTGCCAGAGAGCTCCACTCAGGTGATTTCTAGGCCGAGAGAGATCATAGAGTTATACCAGCTACGGAGTTGGGGCACAGTTGCCAGCAGAGTAAGCAGCAAATAGGCAAAGAAATGTTGCCTTGCAAATTTAGGAAGCCAGAGGACCACTTGCTCAAGGAGTCCAACTCTTTGCTACTGCTACAAAATCCACTTCCCCTCGTACATACAGATCTGTCTCAGGTAGCAAAGCAGGGTAGAGGCTGCTATCTGAGACACCAAGCAATTTTTATTCAAGAGAGTCTGAGCAGTACCTTAAAGACTGCTTAAAGGATAAGAACAGACTATGTTAAACTGGTTTGGGGACTTCTGAAAGATGTGGTATCAGTAACTGTGAAGATATATAAGACTTCATGTGAGTAGAGGGCAGTGGTTACCACCTTTGAGCAGGTAAGGCAGGACTGAATATATAGAATTGATGTAGACCTGTGTACCTGTTTCCAACACTGACTGGGCCATCTGTAGTAAGTTAGGATAGTTGCCAGAGGCATATGGCCTAGTTGAGCTGGTAGCTCAGTATACTCAGCTTCAGGAGGACTGCTTACCCATGTGGACCTGCCCCAGCACCACCTGTGTCCCAGCACTGGCTGCACCTAGTGCCAAAGAAGAACCATGTGGTTGAACACACATCCACTACACTTGGCCCTGTCAAAGCTGTGAGGACAGATTCTTATAGTCTGTTATTTCCATCAGTACCCATCTTTTATCTCTCCTCATTCTGTAAAATTCTGCGGAGCTTTCTAACATATGCTTTCTTTCCTGCCAGGATTAGCCAAAAATTGCTGTCTTCTTATTCCAAAAGTCTGTAACCTTTATGTTTCGTGTACTGTGTGTGAGGGATGCCTATAGCCCTTAGCTTATTTCAAGACATATGGTTAACACACCCTGAGTATAAATAATGAATTCGCAAGCCACTGATGGCTTGCAATTCCTATACAGGAGAAGCTTAAAGGAAGAACTCGACTGGAAGAGTAGGGAGGCAGATTTGTTTTGAAGCTGAGTCCACAGAGTAATGTGATCCGCTGACTAGGACTGACCACCAGAAAAATTGAAGAAAAAAACCCAAAAACCAAAAAGATGTGATTAATAAAAACATGTACTTTGTTCATATACATGAGTTGTATAAATGTAGAATCTAGGGCCTTCAAAAAACTCTTCTGTTGGCTAATTATTTCATTTATTTAGTTTCTTCCTTCCCAAAACAAGTTATGACACCATTAACCCGAGAATTTTAAACACAACCTTCGTCGACTTTTTTCTATTTATGTATTTTTATTTTGTTTACCTTATGGGGAGGGGGAAGGAGTTTATTGCCTCCAATGCCAACAACTCTTCCTTAAAACCTCCAAGCATTCATTTCCTTGGTGAGTTATACTATAAAATTCTAATCATTACTGTTATGCAATATCAAAATATATATGTAGCAATGACAGCACACATGCCCACACCCAGTGAATTAAGGTCATGTTCCCGAAATTATCTCCACTGAGGTGATAGATGATGCCATGATTGTGGATTAACTCACCAAGGAAATGAATATAGAAAGAAGAATGCAGAAAGCTGAGGACTACAGCATGGAGGGAAAAGCTTACAGTTCAGAGGAGGAAGAGGGTCTTTGCTGGAATGAGAGATCAGTGAACATTGAGGTGGCAGGATGACTAGGAAAATAAGCTCTGGCAGAAGCCATGGTAAGAATTTTAAGAAGAATGTGATTGTCCACAGTGTCAAATGTGATTGAGGTATAATGGAGGAACTTACTGTCATTCATAAACTAGGAACTTCACTGTGTTCTTCCTCATCTAGGTCATTCATAAAAATTTTACACTAGACTGTTCAATTCTTGAACAAGTATTTATTGACCTGCATACTAACTGTGGTAGGGTTGCACAAAAGAGGTATCAAGTGTTTAATATGTCTTTATAAACAGATATACCAGTAATTTATACATAAAAACTACACCAATTTTTACTGGTATATTTGTTTGTGGAAGCTACAGACCTATTTCAATGACATTAAAAAAATCTTTTGGCATCCTTTCATCCCTGTGATACGTTTTTAAAAAGAAAACACGATCATATAACTTTTCTTATTACAGAATTAATGTGTTATCATTGAAAATAGTGTAAAATTCTAACCTACACTGTCCCAAAAGATAGCCATTCTCAACATTTTGATTTATACCATTCCAGGTTTCTACTATGTATGTGTGTATTTTAATGAAACTGGGCTTGTTCCATACATTGTTCAACCGTCTAATTTCACCTTGTGATGTATGGTGAACAATCTTTGTTATCATACATCTCTGAAACAATGTTTAAATGGCTGCTTGGATTTTAATGTATAAGTGTAGTATAATTATATAATCTATAATTAGAAATTTATATCTCTCCTATTTTTTCATTATTAAAAACAATACTGTGCTGAGTATCTTTGAGGCTAAATCTGATTTTTTTTAGCTAAATTCTTTTTTTTCTTTAGCTAAATACTCGAAGTGGAATTGAGGAGTTAATGGTAAAAATGTTTTAAAGGCTTTTGATGAAGAATGCCAAGTTGCCTTCTAACATTGTACCAGATAGCACTCCCACTAGCAGTGTATGAGAATACCATTTTCCTGCACACTTGCTAACATCAGGTATTATTTCTAAAAAAAAAAAAAACCTTTATAGGTGAAAAAAAAGTCCTTCATTTTAATTTTATGACCACTTTAAAATTATATATGTATATATATGTATTATTATTATTATTCTTTGAAGATAAATTTGATCAAAACAGCTAAAAAATATTCTAAATTGGTTCAATGAAGAGAATGATCAATCAGGGTAATACTGTTCTTGGTTGAATGTAGATGTGACTCTGAAATGGTCATATCCCAGTTCTGTCACTTACTATCTGGGTAATTTGGGGCAGTTGGTTAATGTCAGTAGGCCTCAGTGTCTTTGCCTTACCTGCCTCAGAGAGAGGTTAGGCAGATTAAGTAAGATACTAGATGCAAAACTCATGGCACAATAGTTGGTGCAGGCCCAAAACAAGTATTAGCAATAGTTATTGGTGAGACTGGTTTTCTTGTCTGACTCTCGGACCAATTGAGGGCAGCCTTAAAAGTGGAGTTCAGAGAGAGTTTATTAAAGGCATCATCTTGGGGGTAATCACCTAGTCTCTGAAGGGTAGTGTTCTTTCCATGAACAAATACTGTAGGTGCTAAGGGGATCCAAAGATGAATAAAAAGTGTTGTCTTTTTTTTAAAGTGACTAACTTCCTGGCAGGAGGGATGAGATGTGCCCATATTATTCTAATACAAGCAGAAAGCGAAAGCCTTTACAGAAGAAATACAAATAAAACACTGTGAGGGTTCAAGTGAAAGACAATTCTGTAACAAGGCAGCATTTGAACCAGACCTTGAAGAATGGTTAGGAGTTGAATGTGCAAAATACGAGATGGGAGGGGGGAGGGTATTTATCGTAACAGGAGTCACATGATGGCAAGTAAACATAGAGACAGAGCTAGGCATTATCAATCTCTGACACTAGCTAAAACCATGGAAGTGGATAAAGATGTAATGGGTATAAATTGCACAGTCAGACTTGGAAGTGCAGAGATGTTAACTGTTTACAAATCTTATTAAATTTGTTGGGTTGACATTGGTTAATAAAATCATATAAGATTCAAGTGTACAATCCTATAATACATCGTTGTATATCGCATTGTGTGTTCACCACCTAAAGTCAAATCTCCTCTGCCAACATATATTTGACTAACTTTTGTTTTTAGAACTGACATTTTCCCCCCAGTGATATAGAACCTTTCAGGTATATTTGGTTTAATTGAGAGAGTGGGGCGAGAGAGAGAGAGAGAGAGAGAGAGAGAGAGAGAGAGAGAGAGAGACAGATTCATAACTCCCAATCCAATTCAAAGCTTTGTTTCTATCCTTCACAATTTGTGCACAGCCAGACACTTGTAGGAGAGGCTTGAATCCTTGTTATTGGTCTCATCTTGGTCATTTCCTCTCTCTGCAACGGCCTGTCATGCTCTCCCCTTTCCCATAGTTGGTTTAAAGAGGATGGCCAATGTTAATTTTGATGGATAGTGCATTAGCTTTTTGCACATATGGATAACCCCTTGGAGATGCATCCACTGCATATCTCACCACCAGCAAGTGAACCCTGCACATCCTCTTGCTCTTCCAGAGAGGCTTCTTAGGGTTGGCACACTAGCTTACCTTCCCGTCTAAAGTCTACAGTTCCCTCTGGGCCCATGTGAATTTAAAAATCTCTTCTCACCACTTCTGGGTCCTCAGAAGATTCAGCCTCCAGCACCCCACACCCTCATAGAAGCATATGCACCAACCCTGAGAGGCCGACCACTGAATTTCTGGATAGGGCAGACTGCACAGGCCTGTCCTTAATGACCCAATGGGCAGACAAAGCGTGTGCTTAGGACACCAGCAAAGCAAGGCCACCAAACAGATTTGGAGGAAAAGATTTTGATATATTTTTTAAAGTGTGAAAATATGGGAAAAAAAATCGGAATTTATTGCATTTCTTTACCACATATGTTGTAAGTGTAAAGGATCGATTTTATTTGGGGTGGTAGTCGAGTACCATAATCTTTCAGTGTTTTGGGTTTCTAAAGACCTTCATCTGGCCGTTCTCCTCTCCGCCTCATCCTAAATTTTAAGGGGATTCAACCACGTCCATGTCCTTGTACTTGTTAGTGGCCCTCAACCTGTATTTTCCTGAGGACAGGGAAGTAGGTAGTCCATAATGCTCCTTTCCCTGTCTTTCCCCCAAATCCCTTTTGGGAAGCCATTCAAGGGAAGGCGAAGCAATCCAGAGATTAGCAACAGCAAGAATTCTCTATCATTCTTAGGCTGAAGAAACAGGGAGTGGAAGCCCAGGGGCCAAGATAGGTTAGAAGCTGGAACTTTGGAGGGCCTACCTTAGGGAAACCAGAGCCACAGGGGACACACGGATTCTGTTGGAGATGTTGGCCAAGGCACCGGGAGAAGGGGAAGAAATGCTCTGGCTTCTGGCGTCCTTCCGTCTTTCAGTTTTCTGCTGTTGCCTCTAGTTGACTGAGTTCGGCAGGGACTCAGTTGCTGAGGACTCAGTCTGCGAGTGTCAGCCTCCCAGGAGAGAGTGAGGAACGGATCCGATAAGAAATGGGCTGAGGACTGACAGGGGTGGGTAGGGCCAGCTAGTGGGAGTGGGAAGCACATCCATACTCATGAAATCACTCTGCCACATAAAGTAGCTCTTGTCTCTTCCTAGTTAGTATACTTCTTAAGAGTGGGTAGGGCAGGGAGCTATATTCTGACTTGTCTTTGTATCCTCTGAAGGCTCCTCAATAAATATTTGTTAAATTTAACTGAATTTAAGTTTCTAAACTCTCTTTTGGCCATGTGTCACTTACCAATTCCACTTCTTAGACTTTTCAATGGAGAGATGAAAAATTTGAAAACCTTTGCACAATGCTATAAAAACAAGCAAACTCATTCTTTTAGAACATTTTACCTTTCCAGAATATGACCTCAAACTGCTGATAGTGTGGTCTCATTTTTGGGTAGGAAATATTCCTAATAATTACCATGATAATAATAACACATATAATGCAAATTTACAAAGTACTTTTACATTTAATTACGTAATGACATACAATTACAATTCACTAGGTACTTCACATTTATTTTCATTGTAAATAGGTTTTAATCTGGGGATCTTGGAATTTGGGGTTGGTGGTTGGAGGTACCAGGGAAGTACCACACATTCTAGGTTTATTTGACCTATGTCAGGTTAGTGTAAAGAGTAGATGTGAAAGAAAAACTTTAGGTTTCTTTTCTTGTTTTCTTCTAAACTACAGATGATGGGCAATCTTCTCTGCCATTTTTGTTAGACAGTTCGGTTACTCTCAATAGTTGATGGGAGTTGTTCTCAGCTGTCATTTGGTGGGAGAGGCTGGCATCATGTTACCACCATTTATCTCTCTTAGGGATCTAGCAGGTGTTTGAGGACAATGACTGACTCATCTATTCACATGGAGTATTTGCAATCATATATATCCCTCATGTTGTTTGTAGGGCCTGATTCTCATCCAAATATGTATGTATGTATATATGTATGCATTTTAATAATCAGCCCTGAAATGATATGCAAAATTTTTTATGGAATATGCATATTTTTTATTGGGGAGAAAGTGTCCATGGTTTGCATTTGATGTTCTGTCCCCAATCTGTCTCTGTCTTCTTTCTTTATATTGCTTGAACCTTCAACTCCTGAGTCTTTTGCTCAGAAGATGACCTTGCCTCTTTATATAGGAATGCAGTGAGCTCCTTATTTTATAAGTGGAGGGAAGCGAACCTTTCCTTCACTTCAGCATATTGTAGAAATAGTGAGTTGAATTTTTCCTATTTCCCTGGAATTGGTGACTAGGGTCCAAAGATGGAGACAAAGAATGTGTGTCTAGACACACATTCTAGACAGTTGCTAAAAATTAGGATCAGATGCTCTCTCCAGGGCTTACAAAGAGGTAGGAGAACTGGCCCTGGTACCTCCAACCACCAACCCCACCCATCCCTCATCACTCTACCTCATTCCAAGTCTATGTAAGATAAGATGACTCAAGGGAGGGAGTCATGAGCCTAACAGGGAGTCCTTTCCACCTCAAACCAAGCAATAGGATATCAAAGAGTCTGCTTGAAGGAGAAACTGATTTCTCATTCTCTCCGTAGACGATCTGTTTGGTCAGTGGCCTTGGTCAGCTCTGCATTTATTTGGGAAGAGAAAAAGCAATTAGAGAGAGGTGGAAGGACAGAGGGATGGTAGCAGTGGAATAGCCTGGATTCTTCCTGTTTGGCTTAGCAAAGACATGAGTTTCTTGTGGTCAAAGGGACACTGAGAAAGGTAGATAGGCTTGAGCCATGTTGCTTGTAGCCCATCCAAGAGGATGCCTGCTGGACAGAAGTAGGGGGTTAAAGACGACTTAGAGCAGGATGGTCTACATTAAGGTTCAACTCAGTGGAGAGCCTCATGGGACTTTCTAAAGAACTCACACAAGTGCCCCATAAGAGATCTGGCATTTGACAACTGCCAGACAGTAGGCTGGAATGGCCTGTCAGTCACAGCCAGCAATGGTTTGTGATAACTAACTACCTTGTTAAATGAAGAGACATTTATCTCATTCCTCTCTGCTTTCCTCCTGGTTCCCAACCTCTGAAGAGCTAGAAACCTTCTAGAGCAGGGGTCCCCAACCCCTGGGCCGTGGACTGGTACCGGTCTGCGGCCTGTAAGGAACTGGGCCACAAAGCAGGAGGTGAAGAGCAGGAGGTGAATGGCGGGCAAGCCGATGAAGCTTCACCTGTATTTGCAGCAGCTTCCCAGCACCATCATCACCTCAGCTCCACCTCAGATCATCATGCCTTAGATTCTCACAGGAGCACGGGTCCCTGGTGCCAAAAAAGTTGGGAACCACTGTTCTAGGGAACCTCCTAGAAAACTGGAAGGGGAGGAGGAGGAGTCATAGAAGGGACCGTATTCTTCCCACTTTCGGTTCCTTAGGCCATGGCTCAGGCTTGGGGTAAAAGAGGGGAAGAGATGAGTTCTTCATTGGACCTGAGATTGGAGTTCTACATTATTTAGATTGGATTGAGTTTTTGCATAACCAAAAGGGAACAGAGAATTATGGAATCTGTCCATGCTGTTGTGAAGACTGAGAAGGAGACATTTGTCATGGCACAGACTGTGATAGGGTGGGAGGTTATGTCTATCCCCAACTGAGTTCAATGGTCAACAGGTAAGTTAAATTTGTCTACCACTAAACCCATCTTTAAAAGTGCTAAGGGCAAGGGGCACCTGATGCTGGCCCACCACTGCTATGTCATCTGCAGCAGCTGGGTGGCTTTTCTGTTTTATGCTTAAACTTTTGTTTGGAGGAAAGGTTTTGCTGCTAAAAATAACGGTTTGAAAAACATGGCTTCCACGGGGGACCATTTAAGGATTTTACACAGGGAAGTGATATAATTAGGTTTTTGTTTTAAAAGGCCACTTTGGCATCTGAACATGTTGTGGATGATGGATTGGAGGGATGTGAGACTGGAGGCCCAGAGATCTGTTACAGACTGTTGAAACAGTCCAAAGGAAAAATTGTACAAACTGGCAACTCTGGGCTCCATCCCAGAGTGGTGAAATCCACTTTGGATGGAGCAGGGGGCTTCACGGTTTGCAAATCCCCACCCAACTGCTTCTCACATTTACGTTTTCTGCCTGGTCTTTGCCTCTGTGACCCCTGCCTCTTTTACTCTTGCCTCTTTATCCTGTAGATCCAGTGTGCCACCAAACCCTGTTGTTTCTTCCTTCAAATTATCTAATATTTGTTTCTCTCCATTACTATTCCAACACCCTAGACCAGGCACTTAGCATTTCATGCTTGGATTTTTCCAGGAGCCTCTTACCTGGTCTTCCCGCTTTCAGTCTGTCTGCCAACCAACCTTACATTGCCATGACTGACTACTCTGTTTTTCATGACATACTGCTGCCATGAAAAAGAGTATAGTTTTATCAAATCTTGCTTCGGATTTCTCCTTCTCTTCCAGGTTTGGCTTCTCTAGAAAATTCTAAGCAGAGTGAAAGATTGAAATAGCGATGAACACATTTCAGTTCTCTAGAAGCCGTAGTGATTATGCTTCCTTTGCTTCTTTTTATGTGAGATACTTGTAAATTGAGCAAGACTTAAAAGGTGAGGGAACACATGCCACTTTTTCTCAGAGAAAGATTTTGTGAAGAAAGAATTTTGAGTGGAGTGGAGAAGGAAATATAACAGACTTTCGTATTTCAGACTTTATGCTATCAGATGCTCCCAAGGGGTGGTGAGTAATTACTGGGGTTGAAAATAATGGTGAAAGGTGGTGATAGGAACATAGAGAAGCAGTATATGTACCTGGGAAAACAAGCCAAATGTGCAAGAGCCACGGAAGACACTGGGACCTTCTGGGACACTCACAGAGGTGCTTGTTCAGGCTTGAATGGAGCAGACAGGTGAAAAATGGGTTCACCTGGAACTTGAATCATCTTGAAGATAAATTCTCCTGACAATTTCTAAATTCTTTCTTAGGAATCACTGGTTCTCTATCAAGGATTTTCTATGGAAAAACTACTACTAGGGTTTAGAACCACACTGTGTGCCGCTCTATGGAGGGAGAGGGAAGCTGGGAAGTGGGCCACGTAAGCAATAACAGAGATTTGACCTATTTTCAGGATTCTATCTCTCTCTTACTTGAGCTAAAAGAAAAAATGCAGAATTTAAAGAAGTCTTTCTTTGCCTTCAACATATCTCACTATGTTTCTCTTTCTACAATGCCCCCTCCCCTCCCTTATTAAAATGCTGCATTTCAAATGTATCTTTTCTGCCTCGTTTTATCTTACTTTCCACGGCGTCTCTTGGCCTTCTACTGGAAGGTTCTCTCGGATCTGTCTTGTGTGTAGGAGACAATCACATGTAATCAAAGCCTTGCTTGGCAAGTCAGGTTAGTCAAGCAGAGAGAACCTTCCAGTAGAAGGTTTAAATGAGGGGATTGAACAATATATTTACAAGATTTCTCCTAGCCCTGAAATTCTGTGATTCTGACAGAGATTGTCATTTTGGATTTATTCCTCTCATTAAGCCATGTGTATTTGCTCAAAAAGTATTATTTGGTTGGCTCAGTCTAAAGTTAGAGCCATGTCTTTTTTCAGGTTTCCTGTCACCTTTTTGACTATTCTATTCTTTTCATTGCTCAGATTAAACGAAATTCCTTCTCACTACCAGTTTTGGGAGGTGGAACTAGAGTTCCCATCCCTCTGTGTTATAAAAGGAGCTGTCTTACATTTCTACTGGGCTTGGGGCAAGAGTCGTTGGAGGGCTTGCTTTTGGCCTCGGAAGCCCAGAGATTCCAATTGTGTGCTCCTCAAAAGTAAGGGCTGTATCATTCAGCTTTTTTTTTTTTAATTCACCCCTGCAGCTTGTGTAAGGAGGCCAGTGTTCAATAAATATACCTAAGAATAAAATAGCTCTGTCCTTACATTTCCCCCCAAAACCACTAGGTGTCGCCTTCATCTCAAAGAAACTACGCCCCCTCCTCTCTCCTTGTACTCGCACCCTCTTCCCTCCTATTCCGGCGCTCTCTCACCTTTTCGGCACTGTGATTTCTGGAGGATTGGTTTGCAGGGGGAGGAGAATGGGCTTATGTGCATCTCCTTTATGACAACTGAGAAAAACTCCCCAAGGTCCCATTGCACTCCCTCCCAGCAACCATGGTATCATCTCTCACAAGCTGTTCATCGGGATCAGATCAGCAATCCAGATATGGGGTATCTGGGGTGAGCCTTCTAGGTTGGAAGCTTGGAAGTGGGGCGGAACCCAAGAGGGGTACAATGGATTTCCACTGCTGGGAGAATGTTCTGCTTAGTCAGTTCATGAGCTTTTATCGGATGCTAGCCTGTGCTGTGTGGGGAGGCAGAAGAGAGAAGAGGCTGTTCTGGGCTCCTGCCCTGGAGCAGATGGCGTGGTGAAACCTAGTGGGCTATGGGGGGCCTCTGAGGACATGGGAGGGCACGGAGGGGGCATGGGGACAGGAAGAGGGAGATTGAAGCGTTGAGTCCTAAGGGAAAAAGAGACTCATGGGCTTTGTAAGGACTTAGGAAAAATCGATCATCTGCGCCCCTTGGTCCTGGAGGGGCCAGTCTTCCAGCGAACAGGCATCTCTTGATGGTGAAGGAGTGAGAGGTTCCTGGCAATGAGAAGGGTGGTATAGTTTACTAGGTGGAGGACTAGCGAAGATTCCAAATATTTGGGGATTCCTGAATGCTTCCTGGAGACTGGAGTATTTTAGGGACTCAGTGGAATTAAGTGAGGGAATCCTAAGAAGAGAGGGATACGTGAGGGGTGGGAAGAGAGGCCCTGGGTTGATAGGAAAGTGTGAGATGGAGAGCGAGAGGAGGAGTGGCCCAGGGGCTTGGGGGAGAAACGGATAGCCCCTTA